>NC_136811.1:10496844-10593895 GCF_951216825.1 Electrona antarctica
TTTGTGTCTTTGCGACCTTTTCAACTCAAATTGTGCGTAAAATAGATTAAAACTGTGTGTTCGCGACGTTGACATATTTCAAGCAATTAAGTTTCCCACATGTGTGTTGATTTGCATACTGTACTGAAATGAACAGAATCCAATGGCTTCCTTTCGAAAATTACACTATGGCAGGTAAATAAAATGTTGGCATCTGGAGTTTGCTTTGGAGTTGCCCAAACTGCAAGTGCACATTTGAGTGAGGAGTATAAACACAACACGAGCTATATAGCTAGATAGCTATAAACACAACACGAGCTATATAGCTAGATAGCTATAAACACAACACAAGATCGCGACACTGGTATCGGTATTCGGTATCGGTATCGGCTAACACGGAAATTGTCGGGATCATAGTCAATTGGCTAAACGTGATTTTATTATCATTTATCATTATTATCATTATCAATGGCTGGGTTTCCCAAATAAATGTTGTGTTGCACGTAGCTTGAACACACCCCTCTAGGCCGGACACAAAAGCCTAATTGGCTACATGGCAGCCAATCAGACACTATGTCCTTTTTTGGGAACAACTGTCAAACACAACAACATAGAAATAGACAACCTAGACTAGAGCACAGCCATACCTGTCCTCATTGCGTACGTAAGGCCTCCTGCATGAATACATTTAGAAGCAAACCTGTTTCCCTAAAGCCTCTTTAGCCTACACACACACACCTGTCGACATGTGGCAGTAGTAAAACCATTCGCAGAGAAATGTGTGATGTGAGTGGTGACTTTCTTCATCTCATTTAAATATAAACACTTTTAAATTAAACAAACATGTTTAGGCCTACTTCAGCATATATATATATATATATATATATATATATATATATATATATATATATATATATATATATATATACTTTTTTAAGAGTGAAGAGAGCCTACTGTCAGCTGTCCAGCAGTCCAAATATGATTAAATTAAATTTCAGAGGCGAAGTGATGCTGGCAAGGTAAATGTAGGCCTATATGAAAACACTACTGTCCCATTGTGCAAGTGAATTAAATGGAATAACATTTGATTGTGGGTTAATAAATATAGGCCTATACAAGGAGGTTAAATGGGAGGCTATTGTGGTGTCAAAGTTACCAATACAAGCTAGTTAATTCAGCATTCTTTAATTGACCGGTCAGGCCGGCCTCGTAGGCCTCGGACAAGGCCTGGTAGGCCGCACTTCATTTCAGTGCCTTATAAGGAAAGTTGCGTGGCACATCTATGCACGGAATATCTAGCTCACAGTGAACGGGGCATGTTGTGGAAGAACCACACGCCCACTCACTATGCATATTTCCTTTGGGTAACCCAGCCATTATCATTATTATTATTATTATTATTATTATTGATACTTGTAAAGGTCATGGAGTTTGCTTCCCCCACCATAAGTGAATGATGTGTCCATTAAAATGGACACGTGTCCCCTCAGAGTGTCCTTGAGCAGCGAGACGCTAACGACTCGTGGATAATAAGACAAGGCAAAACGTCTAAATATAAATGAGAAAGGGAGAGAGAGGATGACAGACACTGAAAGGGGGGGAGAGAGAGAGAGAGAGAGAGAGAGAGAGAGAGAGAGAGAGAGAGAGAGAGAGAGAGAGAGAGATACATGGGGGGGTGGTAGAGATGTCACAATGAAGGAAAGGGAGAGGCAGAGAGAGAATGAGAGGTAGTGAAGGAGAGACAGAGGACAGGCTAAGTGACTATGATCTGCTTGCCGTGTTGACACGTAGATTTATGGAGAGCCGTTCCTCTCCTGACAGTCAACACATTCTGTCAGCATACTGATGGATGGAAAATATGTACCAACCTGTGCCTCGCCTTGCCTTCTCGGTGTGCGAATGATGTTCCATTCCTGAAGATTGTTTTTTAGGGCATTTCAACTTGATTGTACAGGACAGCCGAGGGATGGCAGCGGTTGGAAATAGCTAAGCGGGGCCTCCGACCTCCAATATGGGTCACGAACTGGATTCAAAGATATCGTGTGCAGTAGTACTCTTATGTGGGAGACATTACAGCTGTGATGCAGTGGTTCACAAAGCGGGGTCCAGGGGTTCCTTGAGAGGGCGTTCCAGGCAGTGGCATATACAGTACATACGCTATATACGTAGTATGCCGTGCCGATGGTTTTTTGGGGGGGAATAAAGCGCATACCGTGCGCTAATAATTTCATCCATTGACCAAGCACTGGTTCCAGGGAGTGCACCGCAAAATGACTGATATAGGAACCAAATGGACCCAGCGTATGGGTTTTGTTACTCAGAGAGTGTACAAAATGGACACTCAGAGTTAAATCAACACCGATGGGACCCCCCCCAATCATACGGTGTAGATTGGGGGACGTCTCAGGGATACGAATTCACCTATAGCTAAGCCCCGCCCTCTCCCACTTAGACACTCCCACTTGGACACTTTCCAGCCCGGGCTCATTCATTCCAATGTAAATGTAATGGCTTTTGCACATTACAAATACTGGTTCATTTTTGGAACCAGACCCTTCCAAATCTCTTCCAAATCCGTCAACAAGGCCTGCCGTATGCATTGGAAAAATATGTGTGTGACATCTCTTTAAAAAAACATTTTTTTATCATATAGGAAAACTACTGGTGGAGAGGTTTGTCTAACCCATGTTATGCTTAGCTGTGATTGGACCATAGCAGTTTGGGGAGGGGGTTTGCTATAGGTCAATTGCAACGGGTGGGATCCGTAATGGTGACCTGACACGACTGTTTTGTCTCTCTCTCTCTCAACAGAGGCTGAAGGCCGCACTCGCGCACCACCCGGGCGCCATCGCCAACGGCAACATGAACTCCATGGGTCACATGGAGTTCATGTCGCGGCAACAGGAGCAGGCGTCCCACCATCACATGCACTCGCACCAGCACCCCCTACAGGTTAGACATGCACCCGCACCACCAGCACCCCCTACAGGTTAGACATGCACCCGCACCACCAGCACCCCCTACAGGTTACACATGCACCACCAGCACCCCCTACAGGTTAGACATGCACCCGCACCACCAGCACCCCCTACAGGTTACACATGCACCACCAACACCCCCTACAGGTTAGACATGCACCACCAGCACCCCCTACAGGTTAGACATGCACCCGCACCACCAGCACCCCCTACAGGTTAGACATGCACCGCACCACCAGCACCCCCTACAGGTTAGACATGCACCCACACCAGCACCTATAGGCAGTGTTGTTTTCGTCGACTAAAACTAAGACGAAAAATGTCTGTCGACTACCTTTTTCCACTGACGAAAACTACATGGAAACTACATGAAAACTAAGCTATGATGACTAAAACTAAGACTAAATATACTGACAATATCAACAAATAAAAACTAGACTAAAATGTTAGGAAGGGACTAGTGGACAAGTGATCCAGTATAAGTCAATTTACAATTAGTTGTATGCTGAAAATAGCCGATCTACAAGCTCACAACGTGCCGCGCTGCGACACGTTGTGAGCTTGTCGTTTGGCAATTGGAACATTATGAATAGAAATTAAATTTATGTCTGGCTTTTAGGCTTCGTGATAAAAAAGTGCACAGGGCAGATATGACAAATAACTGAAATTTACAAAGAAATTACTAGCATTGTGTATACATTTTATACTTATAACTTTATCTCGAAATGATTTGCGATGTGAGACGATGATATAATAATAATACCTGCGACAACCTGTATATGTCCTTCCAGGGCCCACCCCACGGCTACCAGCACCACGGGCATCACCACGCACCCCACGGCCAGGCCCACGGGCAGAGCGGGCACCACCACCCGCAGAGCGGGCACAACCCCCACAACCACAACTCCCACAACCCCCACCTCCACCCGGGGCACCCGCACCAGACCTCGCCGCACCACCACGCCATGCACTCGGGTTCACAGGTAACGCCACGCATGCACCATGGATGGACACGGTGTTGATTTGCAGTGGTGGAAAAAAGTACTCAATTGTTTTTACTTAAGTGAAAGTACCATTACTGCAATTTAGAAGAACTTTGTTACAAGTAAAAGTACGGAATTGAAAATGTACTTGAGTAAAAATACAAAAGTATCGGCATAAAAATGTATTTAAAGTACTAAAAGTAAAAGTACTCATATTGCAGAATGTCCCATTTCAATCTATTTCAAATGTATTGAAAATAGCCGAAATGTGTAGGGTTGAAGTGGTTAATGTATGTTTTCTAATCAAAATTAAAATCTCCAAAGTAACTAGTAACTAGAGTTTTCAAATAATTGTAGTGGAGTAAAAGTACAAATTTTGGCTCTGAGATGTAGTGGAGTAGAAGTAAAGTACAAATACCTCAAAATTGTACTTAAGTACAGTACTTAAGTAAAAGTACTTAGTTACTTTCCACCACTGTTGATTTGGTTGACTGATACTGTGACGAGAAATGTTCGTCGACTACCTTTTTTCACTGACGAACACTAAATGGAAACTAAATGAAAGCTAAACTATGACGACTTAAACTAAGACTATTATTGACAATTTTGTCAACAAATAAAAACTAGACTGAAATGTTAGGAAGGGACGAGTGGACAAGAGATCCAGTAGAACTAAAAAAGACATTTTACACTTCGTTGCATGCTGAAAATAGCCGTGTGAGCTTAATGTAGATCGGCTATTTTAAGTGTAAAATCAGCCATTACGACGGCATCAAGGCCCGCCAAACTACTACCAGGTATACGTGAGAGAAAGGAGAAAATGGAAAAAACTGGACATGGTTTAAAGTAAATGTGCTCAGGATGGTGGTCTAATAATCGGTTGGATGTCCGAAACGGCTACGGATTGAAATTCAAACGTTTTGAGCTTGTAAAGCTGCTATCTTTGCTACATATGGAGTTATGAGGTTTGTGCCTGACAGCAACGATATGTTTAATGCTAGATATAGTTTGTTCCTTTTCTAAGCATCATGTTGGGTAAAGAGAGGGTACTTTGATCCAGAAATCAGGAAAGGGGGTATTAAACCCAAACAGGTTTGAGAACCACTGTTGCAACTACTTTACAGCATACTGAAATCGCAATTCACTGCGTGAAAAGAGGAGTTAACGGGCAATTATGGGCACTGTATTTTGCCCGTAAACCTCAAGTTTAGCGGGCATATACAGTAATATACAGTAATATACGGGTGTGATGGTACAATTCGGGAGTTTACCGGAGTTTGTTGGAAAGTTTAACGGGAGTTTCCTGTAATATACATACACATCCGTATTCCAAGCTTTTTGCGCAGTGAAATTTCGCAAAATTGCCAGAGTCGTTTCCGTTCATCTGTTGAAGATTGCTCATAAATTGTCCAAACATTTTTTTTTAAAACAGTGGAAATAGTAAATCCACAAGCTTCATTGTACCACGACTATATCCACAAATATTTATTTAAAACGATTTAAATATACGGCCTGTTTTTGGCCTTGTTTTGGGGTCCGACCAGCGCTGTGAAAACCCTGCTGGCCGAGAGATCACACACACTAATGGACCGTGACGGGATCAAGGTGCTGCTTTAGAGGGCCCTATTGAGCAAACACGCTTTTTTTTCTCGTTTTTTTTGGACAAACAGCTATTAGTGGTTACAGCGTAAAAGTAGGCTTAAACCATTTAGACCTAAGTTCGATTCTACAAATGTCTTCTAAATCATTTTCAGAAAATCCCATGTTTCTATATCAGTGGTTCTCAAACTGTTTCATGTCAAGGACCCCCAAAAAATGATATGCAATAGGCCTCCAACCCCAATCTGAAAATGCGTTGTTCCAGGGACCCCCCTCCCAGAAGCAAATATTTGAGTGAAAAATGTTCGCTCTGAAAGAACATATATTCCAAATTTCCGCCACATTTTCACGATTTTTCAAAAAATAGCAGACCTACAAGGTCCAAGTGCCGCGCTACGAGCTTGTAGATCTGCTTTTTTTCAATAGCCAAAAGTATAACATAATAATGCTTTAAAACACCAAAAGGGGGTTCCCGCCCAGAATGGCTTAAATTATGTTTCACGTTCACTGTAAAAGCTAGCAGGTCAAACACATTTTCCCCTTCACTGTGGCCCCGGGGCCGGCTGTGCCGTCGCTTGCCAAGTACTAGTTTTCCTGGCAGTCTTTCACAGGGGTCATTTTCTTTTTTTATTTCTCGTGCGGTTGGTCAGCCACGGGTCAGAGTCAGAGGCAGGTGGTATTAGGTGGGAAGGGGTCACACAGATGATGCTGTTAAAAAAAAAAAAAAAGTGTTCCTTATGTGAACGGTTCTCAGGGCCTGGGGCCCGTTTGGAAACTAGTGCCCCCACACCACCCCACGCCCTTAATTCTTCTTCCACGCTGCCAAAGCTGCAGTTATACGTGCTTTCACAATGTGCTCCAGGTGTCTCAGACAGGGCGAAAAGTTTACAAGAGCGAGTCACGCTGACAGACAAGACCGACTGCCTCGTCCCTAATTAACCCATGTGCGGCGGGAACCCCTTTTTGGTGTTTTCAGCGTTATGTTATACTTTTGGCTATTGAAAAATAGCAGATCTACAAGCTCGTAGAGCGGCACCGAGTGCCGCGCTACGAGCCTGTAGGTCTGCTATTTTTGAAAAGTCGTGAAAATGTAGTGCACAAATCTTTGAATATATTCTTTCAGAGCGAACGTTTTTTAACTCAAATCTTTGTTTCTGAGGGGTCACTGAAACAACACATTTTCAGATGGGGGTCGGTGGCCAAATACATATCATTTTTGGGGGTCCTTGACATGAAATATTGAGCACCACTGATTCAGAAACATGAGGTATTTCAGAAAACTGTCAGGATTCAGACGACATATATTTAAAATGTCGACGTCAGGCCTAAACGGGTTAAGTAGCCGTGTAATATACTGTATGAGCTATGAATATGGACAGAGCTTGTGTGTTTGTCTTTTTGTTCGTTCTGTGATTCAGAGGCGTTGTCTCCCCCGCCACGTAAAAAGGACATCGAGATCCGAATCTCCCTATTCGTCCTCACGTCGCCCCAGCCCAGCGCGGATCCTCGGGCGATGCCCACGTACATATTAGATGAAGGACTCACCGAGAGTCGTGCGAGAAACGGGTGGATTTATGCTCCAAACGTACCATTAAGACATTAAAACAACACTCGGTGCCTGTGTACACAGCGGCCATCAAAGAGCCTTGTATTTTCCGTTGGTCCTCATAAAAATGGTAATGATTGGGAAGGCTGAAAAACAGCTGACCTTGTGCCAAGTTTATGTCAAGATCAGTCAGTCGGTTGGGCGCGCACGGCGCGGTAGTTACGGCGGCCTCTTTCGACGTTGCGTCCACCGGCGGTAAGTCTGAGTGGAAGTGGGAGCGGTTGGAAAAAGCTCGCCTTCTCTCTCTCTCTGCGACACCTCTAAGTTAACAAGGCCAAGCGGCTCCTCCAACCCAGTGAATCAGGCCCAGTCAGTCAGTCAGGTTTCCAATCAGTCAGTCAGGCAGTCAGTCATTCCACCCCCCCCCCCCCCCCTTACATACACGACACGTGTCACGACCAGATGTTGTTCTTATAGGGACGCTGCCAGACAGGGAATAGCCGCGGGGAGGTTAATATATATAGGTTGCGTGTGTGGATTGGGGGAGGGGAGGGGGAGGGGAGGGGAGGGGGGAGGGGAGGGCCGCTATAGACAGACAGACAGTGCAGCGGGTTGCTGCTGTGACAGTAGACAGGTGGCTTGGCCGCCAGCCAGCCAGGCCCCCGCGCCCCGCGCTGCGTCTGAGTCGTCGTGGCATGTCTAGTAAAACAGTGTCAGACGTGCCTCCGCTCCGCCGTCCTTTTTAAGGAGGGATAAGCACTATAGAAAAGTGACCTTGATGTCCTCCTGTTGTCCTCTTCTCTCCTCTTTTCTCTTCTCCCCCCCCCCCCCCCCCCCCCTCCTCCTCCTCCTCCTCGTCGTCGTTGTATGTATTTCCGTGTGAAAGATGTCGCCCGCGGCCCAGCAGATGCAGCCCACGCAGACGCTGCAGTCGCCGCCGCCCAGCGGCGGGCGGCGGCGGCGGGTGGTGGACGAGGACCCGGACGAGCGCCGGCGGAAGTTCCTGGAGCGCAACCGGGCGGCGGCCACGCGCTGCCGCCAGAAGAGGAAAGTGTGGGTGATGTCGCTGGAGAAGAAGGCGGAGGAGCTCACGCAGACCAACATGCAGCTTCAGGTACGGTTATCACAATCGGTGTCGGGATTCCTTCAAAATAGGAGCTCTGGGGTGCCGGAAAGACATGGCCGCTTTTACTCTGAAACCCACGACCCGGAAACAATACGATATATGATCCAAAAAGCGTTCATATTTTGCGGGAGAGACGGATGAGGAGCAGAAATGAAGCGCTAGTATATCGATCAGTTCAAAACCACGGAGAGCGCCCTGGATTAGGAGAGACGAGTCATTCTTTCTGCCGCGCTAACAGCTAAGTCAACGGTAATCTAACATGACCTCAGAGCGTAGCATACGGTAGCCGAAAGGAGAACTGACAAATAAAAAAAAGGAAAAAATTCAGAATATTCTTATCTCGCCCGGTATCATTGAGGACGCGCTAGGACGTCTACAGACGTCGTATGTACCCGACGGTTCGATTCCCTATGATGTTTCCAGACGTCCTATGTACGGAATGTGTTAAAAGGGCCTTGCAAACGTGAAGCGAGGAACGCAGGCGCTGTTGTTGTTGCCTGGATAACAACAGGTCTCCTCCATGTCCGTTGACGAAGGGGCGCGACAACGCAAGCGTAAAAAACAAAAAGGTAAACAGAATCCCGGTCTGGTGAGTCGCGTGCAGGTAACGAGCACGCGCGCAACAAATTCACGGGGGCCGCGCTCACGTAAATACGCTTGCGTTGTTGTCGCACCGCACCTTCTCCGAGCAAAAACGCAGGTCTCATTGAAAATGAACTATAGGCGCGTCTTATCGCTCCCAGTTTGCAAGGCCCTATAGAGAGAGCCGTGGTTACTAGACCCAAAACGTTGAACGTTTTCTTGTCGCTGGACGAGATTTTTGTCCACAATTCCATGCCGTGTTGATGCCAACATCAGTAGGAGATATTAAGTAATGCAGATGTTTAACAATAATTTTACTCTTGAGAGCGTAAAATGAAACCAAATGGACCCGTACGGGTCCATTTGGTTTCATTTTACGCTCTCAAGAGTTTTTTTGTTTACGACATTGTGTGTTTTATTATTATTTCAAAACATTTCCCACCCCAAAAAAAGGAAAAACTGATGAATGCATTACAAACAAATTCAAAGATTAATTTTTAAAGAATTTCATGGATAAAAAAAACAGAAATCTAGGAAATTCCATAAATTCCATAAATAGCCGATCTACAAGCTCACAACACATCGCTATGCGACGTGTTGTGAGCTTGTAGATCGGCTATTTTCACGAATGTGGGTTCCCGGGGAGATTTCAGATTCAAATTTCTGTTTTGGGCTAAAAACTGGTAAAGAGCGTGAACGCTATGGGCTCCATTTTCGTCACCGCTAAATCCCATATCCCTAAACTTCTTTGCCTTTTTTTTTACTATTTTGAAAAACATTTTTGAATAGTTCAACTAGCCAATCTACATTGACACATTGTGAGCTTGTAGACTGGCCATTTTAACTATTCAAAAATGTTTTGCAAAATAGTAAAAAAAAAAGGCAAAGAAGTTTAGGGATAAAGGGGTTTAGCGGTGACGAAAATGGAGCCCATATATCTTCACTGAAGCAGGGAAACCCCATGTTGTTTCCATTCCCAAAACGGACGTTCGCTTCTTTTTTTTGTCATTGAACGAAACGGTCGTGAGAAAAATGGAAAGCGAGAACAGGTGCAAGGTGTTTCCGAAACGTCTGTGCATGCACAACAATGGCTTTGTTTTGATTCCGGAGGCCTTTGCGCGGCCCGTAGCATTTACATGAATGGCAAGTTTGTACTGTGGAAACAAAGCCAGGCTTGATAGATGAACTATATCCTACTTTAGATTAGAATCTCTTGTCTGTTATCTCTCTCTCTCTCTCTTGTGCAAAAGTTGGCAGACAGCTAGCTGTCATAAACCTACCTCGGGAACATGGAATGCTCCTAGCGACTGGGTTCCTGTGAAAGTGAAATCGCGCGTGCACACACACACACACACACACACACACACACACACACACACACACACACACACACACACACACACACACACACACACACACACACACACACACACACACACACAAGAGCTGCACTGTAGTATTTCCTGGTTGCTTCTTATTCAGAGCAACTTAAAACAACACAGTAAGAATATTAAGCTTCAATACGTAGAGCAACAGCATCAAAGCCCAGGACAACAACGCTTAACTCATTCTGGATGGGGAACCCCTTTTGGTGTTTTCAAGCATTATGTTATACTTTAGCTATTGAAAAATAGCAGATCTACAAGCTCGTAGCGCGGCACTCGGTGGAAATTGTGAAAGTGTGGCGCAAATCTTTGAATATATATTCTTTCAGAGCGATCGTTTTTTAGCTCAAATCTTTGCTTCCCGGGGGGGGGGGGGGGTCCCTGGAACAACATATTTTCAGATGGGGGTCGGCGGCAAATTTCATATATTTTTGGGGATCCATGACATGAAAATGTTTGAGAACCACTGACACAGAAACATAGGGGTTTCCAGAAAACGGTCAGGATTTAGAAGGCATTTGTAGAATCTTTTCTCAGGTGTAAATGGGTTAAAGCCAAAGCTCCTGTGATCCTGAGACCGCATCATTTGATTCCGGTGCTGGAGAGACTTAGTTATACAGCCTGTCATCCTTATTGTCGCTGACCTGAAAGCAGCAATCGAAACAATAAAACAAAAGAACAAAATAAAATAAAGAACAGAATAAAGAGCTTAAGAGAAGGGGCACGAACACTGTTTTTGTATCTTCATCATTAGTACCACAGACGAAAAACTGTCTAAGTCCAAATTTCATTCTGACCCCTCCACGAAAAGGCCTCGTTGTCCTGAACCCTTATCTATCATTTATACATTATGGATCAATAGTGTGGACTTAGACTGTTATTCGTCTGTGGCATTCAAATTGCATTTAAATAGTTTGTATGTATTATTAATAAAGTACTTGTACATGCAGTACTGCATTTGAAAACAGTGTGCAGGAGTTTCTTCTTTTTCAGTACCGCCGGGCACTTGGCTGTCCTTCTCCTACGCACCTGTCGCCTGTAGGTCTGCAAAAGCCTTGCTTTTTTATGTATTATTAATAAAATATGTTTATTGTGTGTGTGTGTGTGTGTGTGTGTGTGTGTGTGTGTGTGTGTGTGTGTGTGTGTGTGTGTGTGTGTGTGTGTGTGTGTGTGTGTGTGTGTGTGTGTGTGTGTGTGTGTGTGTGTGTGTGTGTGTGCGTGCGCGTGCGTGCTGTGTTTTGCAGAACGAAGTGACCATGCTGAAGAACGAGGTGACCCAGCTCAAACAGCTCCTCCTCACCCACAAGGACTGTCCTATGACCACTATGCATAAAGAGTCCCAAGGTTACCTCAGTGAGTAAGCTATACTCACACACACACACACACACGCAGCACAAACACAACACAGAAACCTCTAAAAGAAAACAGCTTCACCTGCGTGCCTTAATTGTCCTCGCAGTGGGGACAAACAACCACACCGCTGTGTGTGTGTGTGTGAACGACGGGGCACCCTGGTGGCTGGTCCGGGGCGCTGCATGCATGCATACAGTCACCAGTCACCCAGTCACCACCATGCACCACCACGCCAGGTGGTGACCTGCCGTCTGACTGATGGACAGTCTAAAAAATTGGCATGCGGCCTTCGATCGGCGCCGCCACAACCCCCCCCAGGCGGACCACCCTGGACTCATACCGTAAAAAAACCTTGTTTTTTAACGGCCGCGGGGGAGGGCGGGCGGGCCTGGACTGGTGTGAGTCCCGTCGCTATAGTCGTCTGAATCCCGTCCCGTTTCTCCCTCCCTATGAGCCCTATTTTTCCATGGGAGTGTGTGTGTGTGTGTGGGGGGGGGGGGTGTACTGTACTGTACTGTACTATACCGTTGGAGGACCGCCGACAGACAGACACTCGGGGCAGGAGAAAAGACGTCAGAGTCGAGGCCCCGACGGACGCCCATCCAAAGTCCCCGGGACGCCCCTCCCTCCCTCCCTCCCTCCCTAACCTCCCAGGACCTCCGCTGATTACTGGGCCAGGCCCGGGGGCAACAGCAGCAGCAGCAATGACGTCATCCCAGCCCCGCCCCCTCCCCTCCGATATGGATACGAGTGACATTTCCATGTAATTAGGAGGGCGAGAGAGGGCGGGCGGTGACTCTCCCTCCCTCCCTGTGCGGCTTGTTGTGGGAGCGCAAGGAAAAAGCAGGCTCACTCTTCCCCTCTCACGGCTGAATGGCTCTTTTATAGCGTCGGGGCCCGGCGGAGCTCAGGAGACTCTGAGGCGGGGCGCGGCGGGGGCAGAGACGTTCGTTAACATTGATGAGTCCCTCCTGTGTGCACATGTCACTGCCAATGGTGTCCCCAAGTCGTCAGCCATGTTTATGGAGGTTTTTTTTTTTTTTGTTTTTTTTTATGATTCATCTTTTCTTTTCTTTTCTTTTTTTTTTATTGCTTTATGCACTTATGGGCTGTTGGGGGAAGACAGGTGGTTTAATGACTGTAAATCCTGCTGTTCTGGACATGGCGGCTATAAAAGTCTGATCTATTATAGGCCTACTGAAATGTACGACCGCAACGTTTTCTATGAGATGTTGAGGATGTTTGTGTGTCGTGTATATTTTTGCGTTTAATAAAGGTGTATCTTAATGATAACAGGTTTTGTGCGTGTATGTGTTTATGTGTGTGTGTGTGTTTCATTTTGAGAGAGAGCTGCTATGAGCGATATGGAAATAATTGCACGCACGCACGCACGCACTGGCTATGTGGGTCCAAGTGTAAGAAATAGAACAGGGTTTCTCAAACCTTTTCATGTCAAGGACCCCTAAATCTTTGAATATATATTATTACAGAGTGAACATTTTTAACTCAAATCTTTTCTTCTGGGGAGGTCCCTGGAACAACATATTTTCACATGGGGGGGCGGAGGCATATTACATATTTTCTGGGGTCCTTGACATGAAATATTGAGCACCACTCACTGATACAGAAACATAAGGTTTTTCGGGATTTTGAAGTCATTTTTTAAAATGTCGACGTCAGGCCCTTAACGTGTGTCCTGTTTGCGTTGCCAGGTCCAGAGAGCAGTCCGGCGGGCAGCCCGACCCCGGGGGCGTGCTCCCAGCAGCAAGTCATCCAGCACAACACCATCACCACCTCCACCACCGCCGTAGGGGGCGCCGGAGTCCACGGAGGACAGCCCAACCACCGCACAGACATTAACCCCATCCACTAAAAGGAGAGCGGCGACGAGAGACTAGGAAAAAGAAGTGGTTCTCAAGCGTCGTCGTTTCATTTCAAGGACCCCTCCCCTCCCCCTCCTGTAACTCTGAGTGTACAAACGGAGCCAAATGGACCCTTTTCGGGTCCATTTGGCTCCGTTTTGACACTCTCAGGCCCCTTTTCCACCGGTTGGTTCCCAATGGGAACCGGTTCAATTATTTGTGGTTCTTAGTCCATGAGCCAGAGCTCCAAAATTGGAACGTTAATTATGAATTGAGTGGGCAAAACCATACCTATATTAGATTGTTATCACCATGACACTTCCCCAGTTGAGTACTTACACGAAGACAATGATTTATTGTATTACAAATTTTACATTTTTAAATGCAAATGAGGCATTATGTAGGAAAATACGCAAAATAATCGAACATATGAAAAAGCTACTACTGTGGAGGGGTTATCATGTATCATGAATTTACTTTTATTGATCCTATAAACAATTTAATATAGGTCTAGTTTTTCCCACCAATTTTGGAGCTCTGGCTCATGGACTAAGAACCAAAAAGAACCGGTTCCCATTGGGAACCAACCGGTGGAAAAGGGGTCTCAGAGTTATAGACACGGTCCCATGTGGAGCCCCTCCTCACGGAACCCAAAAGGGACCCTGCCTGGACCCCCGCTTTGAGAACCAATGGACTAAAGCCTCAGCCCCCCCATAGGCCCTCTAACCCCGCCCCCCCCCCACCCTCCTCCACCTATCACTACAGCCGTACACGCTGCCTCCCACGTTCAGGACCTCCCACCACCACCACCCACCCACCCACCCCATCAAGACAAACCTCTCAAGCCCAGCAAGGCTCCTCTTTTTACAGTAGCAAATGTATTTTTATAGAATCTTATTAACTCCTTTAACATTCTCACCCGTTTTGTCGACGCGGTTCGTCAGTATGTCTTGTTTATGTTTAGTTCTTATTTGTACCGACTAGCTTAAAGGGAGATTGGCAGAAGAAGAAGAAGAAGAAAAGACAAAAAGGTGCAGCGTCAACACAGTGAGATAATTGTTTGGTTTTCGGTGGTCGTTGAGTTTGGGACTTTTACGACGGTACCAAGCCGGGGCCTCGGTACGCACGCCGCGCCACGCCACGGCACCGCAATGAAAAGGGACTGGGATAGTGGGAGTGGTCATCTCTGTGACGCGGCGCCCGGCCCATCCCACTTTGTGCAACTGATGTTTAGAGGACGTGTCTGAATGTCACAGAATACTGTTAGATTCACGACAGGACTCTGAAGTGTGTGTGTGTGTGTGTGTGTGTGTGTGTGTGTGTGTGTGTGTGTGTGTGTGTGTGCGTGCGTTTGTGTGTGCGTGCGTGCGTGCGTGAGTGCGTGCGTGCGTGCGTGCGTGCGTGCGTGCGTGCCTGCCTGTGTGTGATGTTACTGCCTTTCGGTTGCGTACCCAGACCAAGTCAAACGGTTGCCATCATAGTTTTTAAAGGAGTACAGAAGCTGGTATTTTTTTTCCTAGAAAGACTGTTAAACCACGCCCCTACCATGGTGTTCGGACACTATCGTAGGAGTGCTTGGGCTCATACTGTTCTGTGTGTGTGTGCGTGTGTGTGTGTGTGTGTGTGCGTGCATGCGTGCGTGCGTGCATGCATGACTGTGCGTGTGTGACTGTGCGTGCGCGTGATACTGAAAATACCATTTGTTCAAATTGAAGCAATACATCCCAGTATTGATCGTGCATGCTTGTTTGTGTGCGTGCGTGCGTGCGTGCGTGTGTGCGTGCGTGTGCGTGCGTGTGCGCGTGTGTCCGCCCTAACTAAGATAAGATCAGTCTGGCCAAGCCAGTGGGTCTGGTCTGAAGCGAGGAGGACACACGCTCTATTGTTCCAGCTTTGTCTAAACTCTACACTGTGATACTATAGAGAGGCAGCTCGGGGGAGTCCAGCCCCACTCCCTCCGCTCTCCAGGACCAATCAGAAGCTTTAAAAGAAGAACCCATGCCTCTCGTATGTGTGTGTGTGTGATGATAACTGCGTCTAAAGGGTCCACGTTTTGTTTGGATTCTAGTGGCAAATTCCAAATGGATATAAATTCCCAGCATGTGTGTGTGTGTGTGTGTGTGTGTGTGTCCGTCCGTCCGTGTGTGTGTGCGTGTGTGCGTGCGTGCGTGTGTCTGTGTGTGTGTGCGCGCGTCTGTGTGTGTGTGGGTCTGTGTGTGCATCTGTGTTTGTGTGGGTTTTGTTCTGCCTTCTGTCTCCCACAGTCAGGTTGAGGGAGAGAGTGAATGGAACCAAGGACTGTCTAAAGAGGACGAGACGCGAAGACCGTACGGGCGACGCCATGTTGCTTATGGTGCTCCATGGAAGGACAGAAACATGCGCAATGGGCTATATGCAGCCAACACTTCTGCGTTCAGCTTCCTTGGTCTCAACTGCGCATGTTTCTTTCCTTCCATGGAGCACCATAAGCAACATGGCGTCGCCCGTACGGTCTTCGCGTCTCGTCCTCTTTAGACAGTCCTTGAATGGAACCAGGAAGTGATTGGGACTTAAAGTCTGTAAGGCTATGTTCACACTGGGAGCCCAAATCTGATATTTTTGGCCCATCCCGAATTGGAATCAAAACAGCAAAAAGAAAACACATGGATTTTTTTTGCTAAGCAGATTTGAAGCGCATTCCTAGGTTGTGTGAAATGCGATTCAAACATTGATTTCTAAAAAGAATAACAATAATAGCCTGATTCATACTTCATCGTTTTGCTCACCGGAAATAGCTGGCCTGTGAGCTCACAATGCGATACGGTCACGCTGTGAGCTTGTAGATCAGCTATTGCCGCACGAGTACAGGTGGACGACGTGTGAATAAAACAGATCCAGATCACTTGCAAAAAGAACAGTGCGGACGTGTCTGTCCTGAAGGTCGTACTTGAGCCGGAACGAATCCGATTTGCAAGCGGTCTGAACAAAGCCAAAGAGTTGATTTGAAAAAAGTGCGATTTATTTTTTGTTTGACCCGAACATTTTGTCAGCATGAACAGGAATGAGGTTCTGAACCGACTGGCGTATATAGTGTTCCTTCCGCTCTCTCTCTAAAGAGGTGCAGATCATTAATTGCCTAAATGCTCTCCGAGTGTCACAAACGTGCCTGAATCTCTCTTTTCAAATCATTTGTTAGCTAAAACTATTATGCAAAGCGACTGTCGATCTGCTTTCTTTTATTATTACCTTAATTATCGTGGGTTTTTTTTTTTCTGCCTTTTAACTAATTGCTTTTCACTGACTGGGTGTATAAGCGACATTTTTTTTTTCTTTTTTTCGTTTCGTTTTTAAACCGTTTGTGCGGCTTCGTCAGGGATTTCTGCTGCATGTAGAGAGGCTGAAAACCAGCTGACTGAGGAGGAAAAGATATTCCTTTTACATCTCACCTCTGACCTCGTCGTCAATGGTTCTCTCTCTCTCTCCTATGTCTCTCTTTTTGCCTCTCTCGCTCCCCCCTCCCCTCCCCCCCTCCACATTTCCCCCCCCACCCCGACAGCTTATCTGTATCTGAGTATTTCCAGCACTGGCGCTTTAATATTGTCCCTTCTATGTTGTTAATGTGTATACAGTCCCATTCTGTTGGTCTGTACCAGGCTGACTTCTATAGGTACCTTTCAAAACCTTTCATGTGAAAGGTACCTCTGGAAGCCACACCTCTGATGGGTGTGGTTTAGTCTTAAGGGGTGTGTTTTTTGTACAAGAATCTCACCCCTCCTTCCTTCCTTCCCATCATCACGGGCACAAAGAATGTTGCTTCTTTTTCTCAGCGTGACCACGGACTGGAGCACTGTGTTTTTTAATAGTGCACAGTAAAAGATAATCCTCAGTGTTCATTTAAACTCTTGGAGGTGTAAAAAAAAAAAAATGGAACCAAACACGGACCCGTCGGCGTCCAACGCTACGGGTCGAGGGTCTGTATTATAACACACTGTGTGGGTTTGTACTGTGTCTAGTATAGGAGGCGTGAAGAAGCCATGCTGACTATGCACTTTGTCTGTCGCAGCAGAGGGTAAAAAAATAGCCATATTATTATCAAGGCCTGAGGAATTCTCAGCGATGTCCAACCCCATCCCCCCCCCCCCCCCCCCCTCCATTTTCCTGTTCGGACACCAGCGAGACACTGTCTGTCTGTCTGTCTGTCTGTCTGTCTGTGAGTCTGTCTGTCTGTCTATCTGTCTGTCTGTCTGTCTGTCTGTCTCTGGCTCCGTGGAGTGACTGTGTGCCTAATGTGCATTGTGCTCCCCTCAATGCTACGATAAAGATGAGCTATTGAGAGCTCACCATGGGGGTCATTCGTTTAACCGATGCGCTCTTTTTTAAAGCTGAAATCCATAAGATTCACGTTCTATACCCATATGGGATTTAAACCTGCCCCGTGTCGAGCACCGAAACTTTAAACTGCAGTGCAGAGCTATAACGGAAACCCTGCCAATTTGAGCTTCCATGCAATAGCTCTTGTCAACCAGTAGTGGTCATCCTACCCGACCACAGGAACTGTTCAGATATACAGTCCCAAACCTTTTCATGCCCGCGGCCCCCCATTTGAAGAGACATGCCAGGGACCCCCATATGAGAAGATTTGTACGGCTCTAGCAGTGATTCTCAACCCGTTTAATTTCAAAGGACACCCAGTTTTACATGCATTTAGGCTACGGACCCCTCATTTAGTGGCATTTCTATCTCTGGGACCCCCAATTTATATTGTAAAATCAATGTTAATTTAACTCTGAGAGTGTACACATGGAACTAAATGGACCAAATGGACACTCTCAGAGTTACAGACCCATAAGGGTCCATTTGGTTCCAAACTATCATTTAGCTGGGTACCCCCTGGAACTCCCTCAAGGACCTCTGGGGGTCCCCGGACCCCACTTTGGGAACCACTGCAGTACAGGATTTGCAGGCACTGTGTCGGCATCTTTGATTTCGGTGTCATGCGTGAACGTGTGCCGGAATTCGAGTATGTCCATAGTAGGTAAGGGTGTGGACCTCTGCCAACCATATTAAGACACTTCGGTTGAAATGTAGTTTTAGTCACAAAATTAACTTTGTTTATGGTTATGGATTGCAAGCTTTAAATCTTATTGTATGGTGGCATCTCAGTAAATGTACCCTTCAGCTTTAAATCTATACTTTTGTATTAGCATGTCGTCGTCGTCGTCCCCTTTCTTTTGTAAACCTAACAGAATCCAAAGTTTCAGTTTTGTCAGTGGCAAAGGTAGCTTCCATCATGTGTGAATGAGAAACGCTATGTCTCTTTGAATGCTTTGATCCCCATCATGGTTTTTGTCCATTTCTGTGTGGTGTGTGCGAACCTCAGAGGTGCGAACAGTACTGAGAGAATGCTAAATGTACCTTATTCTCTCTTACAAAAGGGCTTTCTTATTACCACCCTGTAAAACAAAAAAAACAAAAAAAAGCTAAAACTTGCCTTGTTTTTCAGTTTTTGGTTGTTGTCAATGTGTTATTGTTGGACCATTCCAAATTGAACCTCCTGCAAAGCTATGGACCTCAAAGTACCTTCGACTGGAATCACTGGGAGGAGTTTACCGTTTTTTAGACTTTTAGGCCCGATGTGTACTTCGTCGTACGAAGGTGTTGCACGACGTAGCATAACGTCTGGCATTTATAGACAGGACATTCTCACGTTTCGTTTCGTTTTGATCAGTTGGACCTAATAGTTTGTCCTTTTTGTCTGCTGTACGCGGCAGGCGTTCAGGATGGGTGAGAGTGTGCACAGTGCGAGTGTGTTTCGTGTGGGTTTTGCATGAGGGAGAGAACAATTCCTACAAGTTGATGACATTATAATTGTATCATTTTAAATATAAAAAAACAAAAACTATAAATATTGTATAGAATGTCATTAATTCTGTAATCTTGTACATGTAATGCAACCACCTTTCTTTGAGAAGGGAGTAAATGTGTGGTACATGTTTTTGTAAATAATGTTTGCATAGCACTTGCTGCCTTTCATATCCTCCAGTATGTCGAGGCTCATTTCAGCGCTTATACATTTTCATTGTCATTTTGTTTGTATGTGTAATGAATCGATGAAACCATTTTAGCCTGCATAACTTTGTACATTTTTGTGTGTGTGTGTGTCTTTTAATGGCATTGTCTCCATTGTGTCTCTTTTATTGCATTTGTACAGATGTTAAATATCACTGCAGCTACATTATGGTATGAAAATAAAGCACTTGTTCTGTAACATAATACAAGCTGCCTCACGTTTCTATGTCTATGGATAGCCAAGCCTTTGGACTGAATTTGACTCTTGTGTTATATTCTTGTGAAATATTCAGTAAAGTATTCTTGTGAAATATTCAGTAAAGTATATAAAAGAGCTCAAAGGGTACATATTCAGTCAGACAACTCACCCCTAAAGTGAAGACAACTCACCCCGAAAGTGCCCGGAAGTGAAGACAGCTCACCCCCGAAAGTGAAGACATCTCACCCCCGAAAGTGAAGACATCTCACCGGGGTGAGATGTCTGGTGAGTTGTCCGGACTTTCGGGGTGAGATGTCCGGACAACTCACTTGGAGGTGCAAAAAGGGTGAGTTGTCTTGTTACCTTTGGGAATAAGTGCATTTCTAATCATTCGAGACAAACAGAATGGGAAAGACTTACCTGTTAAAGCAATGGTTGACAAACCTTTTAGCTCAAGACCCAAAAGAGAAAAATAGACTATTTTCACCACTTCTTAAACTTATTTTATTTTTTATTTAAATTAGATTATTTCATTTTTATTTCAAATGGAGAAGGAAAAAGGAACATCCACACACTTGTTTCTAGAGCTCCCATATACTTACTTTATTTAATTGGCAAAAAGCCACAACGTTTGGACCACTATATAGGTCTTCATCAGGCAAAAGTATTTATGACAAACTTTAGAAAAATGTTCAAAAGCTCTTGTGGAGAATTATAAGACCACACCTTCAAACAATTAATCTGTTTGGGGTCCGTTGTTGTTGCGCAGCATCTGTTGGTGACGGTGTCTGTCTAGAGACCCCATCAAGAAGCTGTAGAAAAGAACAGTGTATTAGTGGGGAATGCACATTGCACAACGGAGGACGAGCGGGAGAATGGGTTGTTGGTGGTGGCCTGAGAGGAGCATCGAGATAAGGGAGGAGTTGTTATCACAGAAATGTCTGGTTAGAATCAGGTGAGCTTGGGAGGAGTTGATGTCAGGCAGATTGGAGATTACGATGGGGATCAGATTATGTGGTCTTCCCTCCTGAATTTACATAAAGAGGCCTTGATTGTATAGACATGAGCCGAAAACCATGAAAAACCATTATGCTTTCATCTTTATTTATAATATAAAAAAAGATGAAAGCATAATTCTATTTCTATAGTACGTAGTTACTATATTATAGTAACGACGTACTATAGAAATAGAATGTTGTTTTTCATGGTTTTCACCAAAATCATGAAAAACAACATACTATATGTCGAAAGATGGAAATCATGAAAAACTACATAGGCTACTATAGTATGTCTTTCATGGTTTTCGACAACATACTATAGTAGGCTAATAAGGCTATATCGTTTTCCATGGTTTGACGATAAAAACAACATACTACAGTATGTTGTTTTGCACGCTGTTACGTTCCACGTAGTTTTGCTTTTGTTGTCTGGGAGGATTTCTATGTAATTTCTCCCCATCTATCCTTCCCCTGTATCATTCTCTGCAGCTCTGAAATCATCTCATCTTCTGTCAATCAACCCATTTCCTGACTCCACCTTCATCCAATCACAACCCACCACCTCAGCTCATTGTCTCTCAACCAGTTCACTCGTTTGTGGCCCTGTCTTTTTGTAGCCTTGTTTTGTCTCCCATGTTGATTTCTCAGAGCAAACTTTATCCTTAGTGTATGTTCTCCTACTTAATGTAAATTCCAGGCCAAGGAAGAACCTCTGCTCCGAATCTTTCGCCTCGGCCTGTTAAAGAGCCACCAGGAGGCCAATTTTTGCAAAACATTTTTTATACTAGCCTACCTACTCCTACAGATTTCATCCAAAACTCACGCAAATCGATACATATATTATCTCTCTCTATGGTCATGTGATAATGACGTACGTTATGTATCTGTTTGATCTTTGGCCACAGGCCACCCAGAGAAGTGGTCTGTTTTGAACAAAATGCCACAAATCATAAATGCAGGCAGCGTCCAATTGCCCATTTGCAGACCGTGGCCATGTTTCCATCAGTTTAAGCACTCGTTTTCAGTAAAGCAATGTCCTGCTGCCTCTTGCATTATGTGCTAATTCAAAACAGGTGGTACACAGGACAGTTGAGTGATATCTAACGAGTACATCCAAGCTCCAGCACTTAGAAAAATAATCACCTGCAAGGACACAAAGTAGCTCATAACATGTATACAGTGGAGTTTTATGAAACAAACACTTTGAGAATAGAAAGAGAATAATTCAAGCTTTCCGTACAGCTGCAATGTTGGTGAGTTGGATGTTGTTTAACCCATTTTGGGCGACTGACATAGAAACATAGCTTTTTCAGAAAACTGTCAGGATGTAGAAGACATTTTTAGAATCTGATCTCAGGTCAAAATGGGTTAATCAGATAGGACTTTTCTGTTGGGATGAATGGGCTCCCAGTGGAAGTTGCACCTAGGTAGCACCTTGCCATTAAAAGATGGCCGCAGTCTGCATATGGAGAATTGCAGTGAAATTTGCATGCACAGTCCCACTTAGCCTGGCTAATAAGCCAGACTAATATCACACTGTGTGACTGTGATAGATGCCAAGCTAAGTCCCACTAGGCCAAGGAGGAAATATCACTCTACATTTTTTCAAATCGGTCTCATGGTGGTGCTATGAAAGGTCATTCACGGACGGTTTCCCTACTGTATGTGTTCATATCAATGATCTGGGTTGTTGTGACTGCTTGCTGTGAGTGACCCAATGCATGACCTTGAACCATAATTGCTCATTAAATAGTTAAACGCTTAAAAGGCCTAGAATGCTCATTAAATATTAAAATGTCTAGACAGTGTAATAGTCGTCTGATGAAGGAACAGTGTGGCTACCTTGGTTGGTACGCAAACATCCTGAGGGTGTTTTTTTCAAAATACCCAATACCACTATAGCCAATTTCATTGCAGTGCATTTACTGTACTGTATGTGCAGATCTATTAACAGATTTTTGGTCCCAATGATGGAGCTTATTTTAGTGCAAATGAAGCTCATCCTACTATACCGTACAAATGCAGAAATCTGCCCATGTGTGAGCGTCTGTACTTCATGTATCTCGAGAATACAACCGACCGACCAACTGGCTTCAAAGTGAGGCAGTAGTGCAGTGAGTGACCGCCGTCGAGTCAGTCAGATTGGCGATTCACCGGAACTGCTGATTCCACCAAAGTTCTATTGCTGTGCCCGTCGGGCACTGGCCTACGTGGCACGATGCAAGTTGGAAATGGATGCCCCACCCAGTTCCTGGTATTATGTGCCGTGTCCCTTTTATGCCCATATATGGAGTTCTTTGTCAGGCACTCCCAAAATATGGAGTCTATGCGGATGTCAGAACAGAACAATCATTCTGAGGTCAGAACAGGCCCAGCTCCATATATAGAGCGTTGCAGTCCCGCCCCCTACCATGGCCCAGGAAATGAATCCCAATGCATTTTTCCCATAGACATTTCAAAAAGTATTTATTTAAAGACGGTTACGCTGCGGACAAAGCCAACTCGAGTCGTGACAACCCATGACAACACAAACAATATTTTGGACCAAACAAATAATTACAAAGAAGAAAAACAAAAAAGTGTTGTAACCTGCCGTTTTTTTCTTCTTTCTAATTATTTGTTGTCATGATTTGTCACGACTCGAGTTGGCTTTGTCCGCGGCTTAAACGTCTTTAAATAAATACTTTCTGAAATGTCTATGAGGAAAATGAACGGAGAATCATTTCCTGGGCCCTGGTAGGGGGCGGGACTGCGACGCTCTATATGGAGATCTGTCCAGAGCCTGCAGGACAGGGGATCCTGTCCTAAGGCATTTGTGCTGGTTCTGGACAACCCGGGCACTGCACACTCCCTGTGGTGGTGTGGAACACGCGTGTGAAGTCGGTGGGGCGAACGGTTCTCGAGTTATGTGGATTACAGACGTACAGTACGTACACACAGACGTGCTGTATTTATATTAGGATAGATATGCATGCCAAATATACTGTAGGTACTGCATATATGGGGATCCAGTTAGAATCACTCTTCTTTACACTATGATGACCTACTGGCGACATCAGGGATCTCCATATATGGGCATATGAAGGACAAGGACAGACAGATGCAGAGATCGTCATATATGGGCATATGAAGGACAAGGACAGACAGGTGCAGAGATCGTCATATATGGGCATAACATAACCAGGCAATGGGAGCATGCAATGCATGCATTCCCAACTTGCATCGTTCCCAAGTAGGCCGGCCCACCGGTCTGGTCTACTATCATTTCAGTCAATATTCATGTATTTTCTTCAACATAACTGACAATTCCTGGACTAGGTATATAGACTAATGCTGGTCAAGGATTTAAACCAGTCTGGACGGGAACCCCTTGTGTTTTAAGCATTACGTTATACTTTTAGCTATTCAAAAATAGCAGATCTACAAGCTCATAGCGTGGCACAGAGTGCCGTGCTAGGGGGGGGGGGGGTCCACAGCCAAATACAGATAATTCTGGTGGTCCTTGACATGAAAAAGGTTGAGCACCACTGACATAGCAACATAGGTTTTTCAGAAAACCTTTAGGATTTAAAATTTTTTTTCCTTCTTTTAGAATCGACCTCAGTCCAAAAATGGGACTATGACGCAAACGTCCTTATTTTCCAAATGCACAGAATGACAGCTCAGGAATGATTGTATGCCCATCCATCAGTTTGTTTAATTAAGCCTAAACCACACCAAAGGGTTGGGACATTGTTTTTAAGGTAAACCACACCAATGCAACTCATTGAGTTGCATTTGGTATACAGGTACTGTATAGTCTACCTTAAAAACCGTTTTGTCCCAACCCGACCCTTTGGTGTGGTTTCGGCTTAAATTTGCGTCATCGCGATTCTTGTAAAGTATGTTCGGAACAGAGCTATTTACACAGTGGCCGTTAAGAGGAACCGCTACTGTACTGTACTGTATGTACAAGTGAACATGCACGCTAATGTGATGCAAAGAGCCCGTCAGGTACAGTATAGCCCATTGATCTGGGAGTTCTTCACATGCCGTCCAACAGTCTGCTTTAACTGCAATGATTTATGACACAATATTGATATTCAATGCCACTACCCTGGGGCCGTGTCGTGTGCTTTTTCAATTTATTTGATTGACTTTATGTAATCGTAACCTTTCCATCAAAAAAATATATTCATCCTATGCAATAGTATACATAGCTCAAACCAGCCAGTAGACATACCAGTATGTCACACAAAATAAAACTGATATAGACGAAAGACCCAAGAATTGATTCAGGTAATTTTGCGAGGCGTATCTGAACTTTCATTTGCTAGTGCATCACAGAGCGGTTACATTCAGCGTTGGTTGCTTCTTTTAATTCTAGGGAATTGCATTGTATCTGAGAACGCATTATTATGGTGAACAGATTACAGTAAATCAACAGTCTTTCAGCTGGACAGAACATGGCTTGTTAGGAGAGAATGCCCAAATCAACTGAGTTCCACTTCCAGTCCAAAAACCCCGAAACGCCTCAGCCTTGCGTCGACAGATCAGCCGAAGCGTCGCGTCGACAGATCATCTGAAGCCTTGCGTCGACAGAAATCTGTCCAGCATGTCGAAGGACCTCGCTGGTTGGTCGTAAGGCAGAATGTGCCCTCCTCCTCGAATGATTACCTTGCACGATAAAAGACAAGACACGGAATTATGGTTGAGTGAGTGATGTATCAAAGTGGTCGATAAAAAGCAACTTCAATATGGTCCATTTTATTTGTATTGAAATATAACGTAATTCAGATGTGAAATGAGTTTTGGCACCTTGAAATCTGTTAGTGTTACAAATGCCCATTCATTGCTTTCAATGATTACTTTGCGTTTAAATATGTAATGTATATTCATATACAAAATATAAGGGGAAGCAAGCAAGCCTCCCACTGTACATGCTAAGGTAGAAGGGCCTACGAATAGAGTTGTATGTCATACTAATCTTAAGGCGTGGTGTAAGTAAGCACATTAACCTTTAACTTAATTAGGACGATTAAGTATATAGGGCCTAAGTGGTTAATTAGCATTCCATCTCTCTCCAAATGTTTGACATTGTGAGCAGAGGCGAATAAGGTCACATACAATATATATGTTCACATTTATCATACTGTACATAAGTGAGTAGTAGCTACAGTAAGTTCCCATGTTTATTTCCAATTTTCAGTACTTTTACCTCTACTCCACTACATTTCAGAGGCAAACATTGCTCCACTACAATCATTTGAAAACCTTAGGCATTAGTTACTTTGTAGATTTGGATTATTATTACAAAACAGACATTAATCATTTCAGCCCCATATGCATTTCAGCCATTGCTATTTTCAAAAGATTTTTTTTTAAAGTCAAATGATGGTTCATTCTACATAATGACTATTATACCAGTAATGCCAAGTACGAGGCATTTGGGCACCATTTTCATAGTCTTTATTTGGTATGACTCAGTGACTCTGGCGGAGGGCGAACCACCTCCTCCCAGTCCCAAGGTACAGTAGACACTAACCACAAGGCCACTGGTCGCAAGGCGTACGCACAAGACATACCGTGTGTAGGGCAACAAGATGTGCCAAAAAGTGCCAACCAAGCCAATCTTCATAATATTTTTCTCTGCGCCTCCGCCGATGTCGTTTCAAGTCATTTAACTGGTTCAGACCGTACGATGTGTGGGCACGTCATAAGCAATCCAACCGACGGGGTGCATTTTCAATGATATCAAATATGACTTTTCTGTTTGGATGTATGGGCTGTCGATGCCAGAAAGTAGTTTTTTGCCACTCAGTAGGCATTCACCGCATAACTTCCGGGTATGATGATGATGATGTCACGCGCATACCCTCTATAACGAGCGCCCGGATGTGCGTCCTCGAGCTGCATGTGTGCTGCTCAGGGCTGAAGCAGCCCCTCTTCCCCAGCGCTCTCGTCGGGGAGCAGCATACTATTCTGCAATACCAATATATACACGAACACAATAATGTTTAACAGGAATATCCCATGATATCCTGCCTACTCGTCTCCTCACCTGGTAGAACTCTCCTACTTGTCGGACGTATCCCGCGACCTCCGTGTCGGTGGGCTGGATCTTCCAGTGGAAGCGAGGGGCCCGTTTGTACTCCGCCGCGCCCGTCCAGTTGACCGTGGGCAGGAACCTCTCCGTCAGAGGGGCCGCCACGATGACGTCCAGCTGACCACTGTAGATCAACACCTGGAGAATGGACGACCGACAGAGGGAAGAGAATGTGTTATACAGTCCCATGGGGCTTGTGGCTAGTGGACAGTCACATGGGGCTTGTGGCTGTGGACAGTCACATGGGGCTTGTGGCTGTGGACAGTCACATGGGGCTTGTGGCTAGTGGACAGTCACATGGGGCTTGTGGCTGTGGACAGTCACATGGGGCTTGTGGCTAGTGGACAGTCACATGGGGCTTGTGGCTGTGGACAGTCCCATGGGGCTTGTGGCTAGTGGACAGTCACATGGGGCTTGTGGCTGTGGACAGTCACATGGGGCTTGTGGCTGTGGACAGTCACATGGGGCTTGTGGCTAGTGGACAGTCACATGGGGCTTGTGGCTGTGGACAGTCACATGGGGCTTGTGGCTAGTGGACAGTCACATGGGGCTTGTGGCTAGTGGACAGTCACATGGGGCTTGTGGCTAGTGGACAGTCACATGGGGCTTGTGGCTGTGGACAGTCACATGGGGCTTGTGGCTGTGGACAGTCACATGGGGCTTGTGGCTAGTGGACAGTCACATGGGGCTTGTGGCTAGTGGACAGTCACATGGGGCTTGTGGCTGTGGACAGTCACATGGGGCTTGTGGCTAGTGGACAGTCACATGGGGCTTGTGGCTGTGGACAGTCACATGGGGCTTGTGGCTGTGGACAGTCACATGGGGCTTGTGGCTAGTGGACAGTCACATGGGGCTTGTGGCTAGTGGACAGTCACATGGGGCTTGTGGCTAGTGGACAGTCACATGGGGCTTGTGGCTGTGGACAGTCACATGGGGCTTGTGGCTGTGGACAGTCACATGGGGCTTGTGGCTAGTGGACAGTCACATGGGGCTTGTGGCTAGTGGACAGTCACATGGGGCTTGTGGCTAGTGGACAGTCACATGGGGCTTGTGGCTAGTGGACAGTCACATGGGGCTTGTGGCTAGTGGACAGTCACATGGGGCTTAGTGATGGGGAGGCGTTGGGAGGAGGGAGCCTCACCCTGTAGTTGTCCATCAGCTCCCCCAGCCAGGGTTTGATGCTCTTCATCACGTCCTGAACCAGGTGTTTCTCCACCTCGGAGCCGTCGTTGAACGTCAGGTTCCCCACGTGGATGGAACGCCTCACCTCCACCAGAGTCACAAACTGGGAGAAGTACTCCTGGTCCTCGGGCTCCTGTGGAAGGAATCATCGTCATCATGGGAATTACTTTCATACGTATAAATGTGCCTAGTTGCATGTGTTTTGAGGACTATAATGAGCCTAGTTGCAGGTGTTTTGAGGACTATAATGAGCCTAGTTGCAGGTGTTTTGAGGACTATAATGAGCCTAGTTACAGGTGTGGAGGACTATAATGAGCCTAGTTACAGGTGTTGAGGACTATAATGAGCCTAGTTACAGGTGTGGAGGACTATAATGTGCCTAGTTACAGGTGTTTTGAGGACTATAATGAGCCTAGTTACAGGTGTTGAGGACTATAATGAGCCTAGTTACAGGTGTGGAGGACTATAATGAGCCTAGTTACAGGTGTTGAGGACTATAATGAGCCTAGTTACAGGTGTTGAGGACTATAATGAGCCTAGTTACAGGTGTGGAGGACTATTATGAGCCTAGTTACAGGTGTTGAGGACTATAATGAGGCTAGTTACAGGTGTGGAGGACTATAATGTGCCTAGTTACAGGTGTTGAGGACTATAATGAGCCTAGTTACAGGTGTTTTGAGGACTATAATGAGCCTAGTTACAGGTGTTGAGGACTATAATGAGCCTAGTTACAGGTGTTGAGGACTATAATGAGCCTAGTTACAGGTGTGGAGGACTATAATGTGCCTAGTTACAGGTGTTGAGGACTATAATGAGCCTAGTTACAGGTGTTTTGAGGACTATAATGAGCCTAGTTACAGGTGTTGAGGACTATAATGAGCCTAGTTACAGGTGTTGAGGACTATAATGAGCCTAGTTACAGGTGTGGAGGACTATAATGTGCCTAGTTACAGGTGTTGAGGACTATAATGAGCCTAGTTACAGGTGTTGAGAACTATAATGAGCCTAGTTGCAGGTGTTTTGAAAACTATAATGAGCCTAGTTGCAGGTGTTTTGAGAACTATAATGAGCCTAGTTACAGGTGTTTTGAGAACTATAATGAGCCTAGTTACTATAATGAGCCTAGTTGCAGGTGTTTTGAGGACTATAATGAGCCTAGTTACTATAATGAGCCTAGTTGCAGGTGTTTTGAGGACTATAATGAGCCTAGTTGCAGGTGTTTTGAGGACTATAATGAGCCTAGTTGCAGGTGTTTTGAGGACTATAATGAGCCTAGTTACAGGTGTTTTGAGGACTATAATGAGATTAGTTGCAGGTGTTTTGAGGACTATAATGAGCCTAGTTACTATAATGAGCCTAGTTGCAGGTGTTTTGAGGACTATAATGAGCCTAGTTACAGGTGTTTGAGGACTATAATGAGCCTAGTTACTATAATGAGCCTAGTTGCAGGTGTTTTGAGGACTATAATGAGCCTAGTTACTATAATGAGCCTAGTTGCAGGTGTTTTGAGGACTATAATGAGCCTAGTTGCAGGTGTTTTGAGGACTATAATGAGCCTAGTTGCAGGTGTTTTGAGGACTATAATGAGCCTAGTTACAGGTGTTTTGAGAACTATAATGAGCCTAGTTACAGGTGTTTTGAGGACTATAATGAGCCTAGTTACTATAATGAGCCTAGTTGCAGGTGTTTTGAGGACTATAATGAGCCTAGTTACTATAATGAGCCTAGTTGCAGGTGTTTTGAGGACTATAATGAGCCTAGTTACTATAATGAGCCTAGTTGCAGGTGTTTTGAGGACTATAATGAGCCTAGTTACAGGTGTTTTGAGGACTTTAATGAGCCTAGTTGCAGGTGTTGAGGACTATAATGAGCCTAGTTACAGGTGTTGAGGACTATAATGAGCCTAGTTGCAGGTGTTTTGAGAACTATAATGAGCCTAGTTGCAGGTGTTGAGGACTATAATGAGCCTAGTTACAGGTGTTTTGAGGACTATAATGAGCCTAGTTACAGGTGTTTTGAGGACTATAATGAGCCTAGTTGCAGGTGTTGAGGACTATAATGAGCCTAGTTACAGGTGTTTTGAGGACTATAATGAGCCTAGTTGCAGGTGTTGAGGACTATAATGAGCCTAGTTACAGGTGTTTTGAGAACTATAATGAGCCTAGTTACAGGTGTTTTGAGGACTATAATGAGCCTAGTTACTATAATGAGCCTAGTTGCAGGTGTTTTGAGGACTATAATGAGCCTAGTTACTATAATGAGCCTAGTTGCAGGTGTTTTGAGGACTATAATGAGCCTAGTTACAGGTGTTTTGAGAACTATAATGAGCCTAGTTACAGGTGTTTTGAGAACTATAATGAGCCTAGTTACAGGTGTTTTGAGAACTATAATGAGCCTAGTTACAGGTGTTTTGAGGACTATAATGAGCCTAGTTACTATAATGAGCCTAGTTGCAGGTGTTTTGAGGACTATAATGAGCCTAGTTACTATAATGAGCCTAGTTGCAGGTGTTTTGAGGACTATAATGAGCCTAGTTGCAGGTGTTTTGAGGACTATAATGAGCCTAGTTACAGGTGTGGAGGACTATAATGAGCCTAGTTACTAGTGGTGTCAAAAAATATCAAAAAATATCGATATGAATCGATAATCGATTTTAACATTAACGATACGACTACATCGATGCACGTGTGTCTGGATCGGTCAAATTAGCGTCTGGATCGGACGTTGGATCGATCCTAAAGTTGTGAATCGATATAATTCAACTAACTGCGGGAAAAACACAGATGTACAAGCCCACAGCGCTGTGCATTGCGACGGGTAGATAACTTGTAGATCTGCTACTTCCAGCGCAGGAAGGGCGCATGCTTATGACGCTCTTTAACTTTGCACCAGCGACAGTCACAACACACGAGCAGCAGACGGGGTGCACAGGCAGATCCGACACAACTTTATTGCACACATCTGTGCTTTCATCCACGCTTCCATAGCCTTTTAAATCTTATTTCCCATCCACGGGCACAAGCAGTGATATCAACAGCTTCCACCCGATCTGTGGTGGTGTTCTGTTGTCTGACGAGGGAAGCTACTAGCTAGTAGCTAGCATGGGAGCTAACGTTAGTTTAACTTCCATATAGTTAGAAGGAGTCCTCCTTAATAACACTATACTTTCCATCCGTTCCCCAACCCCTCACACTCGCTGCTGCGTTTACACGGGCAGACACAAAGACGAATGGGAATATCATTTGGAGCTTTAACAATGAATGATAGACTGTATCGTTGCGTCTGCCCGTGTTTAATGGTCAGGGTTTCACTGTCCACAGCAGGCAGTCAGACCTGTCAAACTATGCACTTCCAAAACTCAGAGACATGCCACCACCTATAAATTCAAACCCACCTCTGGAATATTGCTATAGCTTTCATTTATTTTATTCCATAGTCTTAGTTTTTCTCTAATAAAGTTGTTTTTATTTGTTTTCTCATGTTCCCCTTGAAAAGTGTCTTTAAGTACTCAGAGAAGCATATAAATAATATTATTATCACTATTATTATTACTACTTGTTTTATTGCCTATGCTTATGTAGTCACTATTCATTGATTCACTCATATCCAAATCCATTTGAAAAAAAAGCTCACTGCTCAGGTCAAATAGGCCTATTGATATGCGATTAAAATGTGATTAATTGAGATTAATTAATCAATCACAACGCCTCCAATTAATTAGATGTTTTTTAATTAAGTCCCAACCCTATTCTTTATAGATCTAGCTTCAAATAAAAAATCTATAGAAGGTTAAATGTGTCAGATCGCAACGTATCGTATCGAATCGAATCGCATCGCATCAAATTCCATGAAGTTCCACAAAATCGAAATCGTATCGATTTGGACTGAATCGAATCGAATCGAATCGTTCTGTATATAAAATGTATCGACCCCGAATCGCATCGTAGCCCATGCGTATCGATACGTATCGAATCGTCTTGTAAGGGAGAGATGCACACCCCTACTAGTTACAGGTGTGGAGGACTATAATGTGCCTAGTTACAGGTGTTTTGAGGACTATAATGAGCCTAGTTACAGGTGTTTTGAGGACTATAATGAGCCTAGTTACAGGTGTTGAGGACTATAATGAGCCTAGTTACAGGTGTGGAGGACTATAATGAGCCTAGTTACAGGTGTTGAGGACTATAATGAGCCTAGTTACAGGTGTTGAGGACTATTATGAGCCTAGTTACAGGTGTTGAGGACTATAATGAGGCTAGTTACAGGTGTGGAGGACTATAATGTGCCTAGTTACAGGTGTTGAGGACTATAATGAGCCTAGTTACAGGTGTTTTGAGGACTATAATGAGCCTAGTTACAGGTGTTGAGGACTATAATGAGCCTAGTTACAGGTGTTGAGGACTATAATGAGCCTAGTTACAGGTGTGGAGGACTATAATGTGCCTAGTTACAGGTGTTGAGGACTATAATGAGCCTAGTTACAGGTGTTGAGAACTATAATGAGCCTAGTTGCAGGTGTTTTGAAAACTATAATGAGCCTAGTTGCAGGTGTTTTGAGAACTATAATGAGCCTAGTTACAGGTGTTTTGAGAACTATAATGAGCCTAGTTACAGGTGTTTTGAGGACTATAATGAGCCTAGTTACAGGTGTTTTGAGGACTATAATGAGCCTAGTTACTATAATGAGCCTAGTTGCAGGTGTTTTGAGGACTATAATGAGCCTAGTTACTATAATGAGCCTAGTTGCAGGTGTTTTGAGGACTATAATGAGCCTAGTTGCAGGTGTTTTGAGGACTATAATGAGCCTAGTTGCAGGTGTTTTGAGGACTATAATGAGCCTAGTTACAGGTGTTTTGAGGACTATAATGAGATTAGTTGCAGGTGTTTTGAGGACTATAATGAGCCTAGTTACTATAATGAGCCTAGTTGCAGGTGTTTTGAGGACTATAATGAGCCTAGTTACAGGTGTTTGAGGACTATAATGAGCCTAGTTACTATAATGAGCCTAGTTGCAGGTGTTTTGAGGACTATAATGAGCCTAGTTACTATAATGAGCCTAGTTGCAGGTGTTTTGAGGACTATAATGAGCCTAGTTGCAGGTGTTTTGAGGACTATAATGAGCCTAGTTGCAGGTGTTTTGAGGACTATAATGAGCCTAGTTACAGGTGTTTTGAGAACTATAATGAGCCTAGTTACAGGTGTTTTGAGGACTATAATGAGCCTAGTTACTATAATGAGCCTAGTTGCAGGTGTTTTGAGGACTATAATGAGCCTAGTTACTATAATGAGCCTAGTTGCAGGTGTTTTGAGGACTATAATGAGCCTAGTTACAGGTGTTTTGAGGACTATAATGAGCCTAGTTGCAGGTGTTTTGAGGACTATAATGAGCCTAGTTACTATAATGAGCCTAGTTGCAGGTGTTTTGAGGACTATAATGAGCCTAGTTACTATAATGAGCCTAGTTACAGGTGTTTGAGGACTATAATGAGCCTAGTTACTATAATGAGCCTAGTTGCAGGTGTTTTGAGGACTATAATGAGCCTAGTTACTATAATGAGCCTAGTTGCAGGTGTTTTGAGGACTATAATGAGCCTAGTTACTATAATGAGCCTAGTTGCAGGTGTTTTGAGGACTATAATGAGCCTAGTTGCAGGTGTTTTGAGGACTATAATGAGCCTAGTTGCAGGTGTTTTGAGGACTATAATGAGCCTAGTTACAGGTGTTTTGAGAACTATAATGAGCCTAGTTACAGGTGTTTTGAGGACTATAATGAGCCTAGTTACTATAATGAGCCTAGTTGCAGGTGTTTTGAGGACTATAATGAGCCTAGTTACTATAATGAGCCTAGTTGCAGGTGTTTTGAGGACTATAATGAGCCTAGTTACTATAATGAGCCTAGTTGCAGGTGTTTTGAGGACTATAATGAGCCTAGTTACAGGTGTTTTGAGGACTTTAATGAGCCTAGTTGCAGGTGTTGAGGACTATAATGAGCCTAGTTACAGGTGTTGAGGACTATAATGAGCCTAGTTGCAGGTGTTTTGAGAACTATAATGAGCCTAGTTGCAGGTGTTGAGGACTATAATGAGCCTAGTTACAGGTGTTTTGAGGACTATAATGAGCCTAGTTACAGGTGTTTTGAGGACTATAATGAGCCTAGTTGCAGGTGTTGAGGACTATAATGAGCCTAGTTACAGGTGTTTTGAGGACTATAATGAGCCTAGTTGCAGGTGTTGAGGACTATAATGAGCCTAGTTACAGGTGTTTTGAGAACTATAATGAGCCTAGTTACAGGTGTTTTGAGGACTATAATGAGCCTAGTTACTATAATGAGCCTAGTTGCAGGTGTTTTGAGGACTATAATGAGCCTAGTTACTATAATGAGCCTAGTTGCAGGTGTTTTGAGGACTATAATGAGCCTAGTTACAGGTGTTTTGAGAACTATAATGAGCCTAGTTACAGGTGTTTTGAGAACTATAATGAGCCTAGTTACAGGTGTTTTGAGAACTATAATGAGCCTAGTTACAGGTGTTTTGAGGACTATAATGAGCCTAGTTACTATAATGAGCCTAGTTGCAGGTGTTTTGAGGACTATAATGAGCCTAGTTACTATAATGAGCCTAGTTGCAGGTGTTTTGAGGACTATAATGAGCCTAGTTGCAGGTGTTTTGAGGACTATAATGAGCCTAGTTACAGGTGTGGAGGACTATAATGAGCCTAGTTACTAGTGGTGTCAAAAAATATCAAAAAATATCGATATGAATCGATAATCGATTTTAACATTAACGATACGACTACATCGATGCACGTGTGTCTGGATCGGTCAAATTAGCGTCTGGATCGGACGTTGGATCGATCCTAAAGTTGTGAATCGATATAATTCAACTAACTGCGGGAAAAACACAGATGTACAAGCCCACAGCGCTGTGCATTGCGACGGGTAGATAACTTGTAGATCTGCTACTTCCAGCGCAGGAAGGGCGCATGCTTATGACGCTCTTTAACTTTGCACCAGCGACAGTCACAACACACGAGCAGCAGACGGGGTGCACAGGCAGATCCGACACAACTTTATTGCACACATCTGTGCTTTCATCCACGCTTCCATAGCCTTTTAAATCTTATTTCCCATCCACGGGCACAAGCAGTGATATCAACAGCTTCCACCCGATCTGTGGTGGTGTTCTGTTGTCTGACGAGGGAAGCTACTAGCTAGTAGCTAGCATGGGAGCTAACGTTAGTTTAACTTCCATATAGTTAGAAGGAGTCCTCCTTAATAACACTATACTTTCCATCCGTTCCCCAACCCCTCACACTCGCTGCTGCGTTTACACGGGCAGACACAAAGACGAATGGGAATATCATTTGGAGCTTTAACAATGAATGATAGACTGTATCGTTGCGTCTGCCCGTGTTTAATGGTCAGGGTTTCACTGTCCACAGCAGGCAGTCAGACCTGTCAAACTATGCACTTCCAAAACTCAGAGACATGCCACCACCTATAAATTCAAACCCACCTCTGGAATATTGCTATAGCTTTCATTTATTTTATTCCATAGTCTTAGTTTTTCTCTAATAAAGTTGTTTTTATTTGTTTTCTCATGTTCCCCTTGAAAAGTGTCTTTAAGTACTCAGAGAAGCATATAAATAATATTATTATCACTATTATTATTACTACTTGTTTTATTGCCTATGCTTATGTAGTCACTATTCATTGATTCACTCATATCCAAATCCATTTGAAAAAAAAGCTCACTGCTCAGGTCAAATAGGCCTATTGATATGCGATTAAAATGTGATTAATTGAGATTAATTAATCAATCACAACGCCTCCAATTAATTAGATGTTTTTTAATTAAGTCCCAACCCTATTCTTTATAGATCTAGCTTCAAATAAAAAATCTATAGAAGGTTAAATGTGTCAGATCGCAACGTATCGTATCGAATCGAATCGCATCGCATCAAATTCCATGAAGTTCCACAAAATCGAAATCGTATCGATTTGGACTGAATCGAATCGAATCGAATCGTTCTGTATATAAAATGTATCGACCCCGAATCGCATCGTAGCCCATGCGTATCGATACGTATCGAATCGTCTTGTAAGGGAGAGATGCACACCCCTACTAGTTACAGGTGTGGAGGACTATAATGTGCCTAGTTACAGGTGTTTTGAGGACTATAATGAGCCTAGTTACAGGTGTTTTGAGGACTATAATGAGCCTAGTTACAGGTGTTGAGGACTATAATGAGCCTAGTTACAGGTGTGGAGGACTATAATGAGCCTAGTTACAGGTGTTGAGGACTATAATGAGCCTAGTTACAGGTGTTGAGGACTATTATGAGCCTAGTTACAGGTGTTGAGGACTATAATGAGGCTAGTTACAGGTGTGGAGGACTATAATGTGCCTAGTTACAGGTGTTGAGGACTATAATGAGCCTAGTTACAGGTGTTTTGAGGACTATAATGAGCCTAGTTACAGGTGTTGAGGACTATAATGAGCCTAGTTACAGGTGTTGAGGACTATAATGAGCCTAGTTACAGGTGTGGAGGACTATAATGTGCCTAGTTACAGGTGTTGAGGACTATAATGAGCCTAGTTACAGGTGTTGAGAACTATAATGAGCCTAGTTGCAGGTGTTTTGAAAACTATAATGAGCCTAGTTGCAGGTGTTTTGAGAACTATAATGAGCCTAGTTACAGGTGTTTTGAGAACTATAATGAGCCTAGTTACAGGTGTTTTGAGGACTATAATGAGCCTAGTTACAGGTGTTTTGAGGACTATAATGAGCCTAGTTACTATAATGAGCCTAGTTGCAGGTGTTTTGAGGACTATAATGAGCCTAGTTACTATAATGAGCCTAGTTGCAGGTGTTTTGAGGACTATAATGAGCCTAGTTGCAGGTGTTTTGAGGACTATAATGAGCCTAGTTGCAGGTGTTTTGAGGACTATAATGAGCCTAGTTACAGGTGTTTTGAGGACTATAATGAGATTAGTTGCAGGTGTTTTGAGGACTATAATGAGCCTAGTTACTATAATGAGCCTAGTTGCAGGTGTTTTGAGGACTATAATGAGCCTAGTTACAGGTGTTTGAGGACTATAATGAGCCTAGTTACTATAATGAGCCTAGTTGCAGGTGTTTTGAGGACTATAATGAGCCTAGTTACTATAATGAGCCTAGTTGCAGGTGTTTTGAGGACTATAATGAGCCTAGTTGCAGGTGTTTTGAGGACTATAATGAGCCTAGTTGCAGGTGTTTTGAGGACTATAATGAGCCTAGTTACAGGTGTTTTGAGAACTATAATGAGCCTAGTTACAGGTGTTTTGAGGACTATAATGAGCCTAGTTACTATAATGAGCCTAGTTGCAGGTGTTTTGAGGACTATAATGAGCCTAGTTACTATAATGAGCCTAGTTGCAGGTGTTTTGAGGACTATAATGAGCCTAGTTACTATAATGAGCCTAGTTGCAGGTGTTTTGAGGACTATAATGAGCCTAGTTACAGGTGTTTTGAGGACTTTAATGAGCCTAGTTGCAGGTGTTGAGGACTATAATGAGCCTAGTTACAGGTGTTGAGGACTATAATGAGCCTAGTTGCAGGTGTTTTGAGAACTATAATGAGCCTAGTTGCAGGTGTTGAGGACTATAATGAGCCTAGTTACAGGTGTTTTGAGGACTATAATGAGCCTAGTTACAGGTGTTTTGAGGACTATAATGAGCCTAGTTGCAGGTGTTGAGGACTATAATGAGCCTAGTTACAGGTGTTTTGAGGACTATAATGAGCCTAGTTGCAGGTGTTGAGGACTATAATGAGCCTAGTTACAGGTGTTTTGAGAACTATAATGAGCCTAGTTACAGGTGTTTTGAGGACTATAATGAGCCTAGTTACAGGTGTTTTGAGGACTATAATGAGCCTAGTTACTATAATGAGCCTAGTTGCAGGTGTTTTGAGGACTATAATGAGCCTAGTTACTATAATGAGCCTAGTTGCAGGTGTTTTGAGGACTATAATGAGCCTAGTTGCAGGTGTTTTGAGGACTATAATGAGCCTAGTTGCAGGTGTTTTGAGAACTATAATGAGCCTAGTTGCAGGTGTTTTGAGAACTATAATGAGCCTAGTTACAGGTGTTTTGAGGACTATAATGAGCCTAGTTACTATAATGAGCCTAGTTGCAGGTGTTTTGAGGACTATAATGAGCCTAGTTACAGGTGTTTTGAGGACTATAATGAGCCTAGTTGCAGGTGTTTTGAGAACTATAATGAGCCTAGTTGCAGGTGTTTTGAGAACTATAATGAGCCTAGTTACAGGTGTTTTGAGGACTATAATGAGCCTAGTTACTATAATGAGCCTAGTTGCAGGTGTTTTGAGGACTATAATGAGCCTAGTTACTATAATGAGCCTAGTTACAGGTGTTTTGAGGACTATAATGAGCCTAGTTGCAGGTGTTTTGAGGACTATAATGAGCCTAGTTACAGGTGTTTTGAGAACTATAATGAGCCTAGTTACAGGTGTTTTGAGAACTATAATGAGCCTAGTTACAGGTGTTTTGAGGACTATAATGAGCCTAGTTACTATAATGAGCCTAGTTGCAGGTGTTTTGAGGACTATAATGAGCCTAGTTACTATAATGAGCCTAGTTGCAGGTGTTTTGAGGACTATAATGAGCCTAGTTACTATAATGAGCCTAGTTGCAGGTGTTTTGAGGACTATAATGAGCCTAGTTACTATAATGAGCCTAGTTGCATGTGTTTTGAGGACTATAATGAGCCTAGTTACTATAATGAGCCTAGTTGCAGGTGTTTTGAGGACTATAATGAGCCTAGTTACAGGTGTTTTGAGGACTATAATGAGCCTAGTTACAGGTGTTTTGAGGACTATAATGAGCCTAGTTACAGGTGTTTTGAGGACTATAATGAGCCTAGTTACTATAATGAGCCTAGTTGCAGGTGTTTTGAGGACTATAATGAGCCTAGTTACTATAATGAGCCTAGTTGCAGGTGTTTTGAGGACTATAATGAGCCTAGTTGCAGGTGTTTTGAGGACTATAATGAGCCTAGTTGCAGGTGTTTTGAGAACTATAATGAGCCTAGTTGCAGGTGTTTTGAGAACTATAATGAGCCTAGTTGCAGGTGTTTTGAGGACTATAATGAGCCTAGTTACTATAATGAGCCTAGTTGCAGGTGTTTTGAGGACTATAATGAGCCTAGTTACAGGTGTTTTGAGGACTATAATGAGCCTAGTTGCAGGTGTTTTGAGAACTATAATGAGCCTAGTTACAGGTGTTTTGAGAACTATAATGAGCCTAGTTACTATAATGAGCCTAGTTGCAGGTGTTTTGAGGACTATAATGAGCCTAGTTACTATAATGAGCCTAGTTGCAGGTGTTTTGAGGACTATAATGAGCCTAGTTGCAGGTGTTTTGAGGACTATAATGAGCCTAGTTGCAGGTGTTTTGAGGACTATAATGAGCCTAGTTGCAGGTGTTTTGAGGACTATAATGAGCCTAGTTGCAGGTGTTTTGAGAACTATAATGAGCCTAGTTGCAGGTGTTTTGAGAACTATAATGAGCCTAGTTGCAGGTGTTTTGAGGACTATAATGAGCCTAGTTACTATAATGAGCCTAGTTGCAGGTGTTTTGAGGACTATAATGAGCCTAGTTACAGGTGTTTTGAGGACTATAATGAGCCTAGTTGCAGGTGTTTTGAGAACTATAATGAGCCTAGTTACAGGTGTTTTGAGAACTATAATGAGCCTAGTTACAGGTGTTTTGAGGACTATAATGAGCCTAGTTACTATAATGAGCCTAGTTGCAGGTGTTTTGAGGACTATAATGAGCCTAGTTACTATAATGAGCCTAGTTACAGGTGTTTTGAGGACTATAATGAGCCTAGTTACAGGTGTTTTGAGAACTATAATGAGCCTAGTTACAGGTGTTTTGAGAACGATAATGAGCCTAGTTGCAGGTGTTTTGAGAACTATAATGAGCCTAGTTGCAGGTGTTTTGAGAACTATAATGAGCCTAGTTACAGGTGTTTTGAGAACTATAATGAGCCTAGTTGCAGGTGTTTTGAGAACTATAATGAGCCTAGTTACAGGTGTTTTGAGGACTATAATGAGCCTAGTTACAGGTGTTTTGAGGACTATAATGAGCCTAGTTACTATAATGAGCCTAGTTACAGGTGTTTTGAGGACTATAATGAGCCTAGTTACAGGTGTTTTGAGGACTATAATGAGCCTAGTTACTATAATGAGCCTAGTTGCAGGTGTTTTGAGGACTATAATGAGCCTAGTTACAGGTGTTTTGAGGACTATAATGAGCCTAGTTACAGGTGTTTTGAGGACTATAATGAGCCTAGTTACAGGTGTTGAGGACTATAATGAGCCTAGTTACAGGTGTTTTGAGGACTATAATGAGCCTAGTTACAGGTGTTTTGAGGACTATAATGAGCCTAGTTACAGGTGTTTTGAGGACTATAATGAGCCTAGTTACTATAATGAGCCTAGTTACTATAATGAGCCTAGTTACTATAATGAGCCTAGTTACTATAATGAGCCTAGTTACTATAATGAGCCTAGTTGCAGGTGTTTTGAGGACTATAATGAGCCTAGTTACTATAATGAGCCTAGTTACAGGTGTTTTGAGGACTATAATGAGCCTAGTTACTATAATGAGCCTAGTTACAGGTGTTTTGAGAACTATAATGAGCCTAGTTACAGGTGTTTTGAGAACTATAATGAGCCTAGTTGCAGGTGTTTTGAGAACTATAATGAGCCTAGTTGCAGGTGTTTTGAGAACTATAATGAGCCTAGTTACAGGTGTTTTGAGGACTATAATGAGCCTAGTTACTATAATGAGTCTAGTTACAGGTGTTTTGAGAACTATAATGAGCCTAGTTACAGGTGTTTTGAGAACTATAATGAGCCTAGTTGCAGGTGTTTTGAGAACTATAATGAGCCTAGTTGCAGGTGTTTTGAGAACTATAATGAGCCTAGTTGCAGGTGTTTTGAGGACTATAATGAGCCTAGTTACTATAATGAGCCTAGTTACAGGTGTTTTGAGAACTATAATGAGCCTAGTTACAGGTGTTTTGAGAACTATAATGAGCCTAGTTGCAGGTGTTTTGAGAACTATAATGAGCCTAGTTGCAGGTGTTTTGAGAACTATAATGAGCCTAGTTGCAGGTGTTTTGAGGACTATAATGAGCCTAGTTACTATAATGAGTCTAGTTACAGGTGTTTTGAGGACTATAATGAGCCTAGTTACTATAATGAGCCTAGTTACAGGTGTTTTGAGGACTATAATGAGCCTAGTTGCAGGTGTTTTGAGAACTATAATGAGCCTAGTTGCAGGTGTTTTGAGAACTATAATGAGCCTAGTTACAGGTGTTTTGAGGACTATAATGAGCCTAGTTACTATAATGAGCCTAGTTACTATAATGAGCCTAGTTGCAGGTGTTTTGAGGACTATAATGAGCCTAGTTACTATAATGAGCCTAGTTACAGGTGTTTTGAGGACTATAATGAGCCTAGTTGCAGGTGTTTTGAGGACTATAATGAGCCTAGTTACAGGTGTTTTGAGGACTATAATGTGCCTAGTTGCATGTGTTTTGAGGACAAATAGAGTAAGTAAGTAAAGAGATGGAAGGAAAACACAATAAAAGGCATTAGAATGCATTGGTAATATTTGAAGATCTGATTTTCACATGGCCTCCTCACACAAACAGAATGATAGGATTGGATCAAACGATGGTAGAAACAGTGATTATAAGAGAGACGTGTCAAGAGCATTGGTTGTCCTCATTACCAAAAACAAAAAAGGACCGGATCAATACATTACTAACAGTGGCTGCTTTACACCATCAACATCCTGACTAGGTGATACAACAAATAAGTCAGCAGGAGATATCAATGCAATTTTGTTTCGTTTCGTATTTTACATTTCCGTGCACGCTAAACGCGAAACTATGGAAGACTCAAAAGGTCAGTGTCCAAAGGTTACTGTACGGTTTGAGGCACGAGCTGGGCAATTAGCCCATTTTGGGGCGGGAACCCCTTTGTGTTTTAAACATTGTTATAATTTAGCTATTGAAAAATAGCAGACCTACAAGCTCGTAGCGGCAGCGCACCACTCGGTGGCGCGCTACGAGCTTGTAGGTCTGCTATTTTTCAAAAATCATGAAAATGTGGCGCAAATTTGGAATATATTTTTTCAGAACGAATGTTTTTAACTTTAAATATTTGCTTCTGGGGGGGGTCCCTGGAACAACATATTTTCAGATGGGGGCCAGAGGCCAATTACATATAATTTTCAGGCCTAAATGGGTTAGTTACTGTGCGGTTGAGGCGTGAGCTGTGGGTAAAGTGTCCGTCAGTGGTTTCAGTGTACCTGACACGACATGTAGTTGTAATAGTTGGTGGTTTCAGTGTACCTGACACGACATGTAGTTGTAATAGTTGGTGGTTTCAGTGTACCTGACACGACATGTAGTTGTAATAGTTGGAGGTTTCAGTGTACCTGACACGACATGTAGTTGTAATAGTTGGTGGTTTCAATGTACCTGACACGACATGTAGTTGTAATAGTTGGAGGTTTCAGTGTACCCGACACGACATGTAGTTGTAATAGTTGGAGGTTTCAGTGTACCTGACACGACATGTAGTTGAAATAGTTGGAGGTTTCAGTGTACCTGACACGACATGTAGTTGTAATAGTTGGTGGTTTCAGTGTACCTGACACGACATGTAGTTGTAATAGTTGGAGGTTTCAGTGTACCTGACACGACATGTAGTTGTAATAGTTGGTGGTTTCAGTGTACCTGACACGACATGTAGTTGTAATAGTTGGTGGTTTCAGTGTACCTGAAACGACATGTAGTTGTAATAGTTGGTGGTTTCAGTGTACCTGACACGACATGTAGTTGTAATAGTTGGTGGTTTCAATGTACCTGACACGACATGTAGTTGTAATAGTTGGAGGTTTCAGTGTACCCGACACGACATGTAGTTGTAATAGTTGGAGGTTTCAGTGTACCTGACACGACATGTAGTTGAAATAGTTGGAGGTTTCAGTGTACCTGACACGACATGTAGTTGTAATAGTTGGTGGTTTCAGTGTACCTGACACGACATGTAGTTGTAATAGTTGGTGGTTTCAGTGTACCTGACACGACATGTAGTTGTAATAGTTGGTGGTTTCAGTGTACCTGAAACGACATGTAGTTGTAATAGTTGGTGGTTTCAGTGTACCTGACACGACATGTAGTTGTAATAGTTGGTGGTTTCAGTGTACCTGACACGACATGTAGTTGTAATAGTTGGAGGTTTCAGTGTACCTGACACGACATGTAGTTGTAATAGTTGGAGGTTTCAGTGTACCTGACACGACATGTAGTTGTAATAGTTGGAGGTTTCAGTGTACCTGACACGACATGTAGTTTAGTTGGTGGTTTCAGTGTACCTGACACGACATGTAGTTGAAATAGTTGGAGGTTTCAGTGTACCTGACACGACATGTAGTTGAAATAGTTGGAGGTTTCAGTGTACCTGACACGACATGTAGTTGAAATAGTTGGAGGTTTCAGTGTACCTGACACGGCATGTAGTTGTAATAGTTGGTGGTTTCAGTGTACCTGACACGACATGTAGTTGTAATAGTTGGTGGTTTCAGTGTACCTGACACGACATGTAGTTGTAATAGTTGGAGGTTTCAGTGTACCTGACACGACATGTAGTTGTAATAGTTGGAGGTTTCAGTGTACCTGACACGACATGTAGTTGTAATAGTTGGAGGTTTCAGTGTACCTGACACGACATGTAGTTTAGTTGGTGGTTTCAGTGTACCTGACACGACATGTAGTTGAAATAGTTGGAGGTTTCAGTGTACCTGACACGACATGTAGTTGTAATAGTTGGAGGTTTCAGTGTACCTGACACGACATGTAGTTGTAATAGTTGGTGGTTTCAGTGTACCCGACACGACATGTAGTTGTAATAGTTGGAGGTTTCAGTGTACCTGACACGACATGTAGTTGTAATAGTTGGAGGTTTCAGTGTACCTGACACGACATGTAGTTGTAATAGTTGGAGGTTTCAGTGTACCTGACACGACATGTAGTTGTAATAGTTGGTGGTTTCAGTGTACCCGACACGACATGTAGTTGTAATAGTTGGTGGTTTCAGTGTACCTGACACGACATGTAGTTGTAATAGTTGGTGGTTTCAGTGTACCTGACACGACATGTAGTTGAAATAGTTGGTGGTTTCAGTGTACCTGACACGACATGTAGTTGTAATAGTTGGTGGTTTCAGTGTACCTGACACGACATGTAGTTGTAATAGTTGGAGGTTTCAGTGTACCTGACACGACATGTAGTTGTAATAGTTGGTGGTTTCAGTGTACCTGACACGACATGTAGTTGTAATAGTTGGTGGTTTCAGTGTACCTGACACGACATGTAGTTGTAATAGTTGGAGGTTTCAGTGTACCTGACACGACATGTAGTTGTAATAGTTGGAGGTTTCAGTGTACCTGACACGACATGTAGTTGTAATAGTTGGAGGTTTCAGTGTACCTGACACGACATGTAGTTGTAATAGTTGGTGGTTTCAGTGTACCTGACACGACATGTAGTTGTAATAGTTGGAGGTTTCAGTGTACCTGACACGACATGTAGTTGTAATAGTTGGAGGTTTCAGTGTACCTGACACGACATGTAGTTGTAATAGTTGGTGGTTTCAGTGTACCTGACACGACATGTAGTTGTAATAGTTGGAGGTTTCAGTGTACCTGACACGACATGTAGTTGTAATAGTTGGTGGTTTCAGTGTACCTGACACGACATGTAGTTGTAATAGTTGGTGGTTTCAGTGTACCTGACACGACATGTAGTTGTAATAGTTGGTGGTTTCAGTGTACCTGACACGACATGTAGTTGTAATAGTTGGTGGTTTCAGTGTACCTGACACGACATGTAGTTGTAATAGTTGGTGGTTTCAGTGTACCTGACACGACATGTAGTTGTAATAGTTGGTGGTTTCAGTGTACCTGACACGACATGTAGTTGTAATAGTTGGTGGTTTCAGTGTACCTGACACTACATGTAGTTGTAATAGTTGGAGGTTTCAGTGTACCTGACACGACATGTAGTTGTAATAGTTGGAGGTTTCAGTGTACCTGACACGACATGTAGTTGTAATAGTTGGAGGTTTCAGTGTACCTGACACGACATGTAGTTGTAATAGTTGGAGGTTTCAGTGTACCTGACACGACATGTAGTTGTAATAGTTGGTGGTTTCAGTGTACCTGAAACGACATGTAGTTGTAATAGTTGGAGGTTTCAGTGTACCTGACACGACATGTAGTTGTAATAGTTGGAGGTTTCAGTGTACCTGACACGACATGTAGTTGTAATAGTTGGAGGTTTCAGTGTACCTGACACGGCATGTAGTTGTAATAGTTGGTGGTTTCAGTGTACCTGACACGACATGTAGTTGTAATAGTTGGTGCAGCCCGTGGCATTCTGGAAGAACGAGGGGTAGGGGTCCACGTCGCCATTCAGCAACCTGTCAAACACCTGGAGCACATGGAGACGGACGACATGCTTTAGGCATAATAATAAGCTACAAGGAACAGAGACATAATAAGCTACAAGGAACAGAGACAGACGACATGCTTAGGCATAATAATAAGCTACAAGGAACAGAATGCTCTTGTTAACTACTTAGCCCATATATATATATATATATATATATATATATATACACAGTATAGCCTACTTAGTCGTTCCACGAAGCTTGCAGATATTTTCTCTATTTTGAAGTTATTTGAAATGTTGCCTGTAATAACACGCCCCAAAAATAGGGACAGCGGGTTGAAAGTGGTTAACATTTATTTAAGAACTAAAGAGAAAGAATAGGATTACAAAAACATTAAATGATGTCCATGGCATTCTGCGGATGACTTAAATTAGTTTAACGTTTGATCAATCAGACCGGTCAATAGAAGAAAAAAAAAACCCTCTTTATGACAAAGAACTAATTTCCCACCTAAATCGTATAAGTGTGGTCACAAGCACGACATTTGTGCATAAAAAAAAAGATTCTTCAAACTAAAATGACGGCCCTCGATCGTCTCCCATCCAGTGTTGATTTTGATTTTAGTTTTAGTCAGTCTCTTGAATAGTTTATTTAGTTTCAGTCACATTTTAGTCACCTGGAATGTTTTAGTTCTAGTTTTAGTCGACTAAATATACGATTCTAGTCGACTAAATCTAGTTGATTTAGTCGACTACAATTTATTTTGGCAGGACTTGATGCCGTCGTAATGACAGGCATTTGCTGAAAATAGCAGATCCACAAGCTCACATGTGAGCTTGTGGATCTGCTATTTTCAGCATGCAACCAAGTGTAAAATAACTTATACTGGATCTCTTGTCCACTAGTCCCTTCCTAACATTTTAGTCTAGTTTTTATTTGTTGATGAAATTGTCAATACTGTATATTTTGTTTTAGTCATCATAGCTTAGTTTTAATTTCATTTAGTTTTAGTCTAGTCGAACATTTATTTGTCATAGTATTAGTGGAGGAAGTCATCAACACCGCTCCCACCTCAAACGCCTCCACCCATTTCTGCTGTTGGATGAACCGGACGCCCGCGTCCGTCTGCTGGACCACATACTGTCTCTGCAGCTCATCGATCATCCCCGTCTGGTACAGGAAGTCAGCGTAGCCGCCCAGCATCTGAAACACGCCCAGAACACAGGCAGACAGACCATCAGTGTTGACTTTGACAGCAAAATTTAGATTTTAGTCATAGTCTCTTGAATAGTTTATTTAGTTTTAGGCACATTTGTCATCTGGAACGTTTTAGTGTTAGTCTAGTTCTAGTTCTAGTCGACTAAATATCATAAGATTTTAGCCGGTTGATTTAGTAGACTAAAATGTAGACTAAAATGGCGTGCATTGATGCCGTCGTAATGACAGATTTTACACTTGCTGAAAATAGCTGATCTACCCGCGTTGTGTGAGCTTATAAAATCTGCCATTTTCAGCATGCAACCAAGTGCATGCTGAAATTGTCAATATATTTAGTCTTAGTCATAGCTTTAGTTTATTTTGTTTTAGTCGGTGAAAAAAAAAGGTAGTTGGACATTTTTTGTCATAGGATTAGTCGACGAAATAAACAGTCGACCATCAGAGAACAGTAAGCTAGTTGTCGTTCTTCATCAAACTCCAGACTACAGTTTGATTGACAGCGGTACAGCGTACTGTAGCAAAGCACTCGCATTAACCCATTCCGACCTGAGATCAGATTCTAAAAATGTCTTCTACATCCTGACAGTTTTCTGAAAAAGCTGTTTCTATGTCAGTCGTTCTTCGATTTTTCAAAAATAGCAGACCTACAAGCTCGCTATGAGCTTGTAGATCTGCTATTTTTCAATAGCTAAAGCATAACATAGTGCTAACACCAAAAGGGGTTCCCGCCCAAAATGGGTTAAAACTCAGAAGTGAATCACAGGACGAGGGCAGGTTGCTGCCGGGTGTTAATGGAACTTTCATAAAAATGAGTTCCAGTCAGTCGGTCACTCCAGTACACAAACCCAAGTTGTGAAACTTGGACCATCATTTGTGTTTAATGGTAGCCCAACACACACATTCAACACCTTGACAAATTAAATCATTTACACAACTGTGCTCAGTGTTTATGCTTCGTCTGAAAGGTTTTTTTTTGCCAACCTGGCATCCCAGGAGCTCCTGGGATGCCAGAGGAGTTGTTGGTACAGTACAGCAACCCAATACATTTACCAATTAGCAGCACGACTTTGACATATCCGATATGACCAATATGCAGAGGCGTATCTACAATAAGGCGAGGGCAGGCGTCCGCCTGTCCAAATCCATTTCTGGCCTGGCCAAAATCCATACAATGAGAAAAAAAAAGAAGACAAAACAAGACCTGAGAACTATTAATGGACAGCTGATTGGCCGTTGCGGTAGAGCGCGACCCTCAATCACCCATTGGAATGTAAATGCATGCCTTTCAGCCTTTGTATCCTACTCGTCTGGCAGATATATCTCTTTGAAAACCTTTAGTGCTACGATTGTGCACGGGGAGACGACAATTAACACATGATCTTGCCTGCCCAAAACGTAATTCCTGGATACGCCACTGCCAATATGACCAGATATCTTGGCTGAAAACTACTCGGCTGTATAAAATCTAAAAAGTGCTCCATTCAGAAACATACCAGTTCCGGGTCACAGAGTCCATCCCCAATGGCCATTCCTTGGAGGTTGATTTTAACCTTGGCATTGGCGTTGCTTTTATGAATGTAGTAACTGATAGCAGGAACATACTTCCCGGCATACGACTGCAAGGACAAGACAAAAAGAAAGAGAAATTAATTTCAAATCACTGGAGAACATCTGTGGATTTTGACCTTGAACAAGACACAACATTTTGGCTGCTTTGACGCATAAAGTAGGTTTTGCCTGCCATTGCACTCGAGTCACTCTGAATAAAAGCATGGGCTGAATGCCGGGAATATAAACAGAGGAGGAGCGTTTTAATTAGGCCATTAGTTTAGATGCCAGCTGTAGTGGTATTTCAAGATGCTGGATTGACTGCCTAGCTAAACAAACTGTCAAAGTGTTTTCGTCTCTTGCTGGCTCTTCGGCATGTGTTAAATTATATAATGTTAATCATGGTCTCTGGCTGTGTGCATGAGACCTGCATAATAATTCCCCCTTTCGACAACAAGATAAGATGCAACTTTATTGATCCCAGAGGGGAAATTAGGTCGTTAGAACGGCCGCCAGGGCTCGGATGCTGATAAAAGATAAAGCTACGACTAGATGGTAATTAAGACCGACGATACGCGTTTGAATCCATGTCAGTATTGTAAATGAATAATAACGGTTTTAAAAGACGCAACTACATACCTCTCCAGTGGCATAGAAGGCATTGGCCTGATACTCAGGGAAGATCTGGAAGAACTGAGTCAATGCACTGGATAGAGAGATGGTGGTGGGACAAGAGAGAAGCAAAAGGTGAGAGAGGCATTATTAGTGATTCATGGTTAAAGGTATATTCAGTGATTTCACTTAATTCAAATATCACTTATTTTTTGGATAATCCTTCCTACTATAAAGTGTGCCGACCATATAAGGAGTTCCTCCCTGTCCCCGGTGAGCCCCTGGGGTAAAAAAAACCCTAGTTTCGGTTTGGGCTTTGGGTGGCAAAGCCTTCATCCAATCAGGATGAGAGGGGCCTTCCTCCAATCATGATCGAGTGGGGCGGGCATTGGTGCACGTGCTGTTGGTCTGTTGTACTTCCCCCACTGTAGAGCGTGTGCATGTGCACATCTTGTTACCGGGTGGACCGGGTTTTTTTCCAAATCACTGAATGCTCCTTTAAGACCATTTTAAATAACCTGGCAACACATATTTCACAGACAAAAAGGTTTTATGAGTCTGGTTTGATCATTGCCATTTTTAAATGTTACAGTTCCTTTTTATGCATACTTGGTTCTTGTATGCCTTGATTGCATTCCATGTCTTATTTTACGGCCTCTCAAACTCTACAGGAGTCGAGCAGTCTATAAGAGTGTCAGTCTGTGTGTCTGGAGCTTACAGTAGCTCAAGAACTGAATACGTAAATATATGCGAATCCAACAATAACCACATTATAAAAACACTTAACAACACTCCTCTGAAACAGGTTGATGACTACAAGTATTTGGGTTCATATATATATCTTCTTCCCAAAAGGACTTTCAAACTAGGAAGGGTATGGCCTGGTCAGCCGGCAATGACATGCATTAGATCTGGTCATCCCAGCTTAGTAAGTTAAAAGTAAAAATATTTAGGACGATCATTGAGCCGATTCTACTCTATGGCTCCGAGACATGGACACTTTCAAAGAAACTAGAGAAACGGTTGCATGGCACTTACACCCGCCTTCTAATGAGAGCGCAAAATCTGTCTTGGAAGAGCCACCCATCGACTAATCTAATATACGGCAACCTTCCCTGTGTTTCTTCACTAGTCCGATCCAGAAGAACACAGTTTGCCGGCCACTGCTACAGAGCTGACAATGAGATTATATCTTCCCTTCTTCTCTGGAGTCCTGCCTCAAAGCAGACCAGAGGTAGAAAACTGTCATTCCCTGATGTCATCGCTAGGGACACAGGCATCAGTAAGCAGGAACTGGGGGTGGCAATGAAGGACCGGGAAGTCTGGTGTGGCATTGTGAAATCCACGATCTCGACCGCGGTCGAAAAATGATGATTACTATGAATTCTACTACTAGTGAAAGAAACCTGCTAATATTTCGACTCATACTACTAGTGATACTACAGCTAGTCGTGTTACCTATACAGGTCTCTGCCAACATCTTCCTGGTTCTGAGCAAAGCCCCGGTCGTCGTCTGTGAAACTGAAGCCTGTTCCAACCTGCCACAAGCACAAATATACACTGGACATAAATATCACAAGTAAATACTACAGTAACTACACCATTCATTTATGGTTAGTCGGTGTATATAAGAAACCATCTTATCAGTCCACCCGTTCTCCCTCCCTCCCCCATTTGTTTAATGATCAAACAAATACCTACGGGATTGTCGATATACAGCACTGAATAGCTCGACGCCCAAGAGTATTCCCTCGAAGTGACTGCAAAGAGAGGAAAGATTGGGTGTTAAGAGAGTTGCCGTGGAAGGACGCATTTATACGAAGGATGTGTATATATCATGAGTCTTCAACAGGGGGGAAGGATGTGTATATATATCATGGGTCTTCAACAGGGGGGAAGGATGTGTATATATCATGGGTCTTCAACAGGGGGTCCTCAGAATAACTACAGAGGTCCACTAGGTCTTTGTGTGATGGGGAAGTACAGAGCCAGCGGTCAAGTTGACTAATTATTAAACATGTAGATTAAACCTTTTCATAGATAGTTAGCTTCACAGACTTATTTGACAGTACGGTCATCACGGTTGCATTCATGTTGATGTCGATTTGCATGTTATACTATATGTAGTGGGGGTCCCTGCTTCATCTCTCTCTCTCGCGCTCTGGGGTCCTTGGCCTGAATAACCTTGGAAGACCTCTGGGTTTATATGAATCACTCTGGCTTTGTTCATGCAAGGCTAATACGATTTGATTCTCAAATACAATCTTTAGGACTGAGTGTCCAGTCTGTCCACAGTCGACACTGTTATTTGCAAACATTACTCGCAAGCGCGAGTAATGCTCAACTTGTAACCGTGTCATATCGCTTGGCGAAAATAGCCAATCTACAAGCTCACAGCACGTCGCGAGTTGCTGTCCGTATACGGTCATTTGTTTTTTTGCTGTCTGGAAAAGCCAAACATGTGAATTGGGCTGCCAAGTCTGACCAGCCACACTGTACCAGTCAGGTTCTTGTACACCACGTATGGTCCATGTTCCACAAAGAGTCCAAACATGGAGGTCCCTCCAGGCCCCCCCTGGAGCCACAGCAACACTGGAGCTGTGTCTGGTCTCACCTGCAGAACACCAACACATGGAAAGTAAGGAGTACATTTTATTTAACATTGGAATAAAATCAAATAAATAGCATCATTTGGATGCTTTGACAACTTTAGTTCTGAACTGAACCGTTCATGCCAGTAAAGCGATCTGGATCTTGAACTAAAGCTATGATTTGAGCACCATCTTGTGGTGACACTTCATATAGGCACTTGCTGCACTTGTTCTGTTGGATATTAAGTAGCCTTTGATTTAAAAACAATAAATAATGAAGTGACATTATTCCGGCAGAGTGTATCAGCCCTAGCGGTCGCTACTCGCCTTCAAGGCGTCGTACTGGTCAAATAAAAAGGTGATACTTCTAGTAATAGTAGCGCTTTTACATGTTAGTGAGAACTAAGCAGTCACTGCAGTCTCCCATAGTCAGAAAAAGAAAAACGCTTACATTATGAAAAGATGTGATCAGTTACAGTATGTCTGCCTAAGCTATGCGTGTTATGACTTATGGATGTACCTACAGGCAGTACAACTGTACATTTAAAAACATGTTAATGTTAAATGTAAACTATTAGTAACAGTTACAAAAATGGCATGCATTTTAATACATTTTTAAAGCAATTATAAAATATCATGTAATCGCATGCCCTCTCAGCCAATCAGGCTGAGAGGGCCATCAATGGTTTTGCATAATTTTTTGGGCGGGAACCCCTTTTGGTGTTTTAAACATTATGTTGTAATTTAGCTATTGAAAAATAGCAGATCTACAAGCTCATAGCGCGCCACCGAGTGGCACGCTACAAGCTTGTAGGTCTGCTATTTTTGAAAAATCGTGAAAGTATTTATTTCGGAAAACTGGAGGATTTAGAAGATTTTTTTTTAAATTTTGAGGTCAGGCCTAAATGGGTTAATTGCGGCAACGCTTGGACAGTTTGAAGACAGATGGGCCAATGCTAGCGAATGCATCACATGCCAACCCCTACTCCGTTCGCCTCTCATTCCCGTATATCTGCTGACTGCCACAGCTGTAAATATTATGAAAGAGATAAATCTACAATAGAACAAAGACAGATAAGACCTCTTCAGGATAAGAAGACAAAGTATAAAGGTCTAAAAAAAAAAGGTAGGCTACATAAATAGCACGAGTGTAATAAACAGCGTCGGCGCTGAGTCAGACTAGTCCTTTCACCAAATAAAGAACAGTCACTGAATAAGTACAGTGTGTTCTAGTTATAGTTTATATGTATAGTGTCATTATATAGATATGTTCTAGTTACGTTCTTAGCTTACGCATGTTTCGCGATAAATGCATTTTACATATGTGATGTATTCCCATGCTTTTTGTTCTTGCTTAATGTAAATCGCTCTGGATTAAGAGTCTGCTAAATGCCTAAATTGTAAATTGTCATTATACTTTGTGTGTTATCCTCTGCATGATTCATATAGCATGTATTTATTTTACATTTTACTAAATAACATCAATCAATCAAGTAGTGTTGGTCTACACAGCAATGCACAAAATATATACTGGATATCATCCACAGTATATTAGGCATTTGACATGGGGTTTGCAACCTAAAATGCCTTTGGCAAGCTATGGTAAATGCACAGGAACACGAACATCTAAAAGAGCGTCGCAGTCCCGCCCCCTTTCATGACGACGCCAGGCCCAGGAAATAGTTCCCAATGCATTTTTCCCATAGACATTTCAAAACGTATTTATTTAAAGACCTTATAAGCGTCGTACAAAGCCAACTGTGTGGCTGGTGTGGGGTGGGTGGTTACCTTGGTAACCATTATTACCCGTCAGTTGGGTGATGGCACTCAGGTGTGCAATAGGGGAAGCCAAACGGTTTGACCGTGACACTATATGCTTTGTGTTGCTGGCTGCGTCCATGTCCTGTTATATCAAGTGTTTATCTATGGCTTTATGTGAATAAATGGATTGACATATCCAAAATGACACAACTCTCTGGACATTGAATCTTATGTGCACGCGTCAAACTTAACCCATTTTGGGTGGGAACCCCTTTTGGTGTTAGCATTATGTTGTGCTTTAGCTATTGAAAAATAGCAGATCTACAAGCTCATAGCGTGCCACCGAGTGGCGCGCTACGAGCTTGTAGGTCTGCTATTTTTGAAAAATGGAAGAACGACTGACATAGAAACAGCTTTTTCAGAAAACTGTCAGGATGTAGAAGACATTTTTAGAATCTGATCTCAGGTCAGAATGGGTTAAGCCCATACTATTGCCCCTCGCTGTAGGACCTATTGGTGAGGCTCTACAATCAGTGTTTTTGTTCATTGAGGTCTGGCCTCATGGAAATGTGGATTCTTACTGTGCGTTTCCTTATTTATTTTAGACTAGTCGTGCAGTCTGTTACAAAATAAAACTGTAGACTTCAAAAAAATAATACTGACATTTTACTGGGTCGGGTGCAAAATGCACAATTCATTATCACATATTTACCGATACTAGATAGTGTGGTATGTGTACTGTGTTGACTCCCCCACACCCCACCGAATTCCAAACAAAATATTCCAGCAGATTACCTACCTGTGCAGGGAAAAACCAGAAAAACATGTTGCTGTTGTACTTTTTGTTGACGGTGAGGTACCCGGCGTAGCTCTTGACATTGACACCAGGGTCACTGGGCAGAGGTCCCACCAGACTCAGTCTCCTGGCTAAAAAAACAAAAACAAAAAATACATGTCAGTCCATTAAACCATTCAGGACAGCGACGGGAACCCCTTTTGGTGTTTTAAAGGTATATTCAGTGATTTCACTTAATTCAAATATCACTTATGTTTTCTTATTTTTTGGATAATCCTCCCTACTATAAAGTGTGCTGACCATATAAGGAGTTCCTCCCTGTCCCCAGTGAGCCCCTGGGGTCAAAAAACCCTAGTTTCGGTTTGGGCGGCAAAGCCTTCATCCAATCAGGATGAGAGGGGCCTTCCTCCAATCATGATCGAGTGGGGAGGGCATTGGTGCACGTGCTGTTGGTCTGTTGTACTTCCCCCACTGTAGAGCATGTGCACATCTTGTTACCGGGTGGACCGGGTTTTATTCCAAATCACTGAATGCTCCTTTAAGCATTGCGTTATACTTTAGCCATTGAAAAATAGCAGATCTACAAGCTCATAGCGCGGCACCGAGTGCAGCGCTACGAGCTTGTAGATCTGCAATTTTTTAAAAATCGTGAAAATGTGGCGCAAATTTTCTTTCAGAGCTAACATTTTTAACTCAAATCTTTGCTTCTTTGCTCCCTGGAACAACACAGATTGGGTTCGGCGGCCAATTACATATATTCTTTTGGGGTCCTTGACATGAAAAGAGTTTTGAAAACCACTTACATGACATAGAAACATAAGCTTTTCAGAAAACTGTCATGATTTAGAAGACATTTTGTAGAATCTGGTCTAATGTCCTAAAAAATGGGTTAAACAACAGTGAGGATAGAATTTCCTGCCAAAAAAAGCCTAAACTAAACACCATGGTCTTCATGCAGAGACTGATCACCCCATGTCTCATCAGGTGATCATCAGGTGATGTCTCACCTGCACGTGAGACACCTTGACTACGTTAGATTAGATTACATTAGATTCAATTTATTGTCACTGCACACAGTATACAAATACTTTGACAATGAAATGAAGAGTGGCGTGACTGGCGTCTAGCCAGAAGTGCAATACAGTAATGCTGCAATGAGATAAATACAGAAAAATGTACAGTATGTACAGTAATATACGGAACAATAAATAAGCAATGAGTATGTTGGAAGAACCAAGTATAATAGATTAGGTATATGAATTAATGTACACTCACATGTCTAGATATATGTTGTCCTTATGGAGGTGATGTTTACAGTTCTGTGACTGTTCTGTCACTTTATTTTAATCGGCTACAGTCTAATCATCAATCCTTATAATTTCCTGGTGATATAGCTGTAGTCTCTCTCCCTCTCTCTCTCGACGCCAAATGTTCAGCTTCTTGTGAAGTTACAGGGTTTCGGTCTGAGTTCATCGGGTTTAACCCATTTTGGGCAGGAAACCCCTTTTGGTATTTTAAGCATTATGTTATGCTTTAGCTATTGAAAAATAGCAGATCTACGAGCTTGTAGGTCTGCTATAAGCCTATCTCACAGAATTTCCCCGCCCCCCTTAATACGCCCCCTTTCGGGGTTAGTGGTGATAGCGTGACGTCACTCCATAGACGCTACATGTTAACAGAGGTAATTTAAGAAGTCTACAACTTTTGTTTTCTCAAGGTAAGGTTTGTTCTATCTGTTCGAGCTGATTTACCATCTTGTTTGCTTCATAATAATATTGGTCTGTCACATTTTTACATTAGAAAATGTACTTAGATTCTCCAGAGAAAAAAACGTGTAAATGCTAATGTTAATGACACCACTATTTACCGGAAGTGGGCGTGAAAAGCGGGCTGTGAGATAGGCCTATTTTGGAACAATCGTGAAAATGTGGGGGGGTCCCTGGAACAACATATGTTCAGATGGGGGTCCGCAGCCTAATACAGATAATTCTGGGGGTCCTTGACATGAAAAAGGTTGAACACCACTGACACAGAAACATGGGTTTTTCTGAAAACTGTTAGGATTTAGAAGCCTCAGTCCTCAGTCCAAAATGGGTTAACTGGGTTGTGATGCATACCTTCATCTATGTTGCCTTTCTCCAGGTAAGGTGTGAGAAAGAGTGGCGATCCAGGGTCACCCCCGCTGGCTCCGCCGGTGCCGCTGCTCAAACGGTGGGACTTTCTGCAGAAAAAACTGGAGCAGCCTCTTGCCTGCGCCAACTCCAGACACGCCGCCGACAGCAGGAGAAGGACGCTCAGCGTCTCCCGTAACATTCTGTCACAAAAAAAAAAGACAAAACCACAAAAAAGAAAGAGTCTGAGCTCACATGGTCCTCTGGCAAGTAGCTACACAGGCCCGCTGTTGCCTTCAGCAGCAAGCTCCTTGTACATTAATATCAAGTTGCAAAAGACAATCACTCCCTCCTCATCATGTCATGACTGCATTAGGAATAATGTAAGATGCTTTTAATAGTGTCACTGATTGATTGATTCATTTAGTTGCTGCGAGAGTGAGGTCTAGCCAACAACACCAACTCGGGATTCCTGGATCGCTGCCCTCCACAAATTCCTATCCAACATCAGGTTCTTGAGCTCAGTCTGCAGTGTTGTTAGCCAAGCTGTCGCGCCGCAGCACGTCTACATAGGTGGTACGCTTCTTTCCCCTCCTGGCTTTGCCCTGGGTTGGCTCCCAAAGAGTCAATTTACTTGCCTCAAGTTCTGGGTGCCTGACGCAGTAGTTTGTAGAGTAAGCACTAAGCAGTAGGCCCTAAGCACATTTCAAGGAAAGCACGGTTCAATACAAGGTCTGTTAAGAGGATCGAAATACCCAGAAAAACAGAGCGCTTGTTTACATTGGGGACGGGTCCTCTATTTTCAATTCATCAGAACATTTAATAGCAAAAGGCCGATGCACACCTCAGAAGGCTAGTGACAGGCGCGATAGAGCATATTAAAAAGGGTATCTTTGAAAAACAAAGAAAAGGTCCCACACACTGTCAGACACTTGCCAACATTTTGGCAAGTGTCTGACAGTGTGTGGGACCCTTTTTGTTTTTCAAAGATACCCTTTTTAATATCAGGACATTTAATGACATACAAATACAGTAAAGATCATCAAACGGTTAGAAAAAAAAATAGCAATATGTACAGTAAAGGGGGGGGGGGGGGGGGGGGGGACCAGTTTCGGATTTCAGCGACCCCTAAACCTATAAGGTGGTGTGATTCATTAACCAATCGCAATAACGCACCCGTCAATAAGTAGGCTATTCCCCATACATTTGTGCTCCCCTGGTCAATTTGTGATGACGTTTGTTTGCGTTTGTTGATCCAAGCAAGTTGATAAATTCAGTGTCGCCCTGATATGAGAGACGATATGTCGTCCGTGTGCAGCTCGTCGTGGAAAAGTGGAGGCACGTTTTCTGCCAGAACGTATTAGAACAATATCTGACTCAAAGTCTTATTATTTATTGGGTGAGTAGCCCGCCGTGCGGAGCAGATTTATGCGCGCATGTCAGTCTAATAATTAACAGTCTAATAATTAAACGCCGCGGGTGATGGGACCATCACCAATCTATGGCGGTGTATGGAATACATGTATGTAAAGATCACAGACATTCTATCTAGGGCTATATGAGTAATAGTGAGCTAAACACAACTTACCTTGTAATGTGTGGTGTCCTTCTCGGTAGCTGTGACAGTCTTCCAAGTTGCTGCTCAGCTGAGCAGATCGAGAGGCAAAATGTGACTGTTGTTCTTTTTATATCTGTGGTTGTGATTTGTGACTGAAATGTTGTGACTGAAATTGTCACATGATCAAACGGACTGGACTGATCATGTGACAGTTCTGCTCAGTCACACTCGCTTCCCTTTTCGTTTGTTTAGAGTGTTGCAGCGTCAGCGATATTCCTTTTGAAGTCTCTCTCTAGAGTCTAGACAGATTGTTGGCTCACACTATTTTAAAATTATTCCGCAATAAATTGGTGGACCCGCGTCGCCACTCGCCAGGCTTTCCGCAGTACACAAGGAAACTAAAAAGCCTGGTTTCTATTTACAGTTGAGTGCTCTTGATCCGGTCTGGAGCACGCCTACCGTATCCGGTCATTATCGCACATTACAGGCTCGGTTTCCGCGTCCGCTCTACACCTAGATAAACTGTGAATATGATGAATATTGAGACACTCTAGTTAGTACTAGTACTAGAGAGAGTTCAGTTCAGTTCCCTGAATGTTAACATAGCATTGTATGATCATGTTTAATTAAGAATTACAGTACATTTCAAGCACAACGCAATACAATGACTCAATGTACTCAAGTACAATATGTATAGCAAATTCGATGTTGCCATTTATAACATGATGTTGGTCGTTAGTCACTGTGCTAGTGTGCTGCCACGAAATACAAAACTGTGCCCAAAATAAGGGATTAAATTTGTGATTGATTGATTGATTGATTGATTGATTCATACTTTTGTCTTTATTAGCAGTTTGACAGACACATGTATACATACTACAATAATACAAAAACATCATATAAACGTCTTACATTATTTAAAACTAGTTTCCATATATAAGTATAGACGTTTGTGACAGCCATACGTTTACGTTTATGGGAACTTTGTTCAAGTCAATCAAGTGATGAGTGGGCGAGTGGGCAAACATATCCCATAGCGTGGAGGGATGGTAGTCACGACACGACACGAGGGGGCAGCATTGTCTAATTAATAGAATGGAGATACAACATACCACAATAATGTATTCTCGAAAAGAGGTTTGCCCTGAATAGAATTTCAATGCTGTAAAGATTAAAACACACACACACACACACACACACACACACTAGAAAAACTAGTGTCTTAGATTTGTGTGTTTTTCATTACATACATTCTTTCTGGGAGATTTAAAAGTAAATTATTAAGAGATTGGTGTATTTATTTATTTTTGAATTATTAATTTAGGTTGAACATCAAAATGTGGTATGGGGTTACAAGTTTACAGTACACCAATGTAATAAGGTTTATTTGTGCTTTATCCTCTTGACAGATAGGCCTATGTACAACTTTATGTATTGCCTATGTCAATAAAGACATCAATCAATCAATCAATCAATCGAATTTTTTAATCTCGTTTAATTATTTTTTTGTTTAATCTGTAATCTCACAAGAGGCACTGTGAAGTCAAGGACTTCATGGGACTCATCTCAACCGAGCAAGATCTTAAAGCCAACGTATAGCCTATACACTTGCATGGAGGGCCCTGAATGGCATGCCCAGTGTATGGAACTCCAATCTCCCCCCGTCAAATCAAACTCAGCTTCTTCTATGCAACGGTGGAGTCATGTTCATCTATACAGCAGTGAATGCTATGGACCATAAAGCCAACCCTGCAGAAGTCTCTAGACGGGTGCTACACCAGTTACACAGTACTTGACATCAGCAAGAGTACACATGTTACCGACAAGATTCTGTATGAGGGAATACCAAGGGTGAGCCAGAAGGAGACTATAGCAGGAAACTTCCAATGACATCAAGAACTGCCAGCCAGCAAATTGGTGCTGTGGGAACCAACATGGGCAAAGTACCAACGAGCTGGCCATGAGTATGGAGTGGAGAACCGGGATGACTGGAAGCAACGATGGAGGGCTTGTCTGAGGACTACCTGGAGAGATCTCTTAGGTGAGCCCTGGTTAAACCCATTTAGACCTGACGTCGAAATTAAAAAAAAGTCTTCTGAAAGAATTTTTCAAAAATAGCAGACCTACAAGCTCGGTGGCGCGCTATGAGCTTGTAGATCTGCTATTTTCTAATAGCTAAAGTATAACATAATGCTTAGTTAAAACACCAAAAGGGGTTCCCGCCCAGAATGGGTTGTTAAGACACCACACGGCCTGAGCCGGCCGAGCGGTCCAGTCACCTACAGTATAAGGCTGGTAATCCAGCCTGACAGCGTGTCGCAGGTTCGAGTCCCGATCCCGACGACCTTTGCTGCGTGTCTTCCCCCTCATCTCTCTCCCCCTTTCCTGTCAAACTATACTGTGGTCTATCAATAAAGGCCTAAAAATATCTTTAAAAAAAAGAAGAAAAAAAGAAGACACCACACACATTAAAACATAAAGACATTATAAGTGAATAAATAAATACCAATGATCTCGACATTGAAAGGCCTCTATCCATGTCATCATTCATTAGCCACAGTGTTTTACAATTCAATTTGTCTCCTCCTCACATCAATAGTTGCCCTGACAACCAACCAGCCAACCACTGCGAGATCGTCCCTCTGGACTATGGTATCTAGTCTAGACTATTTTCAGTATTTTCCCACAGACTTTCACTTTAAGAAGGCGCGGCGGCGCGCCCACGTTGCAGTGTGGTGTGTTTATTGTAAAAAATCTTAAAGTGGCACATGGATTGGAAACTATGGCCGAGCTGAGCTCAATACAGTTCTGCAGAAGGAAACGTAGGCTATAGAAATATAACATTATAAATATAATATTAAACAGTGGAATGCCATGGAGGGTGACTAGCAGAACTGCTGTAGTAGTTTGTCTGTACGACTATTTTTATCCTGCCAGTGGGCGAAAGTATACCTCTCCAGTCTCCAGTATGCGGCAGTGTGTGCGCGTGTGTGCCGCCACCACCACCACCACTACGGCGCACAGGGAAAGAATTTAGGGGAAGAAGTGATCGAAATATCAAGTAGACATTTTTGACACATGCGTGACTGAAAAATAGAAACCTCGATCATCATCAGACGTGGCCGCTATAACGAACCAAGACACGAATTAAAGGTAAAATAAAATAATAACAAGGAGAGAGAGAGAGCAGACGTGATGGAGGCATCGCCGGGAACGTGAGCCGGTTCGCGGAGCGCACCTTACCACCACCACCACCACCACCCACCGGGAGGGAAGCCAGACGCAGACGGACTGGACTGGGATGGCTGCGTCCAGCAGTTCGAGCCTGTCAGGTTCATCACTGTCATCTGGTGAGTCAATATAAGAAGCTACACTATTTAATTAGGCTAATTCGAGTCTACTATACAATGCAGCCCAAAGGGGTAGGAGCGGTCGGCTATTTCAATACATGGATAATACATGTGCTTCATGTGGCATTATTGTTATTATCGTCGTTGTTGTTAGCCTATATTATAATAATAATAATAATTATTATTATTATTATGGGCCTATACAAGTTGCTGGTAGAGCAATAATCCACAAACGTAACAAATTGGCAATGCCATGATCGTGGAAATGCTTGCACGAATCAAACTTTTTTTACATACACCCCTCCCAACATGTGTATTTCTACAAATGACAGCCTACATGCATGATGGTGCGCCTTTCATGAGATGATGAGGGGACCTATATTGTGAATATGATGTCCTTGTATTTCCCTTGTATTTCCTTGTTATTTAATAACTCTCTTCTCACGATTCAGCTCAGAAAAAGGGCGGCATGTATAAGGGATCAAATGGCTCTCAATAATAATGACTCCTATTCTCCTAATAATTAACGATTCGATTCCCCCTCTCGGCCACAAACCGCACCGTGCTGCTTTGAGTGATGGAAAGACCGGAGGGAAGGCAGCGGTTCTCATGTGACACACGGACTGGGACCGTGAGGTTTTACAGTCTGCTATGGTTCTGACATGATGTAGCCAGCGTGGGGGTTTGGTTTTTGGATGGTATCATTACATTGTCAATTATCCCCACAATTCCCTTGTTGACTTTCCATTCGGTTAAAAGAGCGTCTTCTTTGGCAACTGTCCCACTACAGCAGTCTGCCAGTTTTCAAAAACACTGCCCAGTCCAAGACAGACATGCATGGGGCTCATTATGTGACATTTTGAAAAATTATGTTTATTTTTGTCATGGTCCAGTGATACAATATAGTGCATATACTGTGTTATATTATAGCGTGGAGCCCCTAAGTTAATTAATTCCTTTTTTGGAAACAATGGACAAAAAAAAGTGAGTTATTCTCTCTCTCTCTCTCTGTTATAGGCTAAATGAGCCAAATTCTCATGGTAAGTAACACCCAATCCCAATGTGAACCCGCAACGGGGTTGCAGCTGTTCAAACACACCCAGAATGAGCCAGCAGTGCAGTTCCAGTTCCACGCGACGTCTTAAAAAGCTTGTCGCTCTGGGCTGATAGTCAAGAGATTGCTGGGTGTAAAGTACACAGTGCGCTATCACACAGAACCGCTGCCTTTATATTGTGACCGTGTGTGTGTGTGTGTGTGTGTGTGTGTGTGTGTGTCTGAGGGGGGGTATGCTTGGAAGAGTCTGAAGGGGGGGGTTAACTCTAAATGCGTTAACCTGCTTACGGCCTTACACACACCTAAATACAACTCCGCCCATCGTAGTACTACTAGCCACAATTTGAAAGGAGTCGTGTGTAGCTTTTTTACTTACAAAGCAACACTCCTTGTTAACGCTATACATAGGATCTGCCATTAAGGGTTGAGCAAGCATAGTAGGCCGTGTTTATGTAGCATTTTGTCCTCGTTCTCCTCGCGTACCCCAAACCCAACCGTACCGCACATCCCACACGCTGGCGTCATATTTCCCCAAGGCACTGCCCCAGTGAGAGCAACAGACACACGGTGGTTCCGAGCAGATTTTTGTTTTGGGGGGTGGGGGGGTTGTGGAAGCTTCACAAAGCATTATCTCATGCCTCCGCGTTACTGAGCGCGCTGGAGTCTTCGGCATTCTGACCACTGCGTCTTTAAGAGGAAAGTCTTTTTCTTGCTGTGGCTGCAGAGGGCTGTCATTACCGCCGGGCCCTCAATGTAATTATCAGAGCTTTGCGAGCTGCAGTCCATGCCAAGGATGGAGTGGTGGTCACAAGGGTATCATTATTTTCCTGCAGTTATGTTTTTTTCTGTTTGAGTTGCACACAACATTTGAATAATCTCTTCTTTGATGGGCGTCGTTGACGGTATTGTCTGCATTTGAGCTTCATATATTAGCTTATAGTCTCTCTCTCTCTCTCTCTCTCTCTCTCTCTGAGCTCAGGCTATAAGTTGAAAAGAACTTTTAACATTGGGGACATCCCCAGATAGTTCTACAGAGGACCTTTTTTACTTTGAGGCTATTTCTCTTTGAAAAGTCATACCTGGAGTAACAGCAGGTGGGGATATGGTTCACTCAAGTCCACCACAGGCAGAGTTCATTGGGTTCTCTAAGTGTGTGTGTGTGTGTGTGTGTGTGTGTGTGTGTGTGTGTGTGTGTGTGTGTGTGTGTGTGTGTGTGTGTGTGTGTGTGTGTGTGTGTGTGTGTGTGTGTGTGTGTGTGTGTGTGTGTGTGTGTGTGTGTGTGTGTGTGTGTTATTCTATTTAACAATAGCAGCCTATTCTGTGTGGAGTTTGCATGTTCTCCCCGTGTCCCCTAGGGTAGGTACCCTCTAAAAAAACATGCGGTAATCCTGGTCTCTTAGAACTGCCTCTCCCTGGCCAGCCGGGGCGCCTGATGGAGGGGAAAGGAACTGGTTGGAATAACTTCCACACGCTATTATATACGTCCCAACCCGGGAAACTCCCCCCTGTCAGGTGAAAAGAAGCGGCTTGGACCTCCTCATGCATGGAAGGAAGCCTGAGGTCAGTCCGTTGCTCTCCCCAGGTTGGCAGAGGGAGTGTAGCGGCCTCTAAGATTACACAAGACAATTGGCACTGGGTGAAAAAAATGGGTTACAAAAATGGTGGGATATATATAAAAAAAATAACACACAATAGCAGCCTATACTAAAAACTAACCATTTTGGGTGGGAACCCCTTTTGGTGTTTTTAAGCATGTTATAGTTCAGCTAGCTATTGAAAAATAGCAGATCTACAAGCTCATAGCGCGGCACAGAGTGCCGCGCTATGAGCTTGTAGGTCTGCTATTTTAGAAAAATCGTGAAAATGTGGCGCAAATCTTATATACGAGAGATTTTTAACGTTTTTGACTCAAATCTTTGCTTCTGGGGGGTCCCTGGAACAACATATTTTCAGATGGGGGTCGGCGGCCAATTACAGATAATTCTAGGGGTCCTTGACATTAAAATGTTTGAGAACCACTGATATAGAACACATTTCAGAAAAATACATTTGTAGAATCGTTCCCAGGTCTAAATGGGTTAACAAGCATTCTGTTATACTTTAGCTATTGAAAAATATCAGATCTACAAGCTCTACAAGCTCATAGCGCGCCACTCGGTGGCGCGCTATGAGCTTGTAGGTCTGCTATTTTTGAAAAATCGTAAAAATGCGGCACAAAGAGCGAACGTTTTTTATAAATTCGACGTCAGGCCTAAATGGGTTAAAGCAATGGTGTCTTGGAAAATGGCACCAAATCACGAGGCGGAATAGGTTGCCTACTGTATACCCGTGTGTTAGAAACATCAAATTATTGATACGCTCATCGTCCAGATCTCATAATAAGCAGCAACTCTGAATGATCTAATGAAAAACGGGAAAAAAAAAGAAATAATCTGATATGTTTTGCAACCGTTCGCTGTCCCTGGAAATATCATTTGCGGCGGCGGCACGGTGCTCTAAGGTCAGCGGGAGACTCCTACACATTCCTGAGTGTAAAAAGCATGATAATCTCAGGAAATAAAGCATTAAATATAAGTTATGAAGTCACGAATGAACCCCCCCCTCTTCCACCCCCAGGTTGGTTATACGTTTCTGTTGCAATGTCACACAGTGATGTAAATAGGTTTTCAATGTAATGAGTCCAGGGACATTTTATGAGTCCCAGTTCAACGACGTTAGAAGTCATATTTTGCCATTTTTACAAATTGCAGCATTTAACTCCCATTTCATTTTATTTGGTTATAATGTGGTTATATTAATGTAGAAAACAGAAGAAGAAATTATTATTATAATTAAGCTAGCAAAATAAACTAGAATAGTGATCAGAGCACTTGGTGGCCACACTATGATGTCGGTACTAATGGTCGTCACGTTGATCACATCTGAGATCTCCATGACGTACAGGGACGGACCCGCAGATCGTGGGTGACGCTCGCCGTTCGCCTCACTCGCGTCGCATCATTTGCGATGCTCTGTGTGAATGTGCGTGCGTTCGCGTTAGCATTGACTTTGCATGCAATCGTGGTGCACGCTGATGATGTGACACCCCGTTGGGGAGTCAGCGATACACACGTGTTCATGAGATATGCGACAGGAGGACAGACGCGTATGTATGCTCACAGAGATTTGTAATATAGATCTAGATCGATGTCAGGTCCTTTCCGGGATGACTTGAGAGAGGGATTAGTCATGGAATATTGGAATTGGAAACAATTATCTTTTTCCTTTGCTTCTATGTAGACAGGAGAGCGTAGAAGTAGAGAGAGACCGGAGGACATTTGAGCGAGGGAGAGTCGTGCAACACAGAATTGAACCGAAGAGGATGTTGCGTTGATGTAATCGATGCAGAATTCCAGCCATCTACCTTTTTTGTTTGCACCTCCAACACACTCACGTGACATCTACGTCCTTCCCCGTCCATTCACACATATTGGGGAATGACGTCACTGTAGCTCAAATACATCTCTGATTGGCCAACAGGCTTATAAAATCCCCTTCCATTTAACCCATTTTGGGCGGGAACCCCTTTTGGCGTTTTAAGGATTATGTTATACTTTAGCTATTGAAAAATAGCAGATCTACAAGCTCATAGCGCGGCACCGAGTGCCGCGCTACGAGCTTGTAGGTCTGCTATTTTTGAAAAACCGTGAAAATGTGCCTCAAATCATTGAATATATATTCTTTCAGAGTGAAAGTTTTTAACTCAAATCTTTGCTTCTGAGGGGTTCCTGGAACAACATATTTTCAGATGGGGGTCCTTGACATGAAATATTGAGCACCACTGATACAGAAACATGAGGTATTTCAGAAAACTGTCAGGATTTAGAAGCCATTTTTTAGAATCGGCCTCAGGTCTAATTGGCTACAAACACACAGAGTGTTGGTCTGTACACTTCAACGTACAGCTGCCCAAAGGCTCTCCAGCCCACCCAGTGTCGGATAAACACACCGCCAGAGAACCTCTCCGACAGAGATACCAAAATACTGTACCAGTCTGAGATTGTATATCTGGAGTGTAGCTGTCTGGAGATGCCGGTTTCATATGAGTTCATGAAAGCTTGCAACAGGATAACGCAGCACATTCATTGCGAGCTTTGCAGATTGGGTATTATACTATTCGCCGAATGGTTATTGTTGGCACTCGACACCACCGTACCGCACAGTATAAATAGATTGTGTGTGTGTGTGTGTGTGTGCGTGTGCGTGTGCGTGTGTGTGTGCGTGTGTGTGTGTGCGTGTGTGTGTGTAGAAGCAATCTGGAGATGCTGGTTTTGAGGGGCAGAGTAAACCACAGATGGTCTCTCTGCAGGAGGGCCTCTTCTGATGGTGTCTGTGTGTGTGTTGGGCATGTGTAATTGTGTACAATTTTATATGTGCATGTGCGTGCATGAGCGCACACTTGTACCACTGTGTGTGTGTTCCCACTACAAACCATGTTTGATTGTATGTGTCCACATGCAGCCTGTGTGTGTACTGTACTGTATGTGTTTGTGTGACCCTGAATGTGTGTACTGTATGGTAATTGTATTTATACAGCACCCTTTCCCCCAAGGTGCTGTGCAATGTGCATTACATTCACACAATCACACTCCGATGGTAGTAAGGAAGTAGGTCGGGAGGGGCTTATTGTCGGTATATCAGCCGGTAACACGCAGGAGTCTATCCCCGTTACAATGCGCTATAGACCCCTGGGAGATGGATTGCTGAGGTGGAGCGCCACAACTACCATCAGCTCCTATAGTATTTACCGCACGACTTGCTGCAACCAAGCCGTGCTATACTCACACGCTGAGTTGGCGGTGCCCGGGATCGAACCCGTGAACTTGTGGTCCAAAGGCTTGTGGTCCAAAGGCTCTACCGTCTGAGCTGCTGTATACCCGGACACAAAGTGCTGTGTACAATGTGCATTATATTCACACAATCACACTCCGATGGTGGAGGAAACCATGCAAGGCACCAACCTGTTCATCAGGAGCAGTTAGGGGTTCAGTGTCTTGCTCAAGGACACTTCCAATCCACACTAAGCCAGGAGGAGCTGGGGGATCGAACCGGGAACCTTACGATTCCCAAAACGGCTACTCTTAACTCCTGCATCACTGCCAGTACATGTGTTTGTTGGTTTGTGCTGCTGTGCGTGCGTGCGTGCGTGCGTGCGTGCGTGCGTGCGTGCGTGCACACATCTCCATATGAGTAGGGTGACATGGATGTCTCTCAGAGCATATGCTGCGCGCCTGTCAGTTTATGCATTGTGTGGTTTTTATGTAGAGAAAACGTCTGTAGTAACATCTGTTGTCCTTCATTAACAATGAGCTGAGATATGATACCGCAGTGCTGTTCATAACTCATAACGGCTTTAACTAGACTGAGAGCTACTGGCTACAATACATTAATATGCACAGTACACACAACAACAATGCCTGATTTATTCTTAATTGCATAGCTGTGTTTATAGCAGATCTATAAGCTCACAGTGTGTCGCGCTGTGCTGTGTCATGACATGTATGAGCTTGTACTTGTGTAACGCATACATAGCCTGTAGCTTGATATAGATTGATGAACCTCTGATGAATGTAAGACTCCAGAAATCTAGATGTGTTCAACCATTCTGGACGGGAACCCGTTTTGGTGGTCTAAGCATTATTTAGCTATTGAAAAATAGCAGATCTACAAGCTCATAGCGTGCCACCGAGTGGCGCGCTACGAGCTTGTAGGTCTGCTATTTTTGAAAAATCGTGAAAATGTGGCACAAACCTTTGAATATAATATAATCTTTCAGAAGACTTTATTTATTTCGACCTCAGGGCTTAACCATGTTTTGTTTACACTGATTGCAACCTTCTGTAGCAGAGTCAGTGACTCACACAACCTCAGCCTGATGGCCTAAAAGTCTAATATGTCCCCCGAGTCAGGGAATTCCCTTTGGCTTGGCTTTCCACGCCAGAGACCCGGGTGACCACTGAGTCACCTTCTAAGTGTGATTTAGACTTGGCTGTCGTGCTGTATAGAGTGCAACATGTGCACAACAACCAAGGGCGGGAACCCCTTTTGCTACACTTTAGCTATTGAAAAATAGCAGACCTACAAGCTCGTAGCGCGGCACCGAGTGCCGCGCTACGAGCTTGTAGGTCTGCTATTTTTGAAAAATAGTGAATATGTGGCCCAAATGTTTGAATATATTCTTTCAGAACGAACGTTTTTCGCTCAAATCTTTGCTTCTGGGGAGGTCCCTGGAACTACATTTTCAGATGGGGCTCGGCGGCCAATTGCATATCATTCTGGGGGTTCTTGACATGAAATAGTTTGAGAACCACTGACATAGAAACGTAGGTTTTTTCCGAAAACTGTCATGATTTAGAAGACATTTTTAGAATCGAGCTCAGGTCTAAATGGGTTAAAAACAAATGAACCAGATGAATCACATTTACATGACAGTTGCTTTAGTCTGGGGCAGTGGTTTTCAATCCGGGGGACCACCAGTGGTCCTTGAGGGGGTTCCAATCCAAGGTGGTCCCCAGCTAAATGATGGAGAGTTGGTATTTGGTAAGTAACCATAACCAAAAAGACCCTTATATACGTCTTTAACTGAGACCGTAACATGAAACCACGTTACATGTAAATTATTATCGTTAAATTATTATTAAATAATCTGCATTAGGCCTACTTATAATTTACAAGAAGTCTACACAATTAGAGAATGTAGAATAATTCTCATTTGATCAACGTTTGCCTGTTATCTCTCCTATGGTACCAACATCAATACAGCATAGAATTGTGGACAAAATCTATATCCAACGATAACAATTCTTATTATTCTTATTTTTTGGGGTCTGAGAGGCTGAATGTCATCAGAATGGTGGTCCATGGCTTAAATGCCAAATTAATAATGGGCCTTGACATGAAAAAGGTTGAAAAACCACTGGTCTGGGGCATTGCCTTTGATCGGGTTAGAATCTAATGATTGTGTGTAGCCTATATAATCCTATAGCAGCTTTGCGCTGTGTGTGTGTGTGTGTGTGTGTGTGTGTGTGTGTGTGTGTGTGTGTGTGTGTGTGTGTGTGTGTGTGTGTGTGTGTGTGTGTGTGTGTGTGTGTGTGTGTGTGTGTGTGTGTGTGTGTGTGTGTGTGTGTGTGTGTGTGTGTGTGTGTGTGTGTGTGTGTGTGTGTGTGTGTGTGTGTGTGTGTGTGTGTGTGCGCACCCCCCACTGCCTCCACACACAGACTCCTCCTGCTGTATGGCGGCTGATTTATCTCTGTGCTGAAGGTTATACCTCTGTGGATGAAGTCTTAAGCAATCTTGATCTTTATTCATCTCGTATTCTCCGTCCTCCAACGGCAGCAAAACGGACGCCGGTGATTATTTCATCGAATGCCTCTGACTGGTGGGGTAATGGAGGGCGCCACAATTAATATCTGTCTCCTCCAGGGGTAGTACAGTAGGGAAGATGCCACCGACATGCTCTGCTATCTCAGATTCACCCGAATAAAAACTAGACCAGACAGTGAAGACACAAACTCGGTCCCACCCCACTTTGGAATTCCCTTTGATGTCCTTCCTTGTGTTTCTGTGTGCATGTGTGTGCTCGCGCGTGTGTGACTGGTGTACTTTGTCTATTATGTCTGTGCATCTGTGTGCTGGTGCTTGTGGCTGTGTGCTAGTGTGCGCCGTACAGTACTATTATACACGGTATTTGCAAGCGCGTGCACGTTTTTGCAATAAGTGTGTGCCAGAGTTTGCATCAGCTCACGACTCTCCCCCCTGCCCAATAATAACGCTCCCCCCCCCCCCCCCCCCGACCCACTCTTCAACCCCAGACTACTGCAGGATTCTTAAGACTCAGATGGCATCAGTTATTAAACCAAATCAGATTGAAAAGAGCATATTTGGCAGCCGGCCAGATTAAATCACGTTCTTTTTAAAAACTCAACTGAGCTCCACTGGAATAATTCATCTGCGTCTGCCACAGAGGCACTGTGACACAAAGCTCCTCTGTTTCTGAGGACAATAACCTTTTATTTTTTTTATTTTCCCCTGACCATTTGGCCGCATATCAACAAATGGAGCCTGATGCCTAATCAATGGTTTGTGAACCCAGACGTCCCCCCGGGAGGTTCCCCCTGCGCGGAGTACATGCCCTTAAAACGTCCACTTCTCCATAGATCTACAACGGTGTACACGTGTCCGCCGTCAATCAAATGAAATGCAACGATGGTTGAGATAAGATGAGAGATACTTGGTTTGCGCCGGCCTGAACCTGCACGGGTTTGCTTGCTTCGTCAGCGAGGGACGAGGGATAGTCTCTACAGTACACACGGGCTAAAAAAAACACACAGCATTTTGAATATAATAATAATAATTATAATTATAGTGCGGTTAGTGGTTCTCAAACATTTTCATTTCAAGGAAACTTGAAATAAATGGAGTTGCAGATCTGTAAGGCGCGATTCATACATTTGAGGTTCGGGGGGGGGGCGTTTACCGTCCTAAAGTCGGCTCTTCGGTGCTACTGAAAATTTCGGACGAGCCGAAATCATTTCGGCACTACAGCGCCGAAACAGCGGTAAAATAGGAGTATGAATCGGCCCTAAGGGTCTGTAGCGTGCATGACGGTGTTGCTCACTGATAATAGCAGATCTATAAGCTCATACAGAGCTAAGCTTGTAGTCTGAATGTACAGATCTGATCACTTGCGAATTGTATTTTGGGAGGAACAAAAATCGTGTTTTCCTGTAGTCTACAATGTACAATTTAGGCATTTAGCAGACACTCTTAATCCAGAGTGATTTACAGTAAACAAGAGCAAAAACATGGTAATACGTCAAATACATAAAAATGGTCATCATGAATCCTACGTAAGCTAAGAACCTAACTGGAATATCTATATAATCAAACTATGCGCACGTGATTATAGAGTGCTACTGTATATGTCTACATAAAAATGCTCTCTAAGTTACATAAGTTGAGCCTATGAGCCTATGCATCAAATATAATAGACTCAGATGGCATCAGTTATTAAACCAAATCAGATTGAAAAGAGCATACTTGGCAGCCGGCCAGATGAAATTACGTTCTTTTAAAAACTCAACTGAGCTCCACTGGAATAATTCATCTGCGTCTGCCGCAGAGGCACTGTGACAACAAAGCTCCGTTTTTTTTGACCATTTTGGTCAACAAATGGAGCCTGATGCCTAATCAATGGTTTGTGAACCCAGACGTTCCCCCGGGAGGTTCCCCCTGCGTGGAGTACATGCCCTTAAAACGTCCACTTCTCCATAGATCTACAACGGTGTACACGTGTCCGCCGTCAATCAAATGAAATGCAACGATGGTTGAGATAAGATGAGAGATACTTGGTTTGCGCCGGCCTGAACCTGCACGGGTTGCTTGCTTCGTCAGCGAGGGACGAGGGATAGTCTCCACAGTACACACGGGCTAAAAAACCACACAGCATTTTGAATAGAATAATAATAATAATTATAGTGCGGTTAGTGGTTCTCAAGGAAACTTTAAATAAATTGAGTTACAGACCTGTAAGGGTCTGTAGTGTGCATGACTGTGTTGCTCACTGATAATAGCAGATCTATAAGCTCATACAGAGCTAAGCTTGTAGTCTGGAAAAGAAAATCGTGTTTTCCTGTAGTCTGCAATTTACAATTTAGGCATTTAGCAGACACTCTTAATCCAGAGCGATTTACAGTAAACAAGAGCAAAAACATGGTAATACGTCAAATACATACAAATAGTCATCATGAATCCTACGTAAGCTAAGAACCTAACAGTGGAATATCTATATAATGAAACTATGTGGGCGTGACTATAGAGTGCTATATGTCTACATAAAAATGCTCTCTAAGTTACATAAGTTGAGCCTATGCCTGTAAGGTCGTCGAGGCTAGGGCAAGTGCCTATAGAAAGTCTATAGAAAGTCTAAGTGTACATCTAACTATAAATGTCTCTGTGTGTTTGTACGTACAATCCACAGGATGATGATGAGGGCTTCATGTCTCCTAGCAACATTTTCTATAAAGTCTATCGATGATGAGCTGTAGTTCATTTTGGGTGCAGTTACTGGCGTGTGCCCGGTACAGGCTTTAGTTCCGACATACCGCCATGTTCTGGTGGAGGACAATATGGAGGAAATATGACGAATGCCTTGCAGTCTTTACTTGCTGGCTGCCAGTGTGACGAGATGAGAATATCCTAATCTATAAGTGGACTAGTGAGACATTATATTATATAGCAATCACACATGCCCCAGAATTTCTCCCCTTCTTCTCAAGTTTTCTCTGTCAATCACTCTCTCTTTTCCCCCCGAGACAATATTTCCCTCGCTCTGTGTCGCTCCCACACACCCACGTACTCTATATGCCTAAACAAAGACACAGCTATATACACACGTTATTGACTGCATTCACTCTCCGCAACTCCTAACCTCACCTTAACCTCATTCATGTAAACCTATTTCCTAACTCCTAAACTTAACCTAACCCTAATCTTCTTCACACCCTCAACCCAAACTATAAAGACTTAATGGTATGTGCTATACCAGGTGAGCCTTAACCCATATTGGGCGGGAACCCCTTTTGGTGTTTTAAACATTATGTTATAATTTAGCTATTGAAAAATAGCAGATCTACAAGCTCGTAGCGCGCCACCGAGTGGCGCGCTACGAGCTTGTAGGTCTGCTATTTTTGAAAATTTGTGAAAATATTTAGAGGATTTAGAATATTTTGTATTTATTTTGAGGTCGGGTATAAATGGGTTAAACCAAATCTCTTCGCCACCATAATACATTTTTTTTTAACCTCTCTTATCTTTTGAGGGTTTCTTCATCTCTATCCACATTTTATCCTCACGGGAACTGAAGTACCAGAGCAAACACACACACATTCCTCCAGGTTCTTCATACATCCCCAAGGGGTTTCCAGCCTTTTGAGTCCTACCCTCAGGTGTGCTGTGTGTGTGTGTGCGTGTGCTGTGTGTGTGTGTGCGTGCGTGTGTGCACGTGTGCACGTGTGCTATTGATCTGGTGATAAATGTGCAGGGGGATGTTTTAAATGAAGACGGCATATCTTCTGCACTATAGGCCGTGATTCATCGTTCACGTGATGCAGCCAATTACTCCAGTTGTCAAATTGGCTGTACCGCACAGGGTTGATGTATGCGAGCGCCCGCCATCCATCACAGACACGCTGTGCTGTGCTGCGCCTCGATAACATTAACCCATTTAGGCCTGACGTCGAAATTTAAAAAATGTCTTTTTTAAAATGTCTTTTTTTTCCCTGAAAAACCTCATGTTTCGATATCAGTGGTTCTCAATATTTCATGTCAAGGATACCAAAAATTATATGTAATATGCTCCCGACCCCCATCTGAAAATATGTTGTTCCAGGGACCCCCCAGAAGCAAAGATTTGAGTTGAAAACGTTCGTTCTGAAAAAATATATATTCCAAATTTGCGGCACATTTTCACAATTTTTCAAAAATAGCAGGTCTACAAGCTCGTAGCGCGCCACTCGGTGGCGCGCTATGAGCTTGTAGATCTGCTATTTTTCAATAGCTAAATTCGAACATAATGTTTAAAACGCCAAAAGGGGTTCCCGCCCAAAATGGGTTAAAGCCTCCGAAGGCGAATTAAGTTTAGAACTTACAAATTGAATTCGGCGATAATACATTATTGGGGACATCCAAATACAAAGTGGTCCTCTGTGGAAATTAAGTGTTCTATATACAGTATAGCGGCGCTTCTCTTTTGGATCAGGGCCCACTTTGAATACCGTGAAAGTGTCCGCGGGAGGGTGAAAGAGTCCACACCCTCTCAGTCTGACCACTGAACACTGTGTTGTTTTCGTCGACTAAAACCAAGGCGAGAAATGTTCGTCGACTACCTTTTTTCACTGATGAAAACTAAATGGAAACTAAATTAAAACTATGATAAGCTATGATGATAAGCTATGATGACTAAATCAAAGACTAAATACACTGACAATTTCGTCAACAAATAAAAACTAGACTCAAATGTTAGGAAGGGACTAGTGGACAAGAGATTAGAGATCCAGTATAAGTAATTTTACACTTGGTTGCATTACGACGGCATCAAGGCCCGCCAAAATACATTTTGTTCGACTAAATCAACTGTAGATTTAGTTGACTAAAATCTTATGACATTTAGTCGACTAAAACTAGACTAACACTAAAACATTCCAGGTGACTAGAATGTGACTAAAACTAAATGAAAACTATGACTAAAACTAAAATCAAAATGTACTGCCAAAAACAACACTGCTGAACACAGCTGCCCAATGGATGGGTGGACCGTGTGCATTTCAGATCCGTGTCTATTTTAATGATCAATCAATCGATATGGTGTTCCAGCTTGGATCAATAGAACTAATTATAGTATTTATTCGGTACCAGTAAGACGCCCCGAGGGCGCCCTCGCCTTCACGTATCCGCCTGGGTGACAGCAGACTGCTGGGCAAGCGCTGGCGCTTTGGCATGGCGGGTCAGATCAACATATGGAATGAATTCTGTACTGGCCTTATATGGAGCATGTCTTGAGTGTACAGGGTTTGATGAGGTCAGATCAACATATGGAATGTCAGAACAGGTCAGCTCCGTATGTGGAGATCTAAGGGTGGCGCAGCGGGGGCAGTGTATTGAGATTGCAGGGTTTGATGAGGTCAGATCAACATATGCGCAAAAACCTTGGAATACGGATGTGTATATTACAGGAAACTCCCGTTAAACTTTCCAACAAACTCCCGTAAACTCCCGAATTGTACCATCACACCCGTATATTACCGTATATTACTGTATATGCTGCTAAACTTGAGGTTTACGGGCAAAATACAGTGCCCATAATTGCCTGTTAACTCCTCTTTTCACGCAGTATATGGAATGTCAGAACAGGTCAGCTCCATATATGGAGATCTAAGGGTGGCAGCGGGGGAAGTGTCTTGAGTGTGCAGGGTTTGATGAGGGCCCATGCAGGTAGGGCTGGGCCTAAATTTTCGGGCCTGTTGAGAACTCTAGTTTTCGCCGGCTGCACTAATAACTTTGGGGCAGGGCCCGTCTAGAGTTTGAATGGACAGGTATCAGTCAAAAGGGAGACATCGAAGAGGAAGGATGGGTGGGGTAAGGATCAACATATGGAATGTCAGAACAGGCCAGCTCCATATATGGAGATCTAAGGGTTTGAGGTTTGATGTCAGATGTAGAGTTGCTGGCCGGCTCCAATATATGCAGATATAGGTCATGATCCGGTCTTCTCCATGTATGGCTATCCAGGGTTTGATGAGGTCAGTGTCGTGATCTTCATATAGAGACAGCCATATATGGAGACGGCCATATATGGAGCGTCGGTCATATATTGAGGCGTGACGTGTCACGAGGCGTAACTGTAACGGACTGACGGCCATATATGGTGGCGTGACGGACTGATCGGCGGACGGACGGACGGACTGACAGGATTTGCAGGTTTTCATAGTAATCTGTGATCTACGGTCGCAATTAACCCATTTTTGGCCTGACGTCGAATAGTGTTAATTCATTTATAAGAAGTCTACACGTGTAGAAGTAACGTAGAAGAATTGTTATATTTTGATCAACGTTTTGCCTGTTATCTCTCCTATTCCTAATGGTATACCACATCAATACAGCATGGAATTGTGGACAAAAACATATCCAATGACTAGTACCACATCAATACAGCATGGGATTGAACAAAAACCATATCCAATGACTGACAACAACACAATATTCTAAGTCTTGTCATGTCATGATGCTAAATCTCATCAAATGGTGGTCCGTCGTCGGCGTGGCTCAAAAGCTGAATAAATAATGGTCCTTGATATGAACCGGGGTTGAAAAGCACAGCTCTCTCTAGCCCCCTTTGGGCGGGAACCCCATTTTGGTGTTTTAAACATCATGTTATAATTTAGCTATTGAAAAATAGCAGATCTACAAGCTCATAGCGAGCCTACGAGCTTGTAGGTCTGCTATTTTTGAAAAACCGTGAAAATATTTATTTCAGAAAACTTTTTTTTTTATTTTGAGGTCGAGCCTAAATGAGCTAGACTAGAGCATGAAAGATGCAGTGCAATCAATGTGTTCTCCAGGTGGCTCGCGCAGCTGGTGTTCCTGCCATGTAGGCATCGAGCCCAACTATGTGACAAGGGCGGCTGTGGCTCAGGAGGTAGAGCGGGTCGACCAATGATCCATATGGGTCAGCGGTTCGAGTCCCGGCTCCTCCTGTCCACATGTCGAAGTGTCCTTGGGCAAGACACTGAACCCTACGTTGCCTCCAATGAGTCGGTCGGTGCTAGCTCGCCACCATCGGTGTGTGAATGTGGGAAGTTGAGGCGTCGACTGTTCGCCGCTTCACCTCCCAATGAATGAATGAATCATTGATGAATGAACCATTGTAAAGCGCTTTTTAGCACTTGGAAAAGCGCTATAAAAATGCAATTCATTATGTTGAGATATAGGGTTGAATCTGGTCATCCCCTCTCTCACTCTCTCTCGTATATGGATAGGTATAGGCATAGGGCCAATGTCTGCCAGACATGCTTCTGATGCATGCATGTATATGCTCATACTGTCGATTTTTGAGGGGCGCTAGCCCCTCCTATACACAGGTTTAATGTTTGTCTTTAGTTCAATGTTTGTCTTGTAAACGCCATTGACAATGAAGGGAAAATTTACATCATAATGTGCCATTTACGTCATATTGTCTCTCTATTGTTAATGGTGTTTAATGTTTGTGTTTGCTCCGTTTGTTTTAAATCACCGTTACATCACCTAATCAACATGAGTTAGACTTTAATATATTAGCGCCCCTCACTTCACACGGGTGTGATTTTTCTGATCGATGAAATTACCTTGATTTTTGAGTGGTGCAAACCACTCCAATATCCAGCTTTGTCTGTACCCGTGTCTGTACCTGTGTACCAGGTGTGTACCTGTACGTGGGGCCATGTACAGGTGAGCATGGTTGCTATGGTTAGTGTGTGACGTCACTGCACCACTCAGTTCACACGGGTGTGATTTTAAAATAAAAGCTGGCTTTTTAGAACACCTTGGGCAGCCATGCTGGGAACACTGTAATTGTTTGTCTCTCTGATAGTGGAGGAGCTTGAAATGAAATGAAATGAAATGATTACTATATTTACCCAGGGTATCTGGGCTAAGCTCAAGAACTTGTTTCCAGCCAGGCCCTGCTCATAGAACATTTCATCGTAGTGGTTCAATGCCTTGTTCAAGGGCACTTCAGCGGTGGTAATTTGAACGTGTCGGACCGCTGATTCGAACTGGCGACCTTCCGGTATCAAGACCGCTCCGCAATCCGTTCGGCCACCGCTGCCGCTAAAGGATATTAAGGATGCCCAGGCGGTGGCGTAACCGTCTGGGCACCCGACTGGTAATCCAGTCGCAGTGTGCCGCGGGTTCGACTCCCGAGCCCGACACGGCCTTTACTGCATGTCTTCCCCCATCTCTCTCCCGTTTCCTGTCAGCCTACTGTCTGTCCCTTCAAAAAAAAAACAATAAAAGGCTTAAGCCGCAAAAAATATCTTAAAAAAAAAGGATATTAAGGATATTTTGCACAAATTTGTCTAAATGTGCCAAGTTTTGCACAAATGTAGCCCAGGGCATGCTCTAATGATTTAGCTAGGGCACCCGAGCCGGCGACATTGGGACATTTTGTGACAGCTGCTGAAAGTTGGGGTACCATTAATATCTTATATAAGGCAAAAATGTCTAAATTTCATTATGCTTTAAGTAGCATGCAGTGACATGTCAAACTAGGGGGCTTTCCATTGCACAAAAAAAACACTCCTCCAGTTTTGCACAAAAAAAACACTCCTTGGGCTAAAAACGGCCATAGCCGTCATCACAAATGTGATGAGGTCATCACATTTGGGCAGATTTGGGCAAGTGGCTGAAGCTGAATCAAGCCCAAAGAGCGTTTTTCATGCAACACTAATGCTTGGAATGGATTCAGAATCATGAAAACCCGCTAGTTTGACTCGTCACATGCTTCTTAAAGCATAATGACATTTATAGAGAAAAATGCCTTATATAGGTTGTTAATGGTACTTTCAGCAGCTGGTTCACTGGGGCAGATGCAAAAGATACAAAGCTACACAGCATATTTGTAGCTTTGCATCTTTGTAGCTGAAGTTGAAACCAGCTTATCTTTTTTGTAGCTGTTTTGCAGCATCTACAAACGTTCGGATGTGTCTTCATGTCGATGGCTTCCATTGGAAATGTATAGTAGCTTTGTATCTTCGCATCTGTCCGTGTGAACACAGCATAAAACTTGTGTGCCAGTGTCTTATAACCTAAATAGCCGATCTACAAGTTCATAACTCGTCATATAGATCTTTCTGTGGGCGACACCCCGCGTGCCACTAAATAAAACGCGTCGCTTCCTGATGCATTTCGATCTTGTGGATCTGCTGCTTTTGGTGCTTTCTGTGTGACGCTGTAGTGTGATCAAGTAGGGCGCTAATTTACCAAATAATTAAATAAAAATCACACCTGTGTGAAGTGAGGGGTGATCTTATCATCGTACATCATCATACATAGTCTTATTCCGGCCAATCAGAATTTGTGTCCTTGTTTTTTAAGGTTTGTGCACACACACCAGAAGCTGGATATAGGAGGCAAAAACAACACAAACAGGTAGAATATGGCGATAGCAGGTTGCCCGGCAGCAAGGCTATCAAACCTGGGCTGACCCAAAATATCACACCTGTGTGAAGTGAGGGGCGCTCTTAGCAACATACATGATCATACATCATAACATTCCGGCAAATCACAATTGGCGTCCTCAATTTTCTGTCCTCACTTTTTGAGGGGTGTTAGTCCCTCCTATGTCCAGCTTTTAGTGTGTGTGTGTGTGTGTGTGTGTAAACACAAACGTTGTCCTAACACAAACATTGCAGACGGCGGTGAGGACGCAAATTATGATTGGCCGGAATGAGATGATGTATTATGATGTATGACGTATGAGCGCCCCTCACTTCACACAGGTGTGATGTTTATCCTCAATACGTACATTGCTTATCAAATCATCGCTATGGGGTGCTCAGCCAATCAAATCATCGCTATGGGGTGCTCAGCCAATCAAATCATCGCTATGGGGTTCCTATATGGTCCACATCATAGGTTGGCCCATCGCTCCAAGAAGGCGAGGTCGTGCAGGAATATAGCGTGCGTAAGAAACATGTGTCTCCAGGAAGCAGAACTAACCCCTGAAGACCTCTGATATGAGTCATCTTAGCTTTTAACCACTTTTAACCATTATTTTATACTTTTAGCTATTGAAAAATCACACCCGTGTGAACTGAGTGGTGTAAGGTCTTATATAGACTGATCAGCTGTGGTCTGACGTAGTGTCTGACGTAATGAAATCACACCCGTGTGAACTGGGTGACCATAGCAACCATGCTCATTTTTTTTGGTACGAACAGACACGGGTACATTTTTTTTGGTACGAACAGACACGGGTACATTTATTTTGGTGCGAACAGACACGGGTACAAAGCCAGTTGTTGGAGTGGTTTACACCACTCAAAAATAGCAGAGCTACAAGCTCAGAGGGTGGCACCGAATGCCGCACTATACGAGCTTGTTGCAGATCTGCTATTTTTGTCAATAATGAAAATGTGGCGCCAATGTTTTGAAAATATATTCTTTAACAGCGAAGGTTTTTAACCAAAATCTTTGCTTCTGCGGCGGTGGTCCCTGGAACAAAAGATTTACAGATGGGGGTCGAACACATGTATATCATCTTGGGGGTCCTTGACATGAAATGGTTTGAGCACCACTGAGCCATAGAGGGTATTTCAGAAAACTGTCAGGATTTAGAAGACATTTGTAGAATCGGGTCCTCAGGTCTTAAAGGAGCATTCAGTGATTTGGGTGATTTGGGAAAAAAACCTGGTCCACCCGGTAACAAGATGTGCACATGCACACGCTCTACAGTGGGGGAAGTACAACAGACCAACAGCACGTGCACCAAGGCCCGCCCCACTCGATAATGATTGGAGGAAGGCCCCTCTCATCCTGATTGGATGAAGGCTTTGCCACCCAAAGCCCAAACCGAAACTAGGGTTTTTTGACCCCAGGGGTTAACTGGGGACAGGGAGGAACTCCTTATATGGTCAGCGCACTTTATAGTAGGGAGGATTATCCAAAAAATAAGAAAAAATAAGTGATATTTGAATTAAGTGAAATCACTGAATATACCTTTAAAGAACTAAGTGACGGATGTGTTTCTGCTTCATAACGTCTACTCTACACCATCCAAACCTTCCCCGTTGGTTCAGCAGGCTGTGCTGTCAGGCTTTCCACCGGCCCTCCAAACCGTGCTCATGTACTGTACTTAGTACTCTTTTGAGGTCGTTTACTTGAGTATGTCCACTTTGTGATACTTCTACTCCACTGCATCTCAGAGGCAAATAATGTACTTTTTTATTAATGTTTTTTTTACTCCACTACAGTAAATTGAAATCTTTACTCACCAGTTAATTTGTAGATTTTGATCATTATTACCGGTACAAATGTGATGATTTTTGTGTGACTGTAGTATGATCAAGTAGGGCAGGGCTATTCAACTGGCGGCCCGGAAGAGTCATAAAAAAATCCCACGTGTCAGTGTTATTTATACCTTTTATAATTCATTTTTAATTTATTCTGTTTTGCTTGTTCATTCAGTTGCTATTTGTGGTCATGGCTGCCAGTTCCCACCTGATGTCGTGTGGGAGTTCTGACTTCTCCAGATGGTGCTGAATAACTGATAGTTTGCATAATGTCTTGAGGCTAGGACTGAGGTCTAAGATGTACAGATCTCGGGTGAAGATCTGTCCAAAGAAGATGACACGATCTCCCATCACGCAACAGCAACTCCTAATCCTATACTTCAGACATGGGCTGTTCCCCTTGGGTTCAACCTTCTTCCAGGAGAAGGACTCTGGATTGAATTTCCACAAAGCACTGAAGTACTTGTCACTGCTAATACCAAATATGTACAGCTCTCCATTGTAGGCAAAGGCTGAATGTGCACGGTGTTCTCCTGGATGAAGCTGTGTAGAAGGTGTGTTCAACCAGAGGTAGGTCTCTGTGTCAAACACTCTGACGGTGGTGTTTGGATGCCCGCTCCAACCCCCAAATACAAACATATTTGTCCCGATGATGGTAGCAGAGTGCCATGCTGAAACAGGAGGTGGAGTTCCTCTGGTGTTAATCACAGACCAGACCATTGTGCTGGTGTCCAACTTGTACATGTCATTAGTCAGCAGGTTGAATCCTCCATGGACATACATGACCTTCCCCAAGACACAGGCTGAGTGGCTCGACCTCGCCCTTGGAACCATCCCGGATATTTGTGGTTTAGACCATCTGTGGGTGTTGACATCAAATGCATAAAGCACATTGTAGCACTCCAGTCCCCGGTAGCCTCCCCAGATGAAGACTGTATCTTCTACTAGCACAGCTGTGTGGCCATGGCGCATGGAGGGAACCTCAAGTTGACATTCTCTTCCTGGTGCCACTGGGGACAACTTCCTCCAGATCAAAGCCACTGTGTTGAAGACGTGGACATCAATATCTGCTCCCCGTTGCCTCCAAAGGAGTACACACAGTGTCTCACTGTCACAGCAGTTTCAGTGGCTGTCTCTGGTCCTCTCAGATGCAGCGCCCAGCGTAACATTACTCACAACAGTGGAAAAATCCTATTCGCCAATCGTAAAATAATCCTCTAGCTATAAGGTAAAAGCATGGCATATTCTGCGTCTTAATTTATATTGGTTCGAGGCACAAGCATCACGCAAAGCTTGGCCAATCTGTGAAGCTGATGGTTTGGGTTGGCCAATCAAGGAAGCTGATGCCAGTTGATCTCCCTAATATGGTATATTGACCAGTAGTAAGCCCCACCCTGGGACACTCTGTTCAACAGTGACACCTAGTGTTCAGTTATACTGCTCAGCACATATGCCAACTAATGTAGGCTGTAGGATGCTGCGTTTTCTACACAGACTCCAAAACAAACCTAAAAGAATGTCTGACCTTTTTGAGTGGTGCAAACCACTCCAACAACCAGCTTTGTCTGTATCTATGTTTGTGTCTATGTATGTACTACCTTTTTCCACTGACGAAAACTAAATGAAAACTAAGCTAAATATAAGACTAAAAGTAAGACTAAATATACTGACAATTTCATCAACAAACTAGAAAAAGTGCCCTTCTGGGCACAGGTCTCCACCAGGAGGATGTTGTGTGTGTGTGTGTGTGTGTGTGTGTGTGTGTGTGTGTGTGTGTGTGTGTGTGTGTGTGTGTGTGTGTGTGTGTGTGTGTGTGTGTGTGTGTGTGTGTGTGTGTGTGTGTGTGTGTGTGTGTGTGTGTGTGTGTGTGTGTGTGTGTGTGTGTGTGACGCGGCTTGGCCTGTTGTAGCGCCACCATGAGGCTGATTTGAAAACTGTCAAGTGGCATTTCTTCCTCAGCCTAGTGGGAATATGCATGCATAGTTTCACCGCAATCAGAAGCTGCGTTGAGTAATTGTGGCAATTTGTACAAAATGGGTACAAAGCGGGCTACTCCTGAAAGGTTTAGAAGCCAATCGTAGGCAATGAAGGTGGATTATGAGAAATCAAACAAATGCGTCTTGATCACATGACTATGGAGAGCATGTGTACCGATTTGCGTGAAATTTGGATAAAATCTGAAGGAATAATATTAGAAAATGTGTTTTACATATGTCGGCCTCCTGGTGGCGCTATAAAGAGCAGATGTGACAAATTCCAGGCAAAGGTTTTTCCTTGGCCTCTAGGGAGTTGGCATACAAAGTTATCCACAGATCCGTGCAGTTAGAGGTAAAAACACTTTTCGGCGAGTTATAGCGCCACCATGAGGCTGAGTTGAAAATGTTCACGTGGCATTTCTTCCTCGGCCTAGTGGGAATGTGCGTGCACAATTTCACGGAAATCACACGATGTGTCCATGATTTGCAGCATTTTGTTTGAAACTGAGCACTCCTGCAAACTTTGGAAGCCAATCTTAGCCAATCAGGATGGAGTCTGAGAAATCTGAAAGACCCGTTTCGTTGAATGGCTCTAGAGAGACTGTGTACCAATTTGCTTGATGTTTGGACAAAATCTGTAGGTGTACTGTCCAAAAACTTGTTTTGCACAAAGCGGCCTCCTGGTGGCGCTATAACAGGCCGTTCTGGGGCAGAGGTTCATCGTTGGCATCCAGGGAGTGTGTGTGCAAAATTTGACATCGACTGGGTTAACGGTGCCGTTGATTAGCTGTTCACAGACGGACGGACGAACGGACACACACACGGACACACGGACGGACGGACGGAGTGCAAAACATACTCTCTCCCCATGCCTTCGGCCTGCTGGAGACAATAAAAACTGGACCAAAATGTTAGGAAGGGACTAGTGGACAAGAGATCCAGTATAAGTCATTTTACGTTGCATGCTGGAAATAGCCGATCTACAAGCTCACAACGCGTCGCACTGCGTGAGCTTGTAGATCGGCTATTTTCAGCAAGTGCCATTACGACACCATCAAGGCCCTCCCAAAATACATTTTAGTCCTAAATCAACTGTAGATTTGGTTGACTAAAGTCTTATGATATTTAGTCGACTAAAACTAGACTAGACACTAAAACATTCCAGGTGACAGGTGACTAAAATCTGACTAAAACTAAATGAAAACTATTCAAGAGACTATGGCTAAAACTAAAATCAAAATTTGCTGCCAAAAACAACAACACTCAACAGTCAGTCATTGGCTGACTAGTCAACCATTGTGAACCACCCCCCTAACCCATTCCCAGAATGCATTGTCCTGTGTGTCTTCCTCACTCTCTAGATCTGTGAGAATGTGAAGTGACACTGATCTTCCTTTGTTAGTCTTTGAACTGTGAGATTGCGCACTAACGACAGAGTAATGCCACTGACCTAGCTACCCGTCCTCATCCCCCCCTCCCCGTGTCACACGACGTCGCCCCTCCAGTCTGTGTAGATCAAGACCCGGAGACATTCCAACTCGCGTGGTGGTATTTTTAGCCTTGCCCCATTAGCTGGCATTCCAGGAACGTGATCGCTGGCGGGCCTTATCACACGATCAACCATCGAAGACATCGGCCGCTTAATCATCATACCGCCACACACCGCTTTCTCTCTCCCCCCCGAGGAAATGAAGAATAATCTCCTGGGTGTCAAGTTTTTGGAATGATATCTCCTTTCCGTAGTTTTAATTAAATGGCATTGTTTGAACCCGTTTGTTTTCTGCCCCCCGGGTAAAGGCAGGTAGACCTTTTCTTTATTCATCAGTTCGAGCTTCACCCAACAGATGGCTGTTCAGATGCTGTAACGATGAGCACGGTGGGGCTGTTAGGGAAGTCTCTTGGCTCAGGGACACTTCAGCACATACAACTGGACAGAATGGGGATTCAACTACATGAATCCCACTGTCCCTATTCCGGGGCAAACAGTCAGTGAAAATATCCCATTTACGAGATTGATTGATTGAAGTATGTATTAACAGATTGGAGATTTACAGTACGTTTCAAGCTCAACTCAATACAAAACTGTTTACTGTGGACGACACCATAAAGCATTACACTTGTTTGCAATAGAGCGTCGCAGTCCCGCCCCTCAAGAGACCCGGAAAATAAATCCCTGTTAATTTTCCTCATAGACTTTTCAGAAAGTATTTATTTAAAGACGTTTACGCCGCGGACAAAGCCAACTCTTGTCGTGACAAATGACAACAAACACAATTTTTCAAACAAAGAATTAGAAAGTAGAAAAAAAACGGCAGGTTACAACACTTTTTTTGTTGTTTTTCTTCTTTGTAATTATTTGTTTGGTCCAAAATATTGTGTGTGTTGTCATGATTTGTCACGACAAGAGTTGGCTTCGTACGACGCTTAAAAGGTCTTTAAATAAATGCGTTTTGAAATGTCTATGGGAAAAATACATTGGGATTTATTTCCTGGGCCTGGTGTCGTCATGAAAGGGGGCGGGACTGCGACGCTCTATAGGGTCCACCATGTTCAATTCATCATAACATTTAGAGACGTACAAATATACACTTCTATACAGTATAGCCAAAAACAGGAAATCATCATAGAGGAGGTAAAAAGGGGAAAAAAACTTATACAGTGAGGGGGGAAAAGGGGTGGGTGGGGGAATCAGATTTTACGGGTGCCAGTTTGGAATCGCAGCCGCCCGTAGGTGCCCTTTGAGAGCGGTAGATCACAACGCGTTGCGTCGCAAAAGCATACAGGAACAAACGGAGGGGAACAAGTATAGCGCCCTGGGGAACACCGGTCAACTTAGTATATAGTATTATGGGATGGGTCCGATTAATCGATGAATCGATTATCGTTAATAGGACCCGAAATCGATTATGAAAATTAATAATCGATTTTTTTTTAATGAAAATCTGTTGGAAAGGCAATATTGTCATCCAAACAGGACAGGGCTATAGGCCTACCAAAGTGTGCCTGGGATGTGTCTGTGTAGCTGCATGACTGAGAGGAGTGTGTGACTGAGTGTGAGTGGAGATTGATTCCAATCAAGATACAGCTTTGGAGGATTTAGCAGGTGTTGGGAATTTACCTAATTAGGCCTAGGCTGGGGTTGCTATGGTGATCAATTGGTGATCAATTGGCTCAACTGGTCCAGGCTCCTCATTTAAAAGTTAGTAACCAAATGGACCCTTATTAACTCTCAAGAGTTAAAATTATTGTTAATCATCTACATCAGGGGTTCCCAAACTTTTTTGACTTAGGTACCCCTTGGGGGGGGAAGACTTTTTTTATTTGTAGTGTTCATTAAAAAGAAAAGTCGTAAAAGAAAGGAAAAAAAAGTTGTAGAAAATTGTCATTATTTAGAAGACTTTTTTTTTTAAATTTCGAGGCCTGAATGGGTTAACTGCTTTTGGCTTTGTAGTATAGGGCAGTATTGACCCCGGTAACACAGTATGCTAAAAAAACAACAACAAGCATGTCTTTATCGATCAGACGACAGCGAACAGAACAGAACACAAAGTGTATTATTCATGGATCTCCAGAGACATCGGCACTGGTGGGAATTCTCATGCATAATTATTGCAGAGAAGATAAAACAGTGTTGACGTATACCCTAACCCCAGTGGTTCTCAAAGTGGGGTCCGGGGACCCCCAGGGGTCCTTGAGGGAGTTCCAGTGGGTCTTCGGGCTAAAGGATGGTTTGGAACCAAATGGACCCTTATGGTTCTGTAACTCTTGAGAGTGTACAAATGGAACCAAATGGACCCGTCTCAGAGTTAAATTAACATAGATTTTACAATATAAATGGGGGTATCAGAGATAGCAATGACATTAAATGGGGGGTCCTATTGCATATCAAACTGGTTGAGAATCACTGATGGAGACGTAGAAATCTTCTCATATGGGGGTCCCTGGCATATCTTTTCAAATGGGGGGGGGGGGGGTCCGCGAGCTAATTAGTGTCAATTTGGGGGTCCTTGAGAAAGAAGGGTTGTCCGCACACTGTACTGTATATCAGCTCCCAGGAAACTTGTATTGAGTAACAACGTTTCGACCCTTCCGGGTCTTCGTCGGGTACGTATTTGTTTTTGTTTAGCACCTGTAGAGTGTTCTTTAGATGTGCGTGCTTCCTTTTTCATCCAATTCGGGGGTCCTTGACATGAAAACAGTGGTTTGAGAACCACTGCCCTAGTAGTACCCACAGGGATGCGCTCACCGCCAGTCCACACAGGGAAGGGAAAAGTACAGCAGAGACTTTTATAATGAGAAAGTCTATTAAACAGCGTGCTGCGTTTGTTTGTAACACTACCTCTCCCTTGTTCTTTTGTTGTTGCAGACCCAGAGGATTACCAGCCGCCCATATGGAAGTCCTACTGTAAGTAACTGTATATCTGCGGAGTCATGTGCGTTGATTAAGAATGTGTGTAAGCCTTGACCCCCCCCCCCCCCCCCACCCCTCTGCCTCCACAGTCCACACCGATGATTTTCAAAATAAAGGAGCGCTTATGTTCCATCTATAAAGCATTTCTCTCCTGCATGTGTGCGGAAGAATTGGGTTTTCAATTTTCATACTGTGAGGGGGATACAACTCAATATGTTGCAGTTAAATGCTGCGCACACACACAAACACACACACACACACACACACACACACACACACACACACACACACACACACATACTCACAATATGTACTCTCATCAGAGATCAAAAGCACAAGCATACACATTTGCACAATACAATACTTTCACAGAAACACACACACACACACGCACACACGCACACGCATGCACCAGCTTATGCTCATGCAAATAAGTGATCACATACCCAGACATAGACAGTCACATGATGCATGCACACACACACACAAACACACACACACGCACGCACGCACGCACGCACACAAAGGCAAATCCCAGGTCTCTGAAGAAAATAGGTTGGCATCATCAGCCCAGGAAATGCAACTCCTACACTGTACCTGCAACGCGTCTCAGTTTAAAAATGGCTGGATGGGTTTGGGAACAGTCAGCTCATTAAACGCTGCTTGCTGTGTGGAGCAGAATATCTGCATGGCATCTGCTACAAAAAAAACTGCAGGAACTCAGCAGAAATTACTTTTTTTTCCTCCACGCAGCAGCGTGTGGAGCTGCAGTCTGTGGAGCTTACATCACTGGTTCCCAAAGTGGGGTCCGGGGACCCCCAGGGGTCCTTGAGGGAGTTCCAGGGGGGTCCCCAGTTAAATGATAGTTTGGAACCAGAATCGAAACAGTCATTTTGCAATAATGTGATCGCAATGCACTACCCGGTCACCCACTAGCGCACCCAATGCAGTATCTCACCTTGACAGGCTATTTACGATATATAAAACTAGTCTATACCTGCTTTCCCCACCATCCGTTCGTCCAGGCCGTGGGAGGGACCAGCCACTGTGACTACAGCTCCCATAGCATAGAACCATGGCATTGCAGTCCATACAGGGACCTCCTCAACCACAACTACAGATCCCATAGCCAGTGGCAAAGATGCTAATAGATAGCGTAAATGTATGAAAAGTGAAACATTGGCTTCCTCACTCCCTTGCATAATACCAATGGTCACTGACAGTCACATGCTGTGCAAGTTCAGATCGAACGGTCAACCCCACCGAGGAGAGACGATGGATGAGGACGGACGGCGGGGTCGGAACGGACTGACTGTTTTTGTTTTATTTCATAGTAGGATACTGAGCTACAGTTCATGGCTCAGTGGGATATGCTTTCCGTGCACCATATCTCTCTACGTTACTGTTTGCCTGATGGAGCCTACTCTCTCATCTACCTCCTGAGTCCCCTCTGCCCTCTGCGCCCTCCGACATGTATTTTTAGACCTCTGTATGTCCCAGTCCTGGAAGTGGAGAGATTTCCCAGCATCTTTTGCACGGTGTGACTTAAGACGCCCTGACAAAATAACACAATTTCACAGTCAGGACTTCTTCCTTCCTTTCCCTCCCGCGGTGGCAGAGACGTGGTGTAGCTCAGCCTTACACAGCAGTTTCTCCACAGCCTCTCGGAGGACTGTTACAGCGCACGGGGGGGGGGGGGGGAAGGCACACGGTGCACCCGCTGTGCATCATTTCTGGCAACGGTACCTCTCTACCCTGAGCCAGAAGAAGAAGGTACCGGAGTCTTGTCAAAACTGGGAAGAAATATGAAAGGTTATTAAAAAAAGAACAAGGGCTACATTATGTCATGGCAAGTTCAAAACAGTTAGGTTGTTGCACATCCAGTCCCCTTGCTGGTGCTGGACTAAAAAGGTGGTGACACTGTAGAAATATGAGTGGTAATACGTATAAAAAGTAATACGCATTAAAAACAGGTTCACTAGGACTACTGTACGTGAACTAGGGAATTCACTTCTAGTCATTTTTACTAGTTGCCTAGTTTACTAGTCGACTATTTGTCTCCACCAGGCCGAAGGCATGGGGAGAGAGTATGTTTTGCACTCCGTCCGTGTGTGTGTCCGTCCGTCCGTCCGTCCGTCCGTCCGTCCGTCCGTCCGTCCGTCCGTCCTTCCGTCCGTCCGTTACCAGCTAATCTCCGGCACCGTTAACCCGGTCGATGCCAAACTTTGCACACACACTCCCTGGATGCCAACGATGAACCTCTGCCCCGCATTTTCCAGAACGGCCTGTTATAGCGCCACCATGAGGCAGCTTTTCACATTGTTTACCTAAAACTGCACCGATCTGCGTGAAACGTTGCATGCACACTCCCTAGAGGCCAAGGACAAACCTTTGACCTGCATTTTCCACATCTGCCTTTTATAGCGCCACCAGGAGGCTGAATTTTGTAAAACACATTTTTGGATATTACTCCTCCAGATTCTGTCCCGAAATCTCAAAAATCGTTACACAGTATCTCTATGGTCATGTGCTCAAGTCGGATCTGTCCGATATTTCATATTCCATCCTAATTGGCTATAATTGGCTTTCACAGTTTGCAAGATTGCCCCGTTTTGAACAAAAGCCTCAAATCATGAACGCAGCATGCAATTTACGTCACATCTTTCACACATTTTCTTACTAGGCTGAGGAATATATCCCACCCTTTTCACATTGGCCTGTTATAGCGCCACCAACAGGTTGATTTTTGCAAAACACATTTTTGGAACAAAATGCCTCAAATCATCCAATTGCCATCAAAGGCAAACGTATTACTTATTTATATTACTCCTAAACATTTTGCCAAACATCTCACACAGTCCTATCCTCCTGGTGGAGACCTGTGCCCTGAAGGGCACTTTTTCTAGTTTTTTTTTCTTTTTTTATATTTAAAAACTGTACATTGTTGACTATAACCAATCTACCTGATCTTGAGGCCTACAGAATCGGGAAAAAAACTAGTCAACTTATCAACTAGTCAACTAGTACCAACAAGGTCGACTAGTAAACTAGTCGACTAGTTGCTTAATGCCCTAACGTGAACCTGTAAAATGACAGTGTTTATATAATAAAACGAAACATACGGACTTCTCATCTTTTTACATTATGTAGCAGCCATTTTTTTAAATCAATGATTCTCTACATTTTTTGTTTCATTGACCTCCAGTTTTTTGGCACTTTTCTGACTTTATTGATAGTAGTATTCATTGATACCAGAGAATGACAGGAAACAGACAGAGAGACGGGGAGTGACACGCAGCAAAAGCTGGATCAGGATCGGGATTCGAACCCGTGGCCCATGTGGTAGGCGCCTGGACCGCTAGGCCTGCAGATTGACTGCCAGTTTGATATGCAGATTTGGCCACACGCTTAGCACTGAGAGTCTATACGAATGGAACCAAAGGGTCCATTTGGTTCCATCTGTAGACTCTTATAGAGTGTCGCAGTCCCGCCCCCTGTCATGCCGACACCAGGCCCAGGAAATGATTCCCAGTGCATTTTTCCCATAGACATTTCAAAAGTATTTATTTAAAGATGGTTACGCCGCGGACAAAGCCAATACAACTCGAGTTGTGACAAATCATGACAATAAACACAATATTTTGGACCAAACAAATAATTTCAAAGAAGAAAAACAACAAAAAGTGTTGTAACCTGCCGTTTTTTTCTTCTTTCTAATTCTTTTTTTGGCCCAAAAAATTGTGTTTGTTGTCATGATTTGTCACGGCAAGAGTTGGCTTTGTACGACACTTAAAAGGTCTTCAAAGAAATACTTTTTGAAAAGTATATGAGGAATATGAACGGAGAATCATTTCCTGGGCCCTGGTAGGGGGTGGGACTGCGACGCTCTATAGGGTTACAGACGCATGGTTCAATTTGGTTCCTATAGCTATTAATCATTTAGCTGAGAACGTTGAGAAACAGTGCTTTAAATGGTGCTTCTTTTCCTTTTATCGCTTCATGTTTGGCAGCCAATATGAATAGTTTTAACTGATAGAGTATTAGACAGTGCACTCGGCGTGCCAAGGCCAGTTAATGCTTAAAGAGAATTTAACCTATTTAGGCCTGACGTCGACATTACAAAAATGTCTTCAAAATCCTGACAGTTTTTGAAATACCTATATTTCTAGGCCTATATCACTAGTCAATATTTCATGTCAAGGACATGGAAGCAAAGATTTGAGTTAAAACCGGTCGCTCTGAAAGAATATTCCAAGGTTTGTGCCACATATTCACGTTTTTTCAAAAATAGCAGACCTACAAGCTCATAGCGCGGCACCGAGTGCCGCGCTATGAGCTTGTAGATATTGAACTATTTTTCAATAGTTCAAGTTTTAAATAATGCTTAAAACACCAAAAGGGGTTCCCGCCCAGAATGAATTAACATGCTTCTGAAGGGCGTGGTACGTGGGTGACACCATTGGGGAGTTGGCTGATTTGCCTTGCAAAAGCTTCAACATTGACTGACCCTGTCCTTGAACTGCACCAGATCTGTTCCAGCATTTTATTGACTCATGTGCTCTTACAGTATGTGTTTTAACACGCCGTGCTTTGCAGGGTCTGTTATATAAAGCAAAACGACGACACTTTTGGTCGAGGTTCGGGAGGGTTGTGTGTAGGTACCTTGTAACTGCAAAAGGAATGTGAGCGCTCGTCGCCAGCAGTCTCTGAACCGGGTGCACGGTTTAGAAAAAAATCGAGTAAAACTAAAAGATCACCAGCAGCAGCCACTTCAAGTCCTTTTAGCCCATTTTGGACGGGAACGCATGTGTGTCTATTTTACCGCTGTTTCGGCGCTGTAGTGCCGAAATGATTTCGGCTCGTCAGACATTTTCAGTAGCACCGAAGAGCCGACTTTAGGACGGGGCCCGCCCCCCCCCCTCCGAACCTCAAATGACGTCACATTGTACTGGCTCTACAGAGCCGAACCGACTTTTATTCGGCTCTAAAATAGGAGTATGAATCGCGCCTTAGAGTTTAACCACTTTAAACATTATTTAAAACTTTAGCTGTTGAAATATAGCAGATCTACAAGCTCAGCTACGAGCTTGTTATTTTTGAAAAACGCAAATCTTTGAATATAATGCTTTCACAGCAAACGTTTTTAACTCAAATCTTTGCTTCTGGGGGGGTCCCTGGAACAACATATTTTCAGTTGGGGGTCCGGTAGCCAAATACATATAATATTTGGCGTCCTTGACATGAAATGGTTTGAGCACCACTGATATAGAAACATATGTTTTTCAGAAAACTTTAGAAGACATTTTGTAGAATCTGGTCTCGGGTCTTAACCCATTTTGGGGCGGGAACCCCTTTTGGTGTTTTAAACATTATGTTATAATTTAGCTATTGAAAAATAGCAGATCTACAAGCTCATAGCGCGCCACCGAGTGGCGCGCTACGAGCTTGTAGGTCTGCTATTTTTGAAAAATCGTGAAAATATTTATTTCAGAAAACTGGAGGATTTAGAAGATTTTTTTAAAATTTCGAGGTCAGGCCTAAATTGGTTAATCTGTTAGGGCTACGTACAAAGGGATGCGTTTCGGCGTGTTCCTTCTTCCTTCACCGTGCCACATGCTGAGGAAGGCCCTCGCTGTCATCGTTGACCTTTGCATTTTCTCTGTGGTTTTATTTTGAAGCACATGAAGAATGAAATATGCTGTATAAACAAACGTGACTTCACTTGACTTAATTTGACTGGACCTAACTTGACTCGACTTGACTACCGGTAGTACTGCTGTGCTGCCCATAGTACTGCTGCCCATGCTAGACAATAAGGTAGACAATAAAATATACTAAAAGGACTTGAAGTGAGCGCTGGTGATCTTTTTGTTTTGTGTTTTGTGCTGTGCATTACCATGATGTAACTCAAAATCAGGAACTCAAATTGTTTATTGTTGGTGGAATCTGCTTTTGCATTCCTTTTATGTGCTAAAAGGGGGACTTTAAGACCACGTGTCACTGTGCAAAGTAAGTCAAAGAGAAGACAATTTTGGAATATCAATTTCAAAATCATCTGAGCAACAATTGAACATATCTCGGCTATAGAGCCCAAACGAAATAACTTAACTAAATACATGATTGACTAAGCATTCATCAAACTCCCCTTTAAGATACCAAGAGGCCAAATCAAAACAAGAAGAGAGTCAAGTTGCTACTGTAACGTGAGCAATGTGACAAAATGTCCAAACATTATGCACTGTATCACGATTTACATCAATATCTCTCAAATATCTTGTTGGAACTGTGGAAACGGTATAGTTAAGCACGCTATATCCTTTATTTAACAGACCAATTCTGCCCAGCTGTGATGCCGTTGTGTCTCCTGCTGCATGCCTCGCATTCTTCATTTCCCTTTTTCAATGGTTTCGGTGATTTTCTCTGCCAAGCTCTGCCAAGCACTTTAACCTATTTTGGGCGGGAACCCCCTTTTGGTGTTTTAAACATTGTTATAATTTAGCTATTGAAAAATAGCAGATCTACAAGCTCATAGCGCGCCACCGAGTGGCGCGCTACGAGCTTGTAGGTCTGCTATTTTTGAAAAATCGTGAAAATATTTATTTCAGAAAACTGGAGGATTTAGAAGATTTTTTTTAAATTTTGAGGTCAGGCCTAAATGGGTTAAAGTATAAAGTCTAATCCCACAGAAGCCTGGTAGTGTTCATACCCGACTAACCGTGTGTGCGCACGTGCCCGCCCCGCGCGCGTGCCACGCGTGTGTATCTGTGCGCGTCCGACTCCTCATCCAGGTCAAAAGGATTAATGTATAGCGTTAGCATGCTGCATTAGCGCTCGAGCAGGGCTGTCGTTGTGAAATATGGTCCCCGTTGACTCACACAAAGGGGAGCGCAGGTATATAAAGGCTGCTGTCTCCTATATAAAGCACTGAGGGATTAGCCGTGGTCGTCTAGGATAATGGCTCCTTTAGACCTCTGTAGCCTGCGCACTGGACAAGGACATCAAGCAATGAGTGATTAGTTGCACCTGTTGGTCCACCGTATTATCCTGAAGACCAGCACTATAGGTTAGCCTCGGAAACCCAGACGTTTTTATTTCCAGGGAGATAGCACTAGGTTGCCACAAGTTAAAATGTAGTACAGGGGTCGGCAAGTAAGTTTGGCCTCCGGCCACACTCTTTCAAAGATAGTAGATGGCTAATTTAGGACCTGGAACCTCTTATATAAAATGTTAGGGAGGGACTAGTGGAGAAGAGATCCAGTCTAAGGGCCGATTCATACATATTCATTTAGAGCCGAATAAAAGTCGGTTCGGCTCTGTGGAGCCTACAATGTGACGTCATTTGAGGTTCGGGGGGGGGGGGGGGGGGGGGGGGGCGGGTACCGTCCTAAAGTCGGCTCTTCAGTGCTACTGAAAATGTCTGACGAGCCAAAATCATTTCGGCACTACAGCGGTCATTGGTTGCATGCTGAAAATAGCAGATCTACAAGCTCACAGTGCGACGCGCTGTGAGCTTGTAGATCGGCTATTTTCAGCAAATGTAAAAACGGTCATTACGACGGCATCAAGGCCCGCCAAATTTAAATTTAGTCGACTAAATCAACTGTAGATTTGTTAAAATGTTTTTATGTGGACACACCCACCAGTTCATTAAGTTATGCCTGGTTTGCCTGGTGGATGGTGATGGGTGGTGATCCACCTGAACTGAAGCCGCACCCACAGCTGTAGTTGTATGATAAAAGGGGAGGGGTTAGGGGAGGGGCTGATAGTGTGATGCCACTATATTACGGTTTATTTCATTGGCCCGTTTGACTGTCAAGGGTTCAGCCTCCAGGAAGAAACCCTAAATACAAAGTCAATACACCATTGCACATATAAACGACTCCAGGGTGTCTAATGAAGTACTGTCACCTCATAGACACATGAAAAACTGGAAAAATACAAAAATTGTGGCACTCCCTCTTTAAAAAGGAGAGAAACAATGTATCATTTAAAAGGCATGTAAAACAAAGCTTGACAGAGGTTTTTCATCCAAAGGTTTCAGTCGGAAAGTTGACAGTGAAAACATAATGAACTATTTGTTAATCCTACCCCGGTTAGTAAACACTAACGCTGTCCATATACTACTTGGACTGTCGGTCAGCTATTGGATATTATTTACAAAATAATTTGTCAGGCCAGATATTATCGTTGGCGGGCCAGTTCTGGCCCGCGGGCCGCCTGTTGCATCCACTGATGCACTGTAGTAGATCGAACCGGCAGTTCGATCTACTACAGCGGACGCCGGGCACCAGTCTTAATATTTGTAAATGTTGTACATAACGACATGCCCAAAAGATTGATGCCAGGTTGAAAGTGCTGAAGCTCTGCCAGACAGACAGAGTTAATTGAACACATTGTGATATTATTCAATCACACTTTGAGGAACGCCTGTCCTGAAGCCATACCCTATCTCCACGGCTGTGAGTGACGGCTCCCAAATCCACACATTTACACGTCAACTCAAATTAAAACAGCGGGTTCCATGCTCTACATCCTCACTGACGGGAAACGGAGCCTCAGCTGAGACAGTGACTGAAATGTAAATAGTGGGACATGGTGGGTGACACAACCATTACTATGCATGTCACGTACTGTACAGCAAGGCAAGAGCAAAGGCAATGTTTAAATTTACATCGAGCATCGAGACATTAACCCCATTTTAGACCCGACAACGATTCTAAAAAATGTCTTCTAAATTCTGACAGTTTTTCTGAAATACCTATGTTTCTATGTCCAGTGGTGCTCAATATTTCGTGTCAAGGACCCGCCAGGAATTATCTGTATTTGGCCGCCCATCTGAAAATATGTTGTTCCAGGAACCCCTCAGGAGCAAAGATTTGAGTTATAAACGTTCACCTCTGAAAGAATATAAAGATTTGTGCCAACATTTTTAAAAAATAGCAGACCTACAAGTTTATAGTGCGGTGCTATGAGCTTGTAGATCTGCTATTTTTTCAACAGCTAAAGTATAACGGTTCCCGTCCATAATGGGTTAAGACGGAGCATTAAGAGAGTTGCAAAAGAATCCCATTATAAAAGGACATTTTGAATACAACACAATAACACAATTACAGTGCAGGGTAAAAGGCCAGCTGCAAACAGAATGTGTTTCAGCTTTGATTTGAAAAGGACTGGAGAGTTCACAAAAGTTCACTGAGAGATGATTGGTGCAGGAGGAGTTAGGGAATCAGAGGCTGGACGAATGGGGACGAAACCGCATGTTGATGGGTTGATTGGTGCCAGCTGAGATGATGTGGAGTGGACCTCAGGCCTATCAGTGGGCTCTCAAATATTTTCATGTCAAGGACAGGACCCCCCCCAACATTATATGTATTTGGCCCGGGGACCCCCGTCTCAAAACATTTAGTTCCAGGGACCCCCCCCCCCCCCCCCCAGAAGCAAAGATTAGATTATGAGTTAAAAAGATTTGCACACATTTTCAAGATTATTAGATGCTCAGTCTACAAGCTCACTTCGTGCCACACCATGAGCTTTTTATATCTGCTATTTTTGTCTAAAAGTCTAAAATGAAACAGATGCTTTCCTGTTTTGAACGGGTCAATGTGACTATTGACATTCAGACCTGAGTCAGACCGACTTACAACATTTTGGGTGGGAACACACCTCCTGTGCTTCATGCCTCTCTCTCTCTCTCTCGTCTCTCTCTCTCTCTCTCTCTCTCGCTCTCTCTCCTGTCACACACCACAGTATTGTCACACATCTATCTCTCTCTCTCTCTCTCTCTCTCTCTCTCTCTCCTGTCACACACCACAGTATGTCACACATCTCTCTCTCTCTCTCTCTCTCTCTCTCCTCTCTCTCTCTCTCCTGTCACACACCACAGTATTGTCACACATCTCTCTCTCTCTCTCTCTCTCTCTCTCTCTCTCTCTCTCTCTCTCTCTCTCTCTCTCTCTCTCTCTCTCTCTCTCCTGTCACACACCACAGTATTGTCACACATCTCTCTCTCTCTCTCTCTCTCTCTCTCTCTCTCTCTCTCTC
>NC_136811.1:10594095-10916595 GCF_951216825.1 Electrona antarctica
ACTCAACTCACGATACGATACGTATCACGATATGAGGTTCACGATACGATTTTTCACGATATTTTCAACACAATTATTTTCCAGACAAATGACCAAAAAAATGATTTATCTCCCCCCAAGCTTTTTTCACAATCTTTATTTAACTACATTTCAAAAGTAGCATTACTTTTCATGTAAAATTACTTAATTTCTGTGCAACAACTGTAAACAAGCTTTCTTGTTTAAACCTAGCTCGAGTTAACATGTGGCATCTTAGGATAGATTTATTGTAGACCTATTTGACAGTACAGAAACATAATTGCCTTCCTTGATGTATTAATGAGCATCAATTAACGACCATCACCTGGGCACAGTCAGACACATACAGCTCCCCTCTGCAGGCCTCTACTACTGATAGTGACTGCATGGAGTCTGTCTAATTTCTCTCCAAAAGCACATGAATATGATGGAATATGATTACAGCTCACATTTCATATCACACACTAGCCCCCCCTAAAAAAAACGAAACCCCCCCCCCCTTTTTTTTTTTTTTTAAATCGATATTATTTTTAATAAATCAATACATATCGTCGGGATATAATATCGATATATCGCGATATACGATATATCGTTACATGCCTAGCCGATACCGATCTTTCCTGATCCAATCTTTATATTTTATACAACACTCTTATGCCATGTGAGAAATGTATGTCACTCTAGTCTAGTCTGTTGCCTTTACTATTAGAAGGACTGTCATTGTGAATTTCTTATTTTTTCATGTCATATGAAAGCAGGGAATCATAGCAAAAATAATGATGTATTGGTTAATTAGATTGAGTGAATCTTGCAACTACAGCTTATGGAACTGAAGTCAAAGTTAAAACTCTTGTAGAGAAGAAAAGTTTTCACAAAATATCATTGATTATACATCTTTCTTTGAGATTTACATTAGACACAAGCCTATTTAGACACACTATTTTATTGAAATATGATACCAACATGCGTCCAAAGACATTAAGTAGATCAATCTCTACAACGATGCCATCTCCTGATCTGTTGCGTAAATAAACCTTGACACAAGGTTTACTCTCCTGTTGTGTTGTGTAAAGGGAAGTTACTCACTCCAATCACCCATCATGCTGGCCTTAACTTTTGTACAAACACAGTGCTCATTATTCATCGTATTTTGCATGCAATGATTTACCCATGGAAATACGGTGTACATAGGGGGGGGGGGGAACTATCTGTTTGGCTGGCATGAGAATTGCAAAAGTGTTTTTGCATTCTGTACGAACACAATGAGAACAAGTGAAATATTGTTTGGGTCAACCTAAATAGCACTATAGCTGTTTCGCTGAGAACGAGGTTAGAGTTTCAAGAAATTGTAGCACAAATTATTTTAAGTTTGTGCCACAAAACATTCTACACAGTAAGTATATGATCAACAGTGTCATTTCCCTGTGCGGTTACTGTCTCATTTGGAGCAAATGCAACTCTCCAGAATTATTACTAAACATTCCAAAAAAACATCTGGGTTAACACTGATTGAACGCATTTGCATTTGCCCTTGAACAGCGCGTGTGTGTGTGTGTGTGTGTGTGTGTGTGTGTGTGTGTGTGTGTGTGTGTGTGTGTGTGTGTGTGTGTGTGTGTGTGTGTGTGTGTGTGTGTGTGTGTGTGTGTGTGTGTGTGTGTGTGTGTGTGTGTGTGTGTGTGTGTGTGTGTGTGTGTGTGTGTGTGTGTGTGTGTGTGTGTGTGTGTGTGTGTGTGTGCGCGCTTATACGTAACAACAAGGCCCCATTTCACATACAGTATGACGATACTGTCCCCCACACAGCACGGTAAAATTCCCATCCATGGTATGATTGCAGGGCTTGTGTGTGTGTGTGTGTGTGTGTGTGGGAGGAGGTGGATTGCCCTCCCTTGTCTGGTGGACAGGCAGAAGTACATTGTCCCCCTCCTCCTCCTCCTCCTCCTCCTCCACCCCTCCTCCACACCCCTCCGCATATTCACTTCATCTGCTGCGCTTGGCTGCGTCCTCTGAAAGGTAATGATGAGTGAGGGGAGCGGGGACTTGTCCCGCCTAGCCGTCCTGTAATCAGACAGACAGCGTTCTTGGCCCGAGACGAACCGCATTACAGTAGCCTTTTGTTTTTCCAAACGCTGGCTTGCTGCTGCTGCCGCCGAACGATAGTCTGTCAATGATTAACTGTCGGTGGCGGAGGAATGCGTAGGGGTGTCTTGCTCTCTGACTGACTGACTGACTGACTGACTGACTGGGGGAGGCAAGACTTAGCCTCCACTAGATGGCAATCCAACAGAGCTGCTGTGCTCTTTTACCCCTGTCTCCTGACAGATGCAGCTATAGGGACTTTGCATAGTGTAGTCTTTTAACCTTTTTAAGTATATATATATATATATATATATAATTTATTTTTATTTTATTTTTTTGAAGGTTTTTTTCGGGAGTCGGACCCGCGGCACACTGCCAGACTGGATTACCAGCCAAGGTGCCTGGACCACTGAGCCATGGCCCAGGCCATTTATTTATTTTTAATTGTCAAAGAACCCAGCTCCCCCGTAGAAAATAGCTGATCTACAAGCGCTGTATATATTGCTATTTTCAGTATTTTTTGCCTAGAAAGACTTGCACTAAATAGGCCAGGCGGGTTACAGTGGTTCATTAATAAGAAACACCATTATTTTTCTTAGCAAGGTTAAAATCACAGAACATGACTTTCATACGTTGTTTTTTTTTCAGGTCTTTTAGCTTGAAGATCAAATCAATGACTTGAGGAGGGTTTGGGCGGGAACCCCTTTTTGTGTTTTAACTAAGCATTATGTTATACTTTAGCTATTGAAAAATAGCAGACCTACAAGCTCATAGCGCGCCACCGAGTGGCGCGCTACGAGCTTGTAGGTCTGCTATTTTTGAAAAATCGTAAAAATGCGGCACAAATCTTTGAATATATATTCTTTCAGAGCGAACGTTTTTTTTTATTTTGACGCCAGGCCTAAATGGTTTAATTAATGAGTCTTCATGCGGCGGCTGTTAGTTTGTCAGCCTGACAGCCGCTGAATGGCAGGGATATGACACACCTGTCAGCAGGCATTGTCATTAACACGTTGCGCTATATGTGAAGCTGGGAAACGAGTCAGCCGCAGCACTGCAGTCATTTGTACAAGTTACGGCTAATTCATACTCTGTCGCACCCTTAGACCCTTTCTACAAGCGTTGCTTAACACTTTGACAGCTTTATATTAATATGTGACATATATACCGAGGCTGCCGGGATTGTTTAATTACCTTTGGAGCATGCGCCAAAGTATTTTTCTGCCTTTGATCCATTGTTATTGAGCTGACAAAAAAGCCACTTCCGTGATCCGGGTCATAGACGAAGAGCAAAGCGAGCTAAGATACCCCCTCGTTCACTTTGCATTGGACTCAGTTTCCCAGAAGCCCTTGCAAGCCGGTGGTTGGTTGATTTCCGGTTACGTCCGGAAACGCGTCCGCCTTGCCACCAGGTCCGCGACAAATCCCCTATTTCTTTTAAATTATTACAAAACGGCGAATTAAACACATAAAACAAATAGCGGGTTTGGCGTATTACGCAGGGCGAGAACATCGCCTATTGCAGCACTTGCCAGTGCCATAGTTTTGCAGCGCGACACGTTGTGAGCTTGTAGATCTACTATTTTCAGCATGCAACCAAGTGTTAAATGACTTATAGTGGATCTCTCTCGTCAACAAATAAAAACTAGACTAAAATGTTAGGAAGGGACTAAATTGTCAGTATATTTAGTCTTAGTTTTAGCCATCATGGCTCAGTTTTCATTTAGTTTCCATTTAGTTTTCGTCAGTGGAAAAGGGTAGTCGACGAACATTCTTCGTCTCAGTTTTAGTCGACGACATGAACACTGCAATCAGTGCCCTAAGAAAAACCCCACACTGACTGACTGCAACCTACCACTGAGCAGCCGCCGAACACACAATCAGTCCACAGCCTTGTCAAATAACCACAACCAGAGCTGCTCAGTGCTGCTGGGAAAAGCTCCCCTTTGGCGTGGAGTAAACATTTACAGCAGCAGCCCTGCGGATGTCTAGATGTCTGGACTGTCAATTCACTCTGTATAGCTTAACCCATTTAGGCCTGACGTCAAAATTAGAATGTCTTTTTTTTCTGTTTCTATATCAGTGGTTCTCAATATTTCATGTCAAGGACCATACAAAATTATATGTAATTGGCCACCGACCCCCATCTGAAAATATGTTGTTCCAGGGAACCCACCAGAAGCAAAGATTTGAGTTAACAATTGAAACTTCAAAGATTTGAGGCACATTTTCACGATTTTTCAAAAATAGCAGACCTACAAGTTCATAGCGCGGCACTCGGTGCCGCGCTATGAGCTTGTAGATCTGCTATTTTTCTATAGCTAAAGTATGACATGATGCTTGAAACACCAAAAGGGGTTCCCGCCCAAACTGGGTTAATAAACCACCGCCCTGCTTCCGCTGCCCACTTTAATACAGCAGGAGCTGGAGAGGCTGCCAGCTGGAATGAGCGCAGGCTTCACAGCATGCTAGTGGACTAACACCTGCCTCCTCACTCAATAGAAACAGAGTGCTGCGCACAGATAAGGCCGCGTACTGCGTGAGCACGGATCTAATCACAACCACCTGTGTCATCCTGTCCCTTTTAACCTCCCCACTCTCCTAATAAGACGGAAGGGGTGGTGGGGTGGTAGGGGGGGGGGGGGGGGGGGGGGGGGGTTATAGACTGATAATGTTCGGTATTAATGTTGGATAATATATCACTATTTCACAATTTAACGAAAGTTAAAGTATTTAAGCATATTAAAGCTATACCGTATTTTGAGTTCCTTCCCTTGTGGTAAGTGGGCTGATATCCAAAAGGGAAAAAAGGGTGAACTCAAAAGAAATCCAATGCAATCAGTGTGTTAACCATTAACCCATTCTGGACGGGAACCCCATTTGGTGTTTTAACTAAGCATTATGTTATACTTTAGCTATTGAAAAATAGCAGATCTACAAGCTCATAGCGCGCCACCGAGTGGCGCGCTACGAGCTTGTAGGTCTGCTATTTTTGAAAGTGTGAAAATGCGGCACAAATCTTTGAATATAGATAGATAGAGTTTTTATTAAAGTGCCCTACATCATACGATGCCCATCCCGCACGGGCTTACAAGACACTCACAAAATTGTACATATATAATGATACATATACACAAATCGACAGTTACTCATGGATACATCGTTCTCCAACGTAACTGCCATGCCTTCTCTATGAATTTTCCAAAAACAAAAACTTCATTACTGAACAACCAATTTAACATAAAACAATCCAGAACAGATCTGGGTTCTTATCCTGAATTTTTTCAAATAAAAAGTTTCTTAAATCATGATATAGTGGGCAATAGAAAACAAAATGAAACTCATCCACTACAACTTCCAGGTCACAGGTCAATATATATTCTTTCAGAAGACTTTTTATTTTATTTCGATGTCGGGTCTAAATGGGTTAAGAGCAGGGAGATAGATATACAATAACAACCCTCCCATGGGGATCAGAACAGCAGAGCCCACCGGGTCACCGGTGGTGCTGGGGTGGCGGTGGGAGCAAACACTGCATGACAACAAACCAGCGACGGGATATGCAGAGAAAGGAACGTGGGAAGAATACAGACCTAGATGGGCTTAAATACCCCCGCCCGATTGGTCAGCTGATTGCCACGTCAGCGAATGACATGTATAACATGCATAACACTAAATGAGCCCCTCGAGTATATCTGACTGAACTCCGTAAGCTACGTATCGTTTGTACAGTATATAGGGCTTAAGTGCTTAAAGGGGCATTCCACTCATTTTCAACATTTTACTATGTCATTAATATACCTTAGAGCTGTTGTGTGGAAATAATAAAAAGTCCCCCCATTCTGTGTTTCCTACAACTGTAATTATGAAAAAAATCATTAACATGGTGAAACACATTGATGACATCATCAAGATGTGTTTCACCATGTTAATGATTTTCTTCAGACCTCTGGTTCTAGGAAACACAGAATGGGGGGACTTTTTTATTATTTCCACACAACAGCTCTATGGTATATTTATGACATAGTAAAATGTTGAAAATGAGTGGAATGCCCCTTTAAGTGCTTTTTAACCCATTTTGACCTGGGAACGATTCTACAAATGTCTTCTAAATCCTGACAGTTTTCTGAAAAAGCTATGTTTCTGAAAGAGCTGTCGTTCTTCGATTTTTCAAAAATAGCAGACCTACAAGCTCGTAGCGCGCCACTCGGTGGCGCGCTATGAGCTTGTAGATCTGCTATTTTTCAATAGCTAAAGCATAACATAATGCTTACACCAAAAGGGGTTACCCTTTTGCACAAATTAATGTAAGAGTAGAACGGAGGCCCGTTCCAAATGGCCTGCAAGACAGTAGAGTTTTGCTTAATATCGGAATGTTGACAAAATACCACCACACCCATTTAGTGTTGCCGTACAGTCAACACTCCTGTGTATTCACTTCATGGGGTGTTGATAGGTTGTACGGTAATTGTCATGAGTGAGTGCATATAGGGTTTAGTACCGTGGGCAGAATTCTCCCACGAGGTGTGACGGATTTGCTTTAATCTGTCTGGCCACCTTGCATGTATACTTTCCTTTGCACGCACACACGCACTCACGCACGGCATGCACACACACACACACACACTAACAAAGAAACATTCACATAGACACGCGTGTGTGTGTGCGCGAGTGAGCACACACACATTCTACATGTCGGTGTCACTACAGTGGCGTACAGTATAATCACTTGCCACACTGGTTTTGATCACAGCGAATAAGCTTCTCATGCTCGGTTGATGCCTGGCGGCCACAAGTCGTTCCCAATGGAAGACAAGCGACGTCGAGCTACAAAGTGTCATCCGTCACTTGTCGTTTCGCGCTGCAAAAAAAGAAATAAAACGAGCTGAACTCGAGCTGAACTCGAACCTCAAACGATCATGATGTTTTTTTTATTTCACCATTTCCACGTCCCGTCTCTCTCTCTCACCATAATTCCTGTTCTGTAGCTGAACGAAAAGCTCACTCTTTGCCGTTGACTAACTAGTACCCTAGGCTATTTGACCGCATCCTTTTCATTAAACCCATTGCAGGACGGGAATACTTTTTGGTGTTTTTTTAGCATTATGTTATACTTTAGCTATTGAAAAATAGCAGATCTACAAGCTCATAGCGCGAAAAATCGTGAAAATGTGGCGCAAATCTTTGAATATAATGTTCTTTCACAGTGAACGTTTTTAACTCCTGTCTTTGCTTCTTGGGGGTCCTTGTTGACATGAAATAGTTTGAGAACCACTCGCATAGAAACCGATTTTTCAGAAAACTGTTAGCATTTTGAAGCCATTTGTTTTTTAGAATCTGCCTCAGGTCTAAATGGGTTAAACAACAACTCAGCAGCGATGTACTGTCTGTAGCTGGTCATGTGTGGCCATTTGTTAGCTTTGTATTGCCGGCTTGCCGCTAGTGCGGACACAGCATAAGAGAGGGGACTACTGTATGTGACTGTATGTGCAGTTATTAGTTGTTTGCTCGGGGGGGAGGCGGCCCCGCTTGCATAACACAACACATCTCGGGACAGATGACTGTGTGTGTGTGTTGTTTGCAATGGCCGCTCTCTCCTTGTCTGCTGAGAGCATAGTCAAAAATAATTGACGCCTATTTATCTCTCTTTTGATTGTGAGTGACTTGTGAAAACAATAAAGAGGCACGCCTTGTTGCGTGGCATCGCACAAGCATACATGTTCATACAGCCCTTTTTAACAATGATTTGACTTACAGTCGGCTCGGGACACAGTAGCTATTTCTAGTCGCTTTTTACAAAGGGTCCGTGTCTTCCATTCGTGGACACTGCGGTATTCTTTCGGCTTCTGTATGCCTTGCAGTGCACACACAGAACGTCTATTTTTCTGTTGGTTCTGTGGGACGTACGCGCACGCTACGGGTCGGTCCTGTTGCTTGTGCCCACAGAATGACCGGTGTTGTTTTTTCCCATGATTCCGTGCGGTGGCGGCCACCACCACAGAGTCTGCTCAGCTGTGCCCGCCCGCCCGCCCCGGACACCACAGTGCTTTGTGGGAATAAAAAGGGGTCAGGCCGTTGTAAAGAAAGCAGGGCTTTTATTTTATTTTTTCTTGTCTACCTTTTGTGCCCTTTCTTCTGTGGCTCTTCTTTAAGAAGACAAGGAGCCATCTGCCTCGCGGACAAAGAGCACAAGGCCTAATTCTCATACTACCCCCCCCCCCCCCCACCAACGCACAGCCACTCTCTCCCTTTCTGTCACCCCCCTCCCCCTCCCCTCCCCCCCCCCCCCCCAGCAGGAGGAAATGTCTCTTGCTGGTCCTTCATCATCCATCAACATACAGTACAGTCTCCTTCATGCTCTCATCTGGTTTGACTGTACATTGTGGCAGTACATACATTCACTACATTGTGGCAGTACACATTCACTACATTGTGGCAGTACACATTCACTACATTGTGGCAGTATACATTCACTACATTGTGGCAGTACACATTCACTACATTGTGGCTATACATTCACTACATTGTGGCTATACATTCACTACATTGTGGCTATACATTCACTACATTGTGGCAGTACACATTCACTACATTGTTGCAGTATACATTCACTACATTGTGGCAGTATACATTCACTACATTGTGGCAGTATACATTCACTACATTGTTGCAGTATACATTCACTACATTGTGGCAGTACACATTCACTACATTGTGGCAGTATACATTCACTACATTGTTGCAGTATACATTCACTACATTGTGGCAGTACACATTCACTACATTGTGGCAGTATACATTCACTACATTGTGGCAGTACACATTCACTACATTGTGGCAGTACACATTCACTACATTGTGGCAGTACACATTCACTACATTGTGGCAGTACACATTCACTACATTGTGGCAGTATACATTCACTACATTGGCAGTATACATTCACGACATTGTGGCAGTATACATTCACTACATTGTGGCAGTATACATTCACTACATTGTGGCAGTACACATTCACTACATTGTGGCAGTATACATTCACTACATTGTGGCAGTATACATTCACTACATTGGCAGTATACATTCACGACATTGTGGCAGTATACATTCACTACATTGTGGCAGTATACAGTCACTACATTGTGGCAGTATACATTCACTACATTGTGGCAGTATACATTCACTACATTGTGGCAGTAAACATTCACTACATTGTGGCAGTACATACATTCACTACATTGTGGCAGTATACATTCACTACATTGTGGCAGTATACATTCACTACATTGTGGCAGTACACATTCACTACATTGTGGCAGTATACATTCACTACATTGTGGCAGTACACATTCACTACATTGTGGTAGTATACATTCACTACATTGTGGCAGTACACATTCACTACATTGTGGCAGTATACATTCACTACATTGTGGCAGTATACAGTCACTACATTGTGGCAGTATACATTCACTACATTGTGGCAGTATACATTCACTACATTGTGGCAGTATATACATTCACTACATTGTGGCAGTATACATTCACTACATTGTGGCAGTATACATTCACTACATTGTGGCAGTATACATTCACTACATTGTGGCAGTATACATTCACTACATTGTGGCAGTATACATTCACTACATTGTGGCAGTATACATTCACTACATTGTGGCAGTATACATTCACTACATTGTGGCAGTATACATTCACTACATTGTGGCAGTACACATTCACTACATTGTGGCAGTATACATTCACTACATTGTGGCAGTATACATTCACTACATTGTGGCAGTATACATTCACTACATTGTGGCAGTACACATTCACTACATTGTGGCAGTATACATTCACTACATTGTGGCAGTATACATTCACTACATTGTGGCAGTATACATTCACTACATTGTGGCAGTATACATTCACTACATTGTGGCAGTATACATTCACTACATTGTGGCAGTATACATTCACTACATTGTGGCAGTACACATTCACTACATTGTGGCAGTATACATTCACTACATTGTGGCAGTATACATTCACTACATTGTGGCAGTATACATTCACTACATTGTGGCAGTACACATTCACTACATTGTGGCAGTATACATTCACTACATTGTGGCAGTATACATTCACTACATTGTGGCAGTATACATTCACTACATTGTGGCAGTACACATTCACTACATTGTGACAGTATACATTCACTACATTGTGGCAGTATACATTCACTACATTGTGACAGTATACATTCACTACATTGTGACAGTATACATTCACTACATTGTGGCAGTATACATTCACTACATTGTGGCAGTATACATTCACTACATTGTGGCAGTACACATTCACTACATTGTGGCAGTACACATTCACTACATTGTGGCAGTACACATTCACTACATTGTGGCAGTACACATTCACTACATTGTGGCAGTATACATTCACTACATTGTGGCAGTACATACATTCACTACATTGTGGCAGTATACATTCACTACATTGTGGCAGTATACATTCACTACATTGTGGCAGTATACAGTCACTACATTGTGGCAGTATACATTCACTACATTGTGGTAGTATACATTCACTACATTGTGGCAGTATACATTCACTACATTGTGGCAGTATACATTCACTACATTGTGGCAGTACACATTCACTACATTGTGGCAGTACACATTCACTACATTGTGGCAGTACACATTCACTACATTGTGGCAGTACACATTCACTACATTGTGGCAGTACACATTCACTACATTGTGGCAGTATACATTCACTACATTGTGGCAGTACATACATTCACTACATTGTGGCAGTATACATTCACTACATTGTGGCAGTATACATTCACTACATTGTGGCAGTACATACATTCACTACATTGTGGCAGTATACATTCACTACATTGTGGCAGTATACATTCACTACATTGTGGCAGTATACATTCACTACATTGTGGCAGTATACATTCACTACATTGTGGCAGTATACATTCACTACATTGTGGCAGTACACATTCACTACATTGTGACAGTATACATTCACTACATTGTGGCAGTATACATTCACTACATTGTGGCAGTATACATTCACTACATTGTGGCAGTACACATTCACTACATTGTGGCAGTACACATTCACTACATTGTGGCAGTACACATTCACTACATTGTGGCAGTACACATTCACTACATTGTGGCAGTATACATTCACTACATTGTGGCAGTACATACATTCACTACATTGTGGCAGTATACATTCACTACATTGTGGCAGTATACATTCACTACATTGTGGCAGTATACAGTCACTACATTGTGGCAGTATACATTCACTACATTGTGGTAGTATACATTCACTACATTGTGGCAGTATACATTCACTACATTGTGGCAGTATACATTCACTACATTGTGGCAGTATACATTCACTACATTGTGGCAGTATACATTCACTACATTGTGGCAGTATACATTCACTACATTGTGGCAGTACATACATTCACTACATTGTGGCAGTATACATTCACTACATTGTGGCAGTATACATTCACTACATTGTGGCAGTATACATTCACTACATTGTGGCAGTATACATTCACTACATTGTGGCAGTACACATTCACTACATTGTGGCAGTATACATTCACTACATTGTGGCAGTATACATTCACTACATTGTGGCAGTATACATTCACTACATTGTGGCAGTATACATTCACTACATTGTGGCAGTATACATTCACTACATTGTGGCAGTATACATTCACTACATTGTGGCAGTATACATTCACTACATTGTGGCAGTACACATTCACTACATTGTGGCAGTATACATTCACTACATTGTGGCAGTATACATTCACTACATTGTGGCAGTACACATTCACTACATTGTGGCAGTATACATTCACTACATTGTGGCAGTATACATTCACTACATTGTGGCAGTATACATTCACTACATTGTGGCAGTATACATTCACTACATTGTGGCAGTATACATTCACTACATTGTGGCAGTATACATTCACTACATTGTGGCAGTATACATTCACTACATTGTGGTAGTATACATTCACTACATTGTGGCAGTACACATTCACTACATTGTGGCAGTATACATTCACTACATTGTGGCAGTATACATTCACTACATTGTGGCAGTATACATTCACTACATTGTGGCAGTATACATTCACTACATTGTGGTAGTATACATTCACTACATTGTGGTAGTATACATTCACTACATTGTGGCAGTATACATTCACTACATTGTGGTAGTATACATTCACTACATTGTGGCAGTATACATTCACTACATTGTGGTAGTATACATTCACTACATTGTGGTAGTATACATTCACTACATTGTGGCAGTATACATTCACTACATTGTGGCAGTATACATTCACTACATTGTGGTAGTATACATTCACTACATTGTGGTAGTATACATTCACTACATTGTGGTAGTATACATTCACTACATTGTGGCAGTATACATTCACTACATTGTGGCAGTATACATTCACTACATTGTGGTAGTATACATTCACTACATTGTGGCTGGTATACATTGTGGTAAATGGTGCATTTATACAGCGCTTTACTCCAAAGCGCTTTACATAAGATTGTGCATTACATTCACCCATTCACACACACACACACACACACACACACACACACACACACACACACACACACACACACACACACACACACACACACACACACACACACACACACATTCATACACCGACGGGCGGAGGAAAAGCATGCAAGGCACCAACTTGCACATCAGGACAAATTGGGGGTTCAGAGTCTTGCTCAAGTTCTTCGACACTAACTAATGGTAAATGGTGCATTTATATAGCGCCTTTATCCAAGGCACTTTACATAGATTGTGCATTACATTCACCTATTCACACACACATTCATACACCGATGGTGGCGGAAACCATGCAAGGCACCAACCTGCACATCGGGACAAATTGGGGGTTCAGAGTCATGCTCAAGGACTCTTTCTTCGACACTAACTCCTGGGGGAGCCCGCGGAATCAAACTGGGAACCTTGCGGTTCCCTTCCAGCCGTTCTAACGGTCACTCTCTACCCCTGAGCCACTGCCCCACATTGAGGCAGTACAATGTGACGGTACATTGTTGGTTGTACATTATGGCAGTACATTGAGCCTGTACAATACATTGTGGCTATACATTGTTGGTTGTACATTATGGCAGTACATTGAGGCTGTACAATACATTGTGGAAGTAGGTACATTGTGGCTGTAGTGTACATTTGTGGCTGTACATTGTTGATGGTACATTGAGGCTGTACATTGCTCATTGTGTCCTAGCAATAGATGGCGAACCCTGATGATAAATGTCCTCTCCTGACCTGTTCTGTCCCATACCTACGCTGCCTGGTCCTCTGTCTCTCTCTCCCAGCCCACTAGTGGCTTCTCATACAGTCACAGAGTCTCAGACTGTCAACGCATGGCTGCCTGCTGTGAAACACGGGGTACATTGGCGCCCCAAAAGCAATTTATTTTTAAGTATGGCTTCTGTGTCTATGAGGACCGCAAGCTCACAATCCTCTTAGTTTAAAAAAAAATTATCTCAGCTTTGCAGTCGCCCTTTCGAGTCTTTCTTTCTGCTCTCTCTCCCCTAGAATTCCATTCCATCCCACTCTCTGGTCGTTTCCATTCCTTCCTTCATCATCACAAGTCCTACTCTTATTCCCTCGCTGACCCTTTCCATTATGTCACACAATACCCTCTGTCTTTTTTACTGACTTATTCTCTCGCACATTCTCTCTTCTTCTTCTTCTTCTTCTTCTTCTCCTTCTTCTTCTTCTACTTCTTCTTCTTCTTCTTCTTCTTCTTCTTCTTCTTCTAATTCTTCATTCTTCTTCGCTTCTCGTTCAAGCAGGGGTCATTTTTAGAAAAGGTTATGAGCGCGGAATCCAATATTTGGTATTTTACTCGCAATGTGACGCTACATTTATTCAAGTGTACTGCTGTGTATTTTTTGTCCTGTCATCAATCGGGTTCTGAGTTTGTTGATTATCCAAGAGTAAAAGGTCGGCTGCTACTGTACACTGTAGGTCGTTGCAGAAGCCGTTCTATTGATGGGGATGAACGCAGTGTAAAGACACAGTAATGTTGGCAGTGGCACAAATCATGGCTGCAGGATTGTGTTCTTCATCGTGCACTGCAGGATTACAGTAGCCAGTAGGTTTTATTGTTGTAATCCCTCCCAATCCCAGTATATTTGGATAGGGATTGGTGCTGGTGATCTGAGAGCTAAAGGCTATCTTCAGGCTGGCAGCCCCCAAATCTGATTTTTTTTTTTTGTGGCTTTCGCCTTTATTTTATTTTTTTATGGAGGGACAGACAGTAGGCTGACAGGAAATGGGGAGAGAGATGGGTGGATGACATGCAGTAAAGGCCGTCGGGATCGGGAGTCGAACCCGCGATTGTTTTTTTATCAAGTTTGTATCAGTGTAAATCAAATCGAGTTTGAGCCACGGTCCTAGGTGGTTTAATTATGCCAATCGTTTGTCGGGTGGAGGAAACCTCATGTCCAAAACTGTTACTTATCAGGGTTCAAATTCAAAAGCAGCAGAAAAAAACAGCAAAAAGTTAGAATATAGAGATAAGAAGATAAAGATCTCTCGGTGTCTCGGCCTGGACACTCGGACGCTGAAGCCTGATTTAGACTTCGTCATACTACGGTATGAAATAGGTAGAGTATAAAGTTAAACTGTTAGCAATACTCATGCCTGTGTCATTATGTGGTCACCACAGCAACCAATAGGGTAGCCATATAGCTGAATGGTACAGACAGAGGCGGTCTGGGGAAAGAAACAGAAGGTCCCGCAGGTTCAACGAGGTGTCCATGAGCAAGACACCATTTAACCACTAACAGTACGTTTTAACAGCGGGAGACCAACGGCGAGCGCCACTTTAATTTCATTGGCTATCGCACAAAAGATTAATTATTGTCTCCACCAGGCCGAAGGCATGGGGAGAGAGTATGTTTTGCACTCCGTCCGTGTGTGTGTGTGTGTGTGTGTGTCCGTGTGTGTGTCCGTCCTTCCGTCCGTCTGTTACCAGCTAATCTCCGGCACCGTTAACCCGGTCGATGCCAAACTTTGCACACACACTCCCTGGATGCCAACGATGAACCTCTGCCCCACATTTTCCAGAACGGCCTGTTATAGCGCCACCATGAGGCAGCTTCTCACATTTTTTACCTAAAACTGCACCGATCTGCGTGAAACGTTGCATGCACACTCCCTAGAGGCCAAGGACAAACCGTTGACCTGCATTTTCCGCATCTGCCTTTTATAGCGCCACCAGGAGGCCGACTTTTGTAAAACACATTTTTTGATATTACTCCTCCAGATTCTGTCCAAAAATCTCACAAATCGTTACACACTATCTCTATGGTCATGTGCTCAAGTCGGATCTGTCCGATATTTCATATTCCATCCTAATTGGCTATAATTAGCTTTCAAAGTTTGCAAGATTGCCCCGTTTTGAACAAAAGCCTCAAATCATGAACGCAGCATGCAATTTACGTTAATATTTCACACATTTTCTTACTAGGCTGAGGAATATATCCCACCCTTTTCACATTGGCCTGTTATAGCGCCACCAACAGGTAGATTTTTGCAAAACACATTTTTGGAACAAAATGCCTCAAAAACATGTTTATATTAATCCTAAACATTTTGCCAAACATCTCACACAGTCCTATCCTCCTGGTGGAGACCTGTGCCCAGAAGGGCACTTTTTCTATTTTTTTATCTTTTCGACCGATGTTCCTCCGCCCACTTTTCGACCATCGCCTGTTCGCCTGCTATCTCCTCTATCGCCAGTAGTTGCCGGGTCCCATTGACAAATAATCCCCCCCCCCCCCTTGAGATTATTACGTCCTGCGTTATATTGTTAGTGCTAGATTATTAGATAGGTTGACGAATGCCTGAATGTCTGCACAGACCGAAATGCGAATCACTTGCAAATTACCAGTGTGTACAGTCAGTATACTAAAGATCATACAGTGTTTGAGAAACAAATTGGATTCTCCTGCAGTCTGACTAAAAGCCTGACTGGCAGGAAGTGAAGTGGGAACAATGTGCAATCACTGTGTTTGAGCCTGTAGCGTTGTGGAGAGATCGATTGGGGAGTTCTATCAGCAGCAGATAAGACTCAAGTAGAGAGCTCATCATCTTCACTGAAGATGTGAGCAACAGACAGGCCTGAAGGAGGAGGAGGCGGCTCCGGTCTTTAGGTTTATTCGGAGCGAAAATAGCTGATCTACAAGCTCAAAACGTGGCACAGCGCGACACGTTTTGAGCTTGTAGATCGGCTATTTTTTTTAAATTTATTTTTTAAAGTAAAGTAAAGTAACTTTTCAAGTTACTTTCATAAAGTAAAGTAAAGTAAAGTAACTTATCTAAAAAAAGTTACATTTTTAGATAAGTAACTATAACTATAACTCTTTACTTTTTAAAAGTAACTTGAACAACACTGCTCTGGAGTGAGTGTGGAAGTATAGTGGCCCTCGCCATCGTCAATGTTGCCCACCATCGATAGCGCAGTGAATGGATCGGTACAACAATGGTTTCCAGCCATGGTGAGACTACAGGCAGTTATCAGGTGCTGTTCAACAGATTTCGAGAGAACACAGGGTGGTGGTCCCATGCAGCTAAATGATGGAGAGTTGGTAACCAAATGGACCTTTATAGATCTTTAACTCTTGAGAGAGTAAAATGCTCTCACGCTCCCGTGAAATGCTCCCATTTTACACTCTCAAGAGTTAAAATATTGTTAAACATCTGCATTACTAAAAGTTACGTTTTTACAAAGAAGTCTACACAATTAGAGCATGTAGAATTGTTATTTTGATCAACGTGTGTCTCTTTTATCTCTTCTAATGCTACCAACATTAACACAGCATAGGAATGTGGACCATATCTTATCCGACGATAACAAAATATTCTGTAGTTTGGGGTCTCTGCATCTGCAAGGCTAAAATGTCATGGTGGTCCGTGGCTCAACAAAATGCAGAATAAATAATGTACCTTGATATGAAAAGGGTTGAAAACCACTGGTGTATGTAACTGTATGTCTTCTGGACTGTAAACAGGGGGGTTAGAGAGGTATAGACCCAGACAGACGGCGGACACAACAAGGTATTATCTCCGGGGCTGCTAAGTGAAGTGGGTAGTTTTTGTCCGGAAGGCAGCGTGCTAATGGGCGTGTGCGCTTTAGTGGCGGCCGCTTTAGAGAGAGGGCTTGTCGGACCGTTGATCCCGCTTTGGAGAGCTGCTGAGCCGTGTGGAACGATCCTGACAGCGGACCACCTCCCGCATAATATAACACCCCCGCCCACCTCCTCCCCCAGGGACCCTTTACACTCTCTCTCTCTCTCTCTCTCTCTTCTGTGTGTGTGTGTGTGTGTGTGTGTGTGTGTGTGTGTGTGTGTGTGTGTGTGTGTGTGTGTGTGTGTGTGTGTGTGTGTGTGTGTGTGTGTGTGTGTGTGTGTGTGTGTGTGTGTGTGTGTGTGTGTGTGTGTGTGTGTGTGTGTGTGTGTGTGTGCGCGTGTGAATGAGGGCCTTTGTGCGAGACACACTCCTCCTGCCCCCAGGCTTCCCACTCGTGCTCCACCTCCCTGCCCCCCTCCTCCTCCCCTCCCCCTCCTCCTCCCTCTTTCCTCCTGTTGCTTGCTTTGCTGGAATCAGATCAGATGCAGAGCCGCCTCCGTCCTGCCTGTCGTCAGTTAGCCCTGCAGGGTCGCGGGGGAGCGGAGTGCAGCTGCCGTTTCTCTCTCTCTCTGCACAGCACAGGGGCACGTTGGCCCTGGCACCGTCTTTGCCCCACTCGGCACTCGCTTCAGTCAGTCTCCTCCTCCCCAACCACCCCCCACCCCCCACCTAAAGGGGCCGGATAGAGCCCCACACGCGTAAAGGGAGACGAAGAACCGAACCCGGCCATGGAGGCAGAGGAGGGCCGAGGAGGAGGAGGAACGCCGGCGGAGCTGATGACCCACCGGACGGCCACAAAGAGGCCGGCGGATCGCAAGCGCCAGGAGCTGCTGGCCCTGGCGCTGGGGATCCGGCTGGGCTGCAAGGGAACGCTGCTCTGGAAGCCCGTTAAACTGTTGGCCTCCTCCTGTCCGCAGATCTCGTCCTCGCCGCCGGTCCGCCGGAGCGCCGCCGTGAGGGACAGCCCGGAGAAGCAGTGCACCTACGAGAAGATCCACAACTTCAAGGTGAGTTGACTACCGTGTGTGTGTGTGTGTGTGTGTGTGTGTGTGTGTGTGTGTGTGTGTGTGTGTGTGTGTGTGTGTGTGTGTGTGTGTGTGTGTGTGTGTGTGTGTGTGTGTGTGTGTGTGTGTGTGGAGAGAGAGCTTCTGTTTCACGCATGAGGATGTGGTGGGGAGGTGGGGTGGGGGAGGGGAGGGTTCAGAGGCAGTCCTCTTCTGAAGATTCTGTGTTCAAGCCTTCTTTTGAAGTCCCGTCCCGTCCCCCGTCCCCCCCCATCTCTCTCTCTCTGCCTCTCTCTCTCTTTCTCTCAGCAAAAGGTTCCTTTTGAACACATTTCTCTCATTTTCTCTCATGGTTATCCATAGCAAAAATCTGTTTGTTGTCCAAGTGTGTGATTATCACAAACAGAATCTGTTTGTTGTCTCTGAGGAAGGTGTGTTATAACTCGGTGCATTTGCTCCCAGACTAATTGGTTTAAAGGGAATGAAATATACAGCGGTACATTTTGCGGTACAAATTGTAAAAGTAAAAAGTATCAAAAAGTATGTAACATGAACAAGTGTAATATAAACACAAACGGGAACAAGGAATGTAGGGTCAGACCAAGTGCGAGCAAACGGTGGAGGCAGTATTGGACGTGTATATGTGCTATAAGTAGACAAGGCATACTGTCTGTATGTACAGTATGTACATACATCCAGACTGGAATCCAATTCGTTTTAAAAATAAGTCTAAACACAAACAAGTCACATGGAATCTATGGAATTTAGATCAGGTTACTGCATTCAGACTGAGACGGATCTCCTGAAATCCAATTAAAAAAAAAAAAAAAAAACGGATTCCATGATGTGACTTGTTTGTGTTTAAACTTATTTAAAACAAATCGGATTCCAAACTGAACGTGGCACGGATCTGATTGAGGCTGGATTTGGCTGCCAGTGTAAATGGGGCAGCACAGTGTGTGTGTGTGTGTGTGTGTGTGTGTGTGTGTGTGTGTGTGTGTGTGTGTGTGTGTGTGTGTGTGTGTGTGTGTGTGTGTGTGTGTGTGTGTGTGTGTGTGTGTGTGTGTGTGTGTGTGTGTGTGTGTCTGCAGTCATGAGAACGCGCGCAGCTGTCAGGCGCAAGGGCAAACAAGCACGTCTAATGGGTACACTATACCTTCAGCCATTAACGGCAGCCAGCGCCGCATTGATTGTCATTGATTTCCAAGCACTCGCCAGTATCAGCACCCCCACGGTCCGTCCGTCTGAACGCTGTTCAGTTTGTATAAGTGCGGTGGACGTCGTGCCGTTCGTAAAAGAGTTTACGATCGATTGCCCGGCGCGTGTTTAACTGTAGCGCTGTTGTAAAGCCGAGCTCGGTTACTGCGTGTCATGTTATTCAAGCGACACACAAGGAGAGACAGGCCGGGTCAGTTAGTTGTTAGTGCACTCACTGACCATATGCTCATTGTGTGAGTCCCTGAAGACCTGCAAGTTCGATTCTGACTCCTGTTGTTGTTGTTGTGTGCTCTTGCATGTCTCTCCTCTCTCTCTCTCTTTCTACTGCCCTGGGTGTGTTGTCTGTCTCTACACTGAAATACTTTCAACCTGTCTTCCCTATTTATCATAATATTCTGTAAATATCTTTTCAACGGTTTTCAAATAGCAGCAAACCGGTATTTTCACTATTCGGCGAAGTATACTGCATAGGTCTAAGTGGTTAATAAATCATAAAGTGCCAAAAACATATGGGCTCCATTTTCGTCACCGCTAAAACCCTTATCCCTAAACTTCTTTGCTTTTTTTTTTTTTTTTTTACAATTTTTTGGCAAAACATTTTTGAATAGTTAAAATGGCCAGTCTACAAGCTCACAACGTGTCAATGTAGATTGGCTAGTTGAACTATTCAAAAATGTTTTTCAAAATAGTGAAATAAGGCAAAGAAGTTTAGGGATAAGGGGTTTTAGCGGTGACGAAAATGGAGCCCTATATAATCTTTAAACAAGAAAGGAAAAGGGCAGAAAAGTGTTCAAAGAGAGCTTGAAACCCAGAGCTGGATTGCCTGTGGGGAATCTGCACATTGTTCTCATTGTGGCTTAGGTTACAGTCAACCTGCAGTTCAGGATGACCCCCCAGCAGCACGTCTGTACTCTGCTGTACTCTACTGTACGTCTGCTGCACCTTTAGAAAAGAGACATTCATTCATTCACCACCTGTCTGGACCTTTATCTCCTTTATACATCAGCCCACTAAAACCTAACCGACGTGTCAATTACCCCCGAGGTGCTGTGTGTGCGTGCGTGTGCGTGTGTGTGTGCGTGTGCGTGTGCGTGTGCGTGTGTGTGTGTGTGCGTGTGTGTGTGTGTGCTCCCTCTATTCGTTCCTCCATGTGTGTGACTGTGGACACCACATGCTGGCGTATCTGTGTCTTACGTGTACGTGTGTGTGTGCGCGCATGCACGACACGTGTGTCTTTTTGTATGAATGTGTGTGTCCTTTATCAATTTCCTCCCTGTATGTTGTGTGCTTTTGTGTTTGTGTGCGCGTGTGCGTGTTCGCATCTGTTATATGCGCATGGCAGACCCTGCGTGTTGTGAAGATGTTGGCAACCTGTCCAACAGCCCAGCAACAGATGCCAGACATGTTACTGTAAAGCTCTTAATCTGCCGGGTGCATACGAACGCACTCCTTCAGTCCGCTGGGGGTGTGTGTGTGTGTGTGTGGGTGGGTGTGTGTGTGTGCGTGTGCGTGTGTGTGTGTGCGCGTGTGTGTGAACGCACTACTTCAGTCCGCGGGGGTTCATCTGCTGTACCGTCTGTGAGCGGCCGACACTAATCTGTGATTCTCCTCTGCTGACGTTGTCATCAGTGTGTCCACACAGAGTAGCCTGATTATATCACACTCCCTCAACCTGGAGCTAGGCCAGTGGGTTTTCAACCTGTGGTCCGGGGACCACCGGTCGTCCTTGAGGGGATTACCAGGTGGTCCCTTAGCTAAATGATGGAGAGTTGGTACCCAAATGGACCCTTATAAGATCTTTAACTCTAAAATGAAACCAAATGGACCATAACGGGTCTCAGAGTTAAATTAGCATTGATTTTACAATATAAATTGGGGGTCCCAGAGATAGAAATGCCATTAAATGGGGGTCCGTAGACTACTGCATGTCAAACTGTGGGTCCTTGAAATTAAACGGGTTAAAAATCACTGCTAGAGCCGTAAAAATCTTCTCTTATGGGGGTCCCTGGCACAACATTTAGTGTCAATTATTGTCAATTAGTGTCAATTTGGGGGTCCTTGAGATGAAAACGTTTGGGAACCACTGGCCCAATAATGCATATCAAACTCGGGGTCCTTGAAATGAAAAGGTTTTAGAATCACTGCTATAGTTAAACCATTTTGAGCGGGAACCCTTTTTGGTGGTTACATACATTATGTTATAATTTAAATAGCAGATCTACAAGTACTTGTAGGTCTGCTATTTTTGAAAAATCGTTAAAATGTGCCTCAAATCTTTCAGAAAATTGTCATGATTTAGAAAACTTTTTTTTTTTTTTGACGTCAGGCCTGAATGGTTTAAAGCCTTCACAATGCGGAGAGATCAAATGTATATATATATGTATATATATATATATATATATACATACATGTATGACTGGATGTGATTTATTACGGTACATTTACACTTGGGCTTCTCTATGTTGGACAAAATAAATCATGTTGAAATGTTTCTGGCAAACATTAGTAGTGATGTTCAGTGGGTGGAAAAAGTACTCAATTGTTTTACTTAAGTAAAAGTACCAACACTGCGGAATTGAAAATGTACTTTAGTAAAAGTACAAAAGTATCGGCATCAAAATGTACTTAAAGTACTAAAAGTAAAAGTACTCATATTGCAGAATGTCCCACTTCACATGTTCAAAATGTGTACAAAGTCTATTGAAAATAGCCGATCTACAAGCTCACACATTGTGAGCTTGTAGATCGGCTATTTTCAAATGGCCAAAATGTATAGGGTTGAAGTGGTTAATGTATGTTTTCTAATAAAAATTAAAATCGCCAAACTAACTAGTAACTAAAGTTTTCAAATAACTGTAGTGAAGTAAAAGTACAAACTTTGGCTCTGAGATGTAGTGGAGTAGAAGTACAAGTACTGGAAATTGGAAATACTCAAGTAAAGTACAAATACCTCAAAATTGTACTTAAGTACAGTACTTAAGTAAAAGTACTTAGTTACTTTCCACCACTGGTTATGTGAGTGAAATTACCATACGGTACGTGTGATATTGTATCAGCTGTTCATTTCTTTCTCTCCGTGTGTGAATCCACCTCCTCCTCACACAGGAGTGCTGCTGTGTGAGTTGCGGTAGATTTGCATTCTTTTGGTGGTGTTTGTTCAGGCCTATAGGTTGAATGTAATGAATTGGTCATGCTGTGTCACATGTCTCCTGTTTGAGTGGGTCGGTGATGAAGAATGAAGACAACGATGTTGCATAACGTCTCTCTCCTGTTCAGCGGTCTGCTCGGATATGAACACTTACATAACCAGGAAGAAGAACTCGCACAACAACGGCTTTATTTACTTCTTTAACAATTTAACCCTATAGCAGCCTCCCTATTGTGGCCCAGAAATAGCAAATGTGGTTGGTAGCTAGCACGTTGCAGCGCCTTCATATCATGTGTGGATCGAACAACAGGAGGGGGTCCCAGTATGGAGCCCTAATTGGGAATCTGGTCAACTATGTATCTATTTTGTAATTACATTTTTTATCAAGATTTCATACAGCAACTGCAGGTGTACCAATGAACAATACAATAATTATGATTCTAAATATTTAGAAAAACACTCATATTGAAGAAAGTGTCGTAGATACGTTTTTGGAACCAGCTATAGCTCTGTCTCTGCGCAACAATGAAGTTGCCAGTGGCGGTCCATCCATCCACCCACCGCTTTGGGCCCAAAAAAACATTATCTTGAAAACTGCTGTCTGTCTGGGGCATTCTGAGAACCCATTGTCAAAAGATAAAGGGAAAAAAGTGCCCGCTTTAGTCTGTCTCGAGAGACTAGACTGGGGTGACATGGAATCTTATGTGCACCTTCATGTTCCCCAGAGAATGGCTCCTGCTTTTAGACTAACATTTTCAATGGCATAAAGGATGTATGAAAATCTAATGAGTAGATTGCCATGAAACTTAATGGTGGTTTAAGTAAGTTATATTGTTTTGTTATATATGTAGTGGGTGGCTGTGGCTGTCGTCCACTATATGTAGTGGGTGGCTGTCGTCCAATGATCCCTGGGTCGGCGGTTCGAATCCCGGCTCCTCCTGTCCACATGTCGAAGTGTCCTTGGGCAAGACACTGAACCCTACATTGCCTCCAATGAGTCGGTCGGTGTGCGCTCGCCACCATTGGTGTGTGAATGTGGGAAGTGAGGACGCTGGGGTCGACTGTTTGCCGCTTCACCTCCCAATGTATGAATGAATGAACCGTTGTAAAGCGCTTTGACACTTGGAAAAGCGCCATAAAAAATGCAATTCATTATACACACAAAATGAGCAGGCAAAATTGCCACTTAAATATAAAGATAGATAAAACTGGTATCCTGAACTCTTTACTAAAGAGCTGGAGAGACAGGGAGACCCTTAAATAAGACTTTAATGTTTTAACAAACAATACACGGATGAAAACGACTGATTTGTTAGCAACTGTGCAAACGAATCCGCCGCTGCAGAAAGTGAGCGTGTTGCTGTTATTTAGTCTGACCCAAAGCACTGCCTCTCCTGTCTGCACATAACCCAATTTTAAAGTCTATTTTAAACCTCAAATCTTCTAGTTGAGAAAACCTAATGAATTTAGGATTCATTTGATGTACAAACTCAACATGTTCTTTTTTTACATTTAACCCATTTTGGGCGGGAACCCCTTTTGATGTTAGCATTATGTTATGCTTTAGCTATTGAAAAATAGCAGATCTACAAGCTCATAGCGCGCCACCGAGTGGCGCGCTACGAGCTTGTAGGTCTGCTATTTTCGAAAAATCGAAGAACGACTGACATAGAAACATAGCTTTTTCAGAAAACTCTCAGGATGTAGAAGACATTTTTAGAATGTCAAAATGGGATAATAATGTTTTAAAAAAGAAATATTTGGACATAATGTTTGTTTAATGTGTATAACTAGTGTGTCTGTTCTCCTATAGGTACACACATTCCGGGGGCCACACTGGTGTGAATATTGTGCCAACTTCATGTGGGGCCTAATTGCCCAGGGTGTCCGTTGTTCAGGTAAGACATCTTATTAAAAACCCACCCCTGAATATCGTCCATTGTTCTGTTAACTTTGTTTCATTTGTATACACATGCTACGTTTCCCAGTGGCTGCACTCTTAGATATCGAAGTTATTAAACTGTTAAGCTGGCAGCATACTTCAAAAGAACCACCAGCAGCCTTGTGGGGCCTTGTGGTTAGAGTGTGTCTGACAAGCCCTGAGATTCCGTGGTTGGGCCCGGGTTCCATCACCGACGGAGTCATACCAAGGACTTTGGATTGGGGGTAATTCCCTGCGACATACTACATTAGCGTCATGTCCAGGGGGTGTACTTGTACCTAAAGCTGCCTCACGCTACGGAAACACGAGATAGGCTGCTGACCTATGGGCCACATGGCTCAGGAACTATTGGTTCCCTAGGCTAGGCTACTGTACTGTACACTCCTTATTGATTGCCAAAACAGAACAAGTTAGTTCTCTAAACTATTTTATATTCGATGTTGCTCTGCTTTGAGTGCTGAATGTTGCCAGCTGCATACATACAGTGCTGGAATTGTCATTTTGCCACCTGAATCTGATTGCGGAAATACATGAATATATAAAGAATCAAAAGAAGCTTGTATTTCTCTCCAATCGCACGCGATGCTCGCATTGGCATCTCCACATGTGATATTAGGCCCAGTTAGACAATCTTGAAGGTGTGAAAACTGATGATGCATCTTCCAGAAGGTTCAATTGGTTTGTTTGTTTTCGCCGCACTTATGTCATTTTGTTCTTAAGACCTCGCCAGACTTCAGCAAGAAGTATGCTGCAACCTTTAAGTGTCATTATTGTAGTTAATACACAAGCTCACATCTTGCATAGTAAAGGTTTAACTTCTTTGTCCTGGTAATCTCTTTCCTACTCGGTCTGCCTTTGCTTACAACACCCAGCTAGCACGACTCTGTGCCATGCTAGGAATTCACAATATTGTCACGCATAATTCACCCCATTAATATTCAGACAGTTTGTCATTTGTCTGTGGCATCTCCCGGTCACTGTCCAGAACACAGGGTTATTTAACAAAAGAGTCAAACTAACACTATGGATATGACTGTCAAACGTTATATTTTGGTTAAAACAAAAGGTTTATATTCTGGTAGTAATCATTGCTATAGAGTATTTGCTATTGAGTGTTTGTTCAGTCAGCTCTTTGGTAAACAGAACATTGATTTTCAGGTGTGTTTCCACTTGCCAGTTTCCTCCTATCAGGAGAGAGTTCCCATTAATCAGCTTATTATTTTTGAGTGGTGTAAACCACTCCTACAACTGGCTTTGTTAGTCTGTGCAGAAAAAATGAGCATGGTTGCTACGGTCACCCAGTTCACCCGGGTGTGATTTCATTACGTCAGAGCTGATTCCATTACGTCAGAGCTGATCAGGCTATATAATACCTTACACCACTCAGTTCACACGGGTGTGATTCTTTGTATAGTGTTCCAGTTCCACTTTTTTCTGCTTTTGTATTTATTTCACCTCTTCCAGTTTATCTTCCTATATCCTGTATGAGTTCTCTTCTGATTGGGCGAAATCAGTATCCCCGTATGAAAATATATTTTCTGTATTTATTAAAGATAAATGAAAGAAGTTCAAAATAAATAAATAAGATGGGGAGACCCGTTATTGAACATACAGTCCATGGCAATGATTGCTATAGGAATAGCTTCAACTGGCGACGGTGGCTCAGCGGTAGAGTGGCTGGATGTTCCCGGTTCGAACCCGGGCTCCCCCAGAGTTAGTGTCTAAGTCAGTGGTTCCCAAACTTTTTCATGTCAAGGACCCCCAAATTGACACTGATGAGCCCGCGGACCCCCATTTGAAAAATATATGCCAGGGACCCCCATAAGAGAAGATTTTGACGGCTCTAGCAGTGATTCTCAACCCGTTCAATTTCAAGGACCCCAATTTAATGTCATTTCTATCTCTGGGACCCCCGATTTATATTGTAAAATCAATGTTAATGTAACTCTGTGAGTGTACAAATCCATTTGGTTCCATTTGTACACTCTCAGAGTTACAGACCCATAAGGGACCATTTAGCTGGGTACCCCCTGGAACTCCCTCAAGGACCCCTGGGGGTCCCCAGACCCCACTTTGGGAACCACTTGTCTACAGTAAGTGTCCTTGAGCAAGACTCTGAACCCCTAATTGCTCCGGATGAGCAGGTTGGTGCCTTGCATGGTTTCCTCCGCCATCGGTGTGTGAATGTGTGTGTGAATGGGTGAATGTACAATTATGCACACTCTACGTAAAGCGCCTTGGATAAAGGCGCTATATAAATGCACCATTTAACTTATTTCTTTACACTCACAAGGATTACTTTACCAGTCCGGATGTTGCTGTGAACTTAACCAAAATGACACCTCTGTGGGAAAACCCAGCGAAACAAAGACTTGCTGCATGACCAGACTTGAGGCTATACCGTGGTTTATTTAGCGCTGCTTAGCTCATTGCTGTGAACGTCGAAATGAAAGAAAAACAAACTTCTGCACGTCTTTAGCCTCACGTTTCACTTTTCAACTGGGCGCTCGGCAGAGGAACGCCAAACTGTGTCAACAGCCCCGCATACTTAACGGGGCCCTGTACGTGATTTATCCCAATCCATACACAATACTTGGTTTGTTTGTAATCTCTCTCTAGTTTTGACACTTTGTGGGTGTATAGCTGTCACTATAATCATATGTTGTCAAAAATGTCACCTGCGGTAGTTTGTTACGTTGATTCACAGATTATATTTTAACCCATTTTGACCTGAGATCAGATTCTAAAAATGTCTTCTACATCCTGACAGTTTTCTGAAAAAGCTATGTTTTTATGTCAGTCGTTCTTCGCTTTTTCAAAAATAGCAGATCTACCGAGTGGCGCCACCAAGTGGCGCGCTACGAGCTTGTAGATCTGCTATTTTTCAATAGCTAAAGCATAACATAATGCTAACACCAAAAGTGGTTCCCGCCCAAAATGGGGTAAGTTGCGTAAGTTGGTTTCTGCCTGGTTCAAGCATTACTAAATCATACCTTGACTCAAGACCTTCTGAATTCAGTGTAATGGATATTCAATTGAAGGAGGAGGGCGCCCATCAGCAGACAAGCTGCTTTATGATAGTACAGTCAGTAGTACAGTATGTGCTGCAGCCATATAACACCGTGAAAATTAAGCATGTCTAGGAAATGATGTGGATCTCAAGGATCGCCATGGAAACGTTGTGGCTATAATGCGGACCTCAGACTTCATGTGACCAGCCGGTAACATCTATGACATGTCTAGGCGTCTATGACGTGACTCCAAAATGAAGGCGAGGTTTCAGCCTGACTTGAATTATTTAGTTATAAGAAAAAGTATGTATAGCCGCACACTCGTAGCTGCCAATGGCAAAATGACAGACAAGCTGCCTTCTTCAGGTTTCGTGCCCTGAAGAAGGCATGCTTGTCTGTCCGAAACGTTGGTCTCGTCTCGGTGTACACAATAAAACCATTTGACATTAACAGCTACGAGCGTGCAGCGGCTATACATTTTTGAGTGGTGCAACCACTCCAAGGAACAGCAATGTCTGTGACCTGTGACTCGTGTTAACCTATGTTTGTGTGTGACTCATGTGTGACTCATGAGTACCAGTAGGGGCGCTGTTGTGCCAGAAACAGAGACAGAGAGATAGTATTGCACTGTTGCCTGCTAATGAGAGAGAGAGAGAGAGGGGGGAATTTGCACCACTCGGTTCACACGGGTGTGATTTTTCTTATTAGTGTTTATCCTGTTGGCTGGAACCTCACATAGACCGGTGTGCTGTGCACCTTTTGATAACCGTGTTTGAATTATAGTTGTTTGAACATTTCAAAAAGCATGAAATGCGGGGAAATTTCTTTAGGTACTTCCGTGGCCTATACTGGCAGCATGCCTGCAAAGTATGGTGCCGATCAGTCCAGCGGTTTGCAAGATTCGCTCCGGACACACGAGACACACAGACCCTGTCATAGAGGCGGCTATGGCCTCTTGCAGAGAGCCATGCTGTATAGAAATAAAGACGTGAACGCATTGACATCGTACCGTTACCGTACGCCAGCCTAAAACCCAGTAAGGCAGTGGCTTTCAACCCTTTTCACATCAAGGCCCATCTTTTATTCAGCATTTGAGCCACAGACCACCATTTGATGACATTTAGCCTCTCAGACCCAAAACTAAAGAATATTTTGTTTTCGTCGTATAAGATTTTGTCCAACAATTCCATGCCTGTATTGATGTTGGTACCATTAGGAGAGATAGAAGGGGAAACGTTGATCAAAACAACAATTTTTTGACATTCTCTAATAGTCTAGACCTCTTGTAAATGAAGTAATGCAGGTGTTTAACAATAATGTAACTCTTGAGAGCGTAAAATGAAACCAAATGGACCCGTACGGGTCCATTTGGTTTCATTTTACGCTCTCTGGAGTTAAAGATCTAATAAGGGGTCCATTTGGTTACCGACTCTTCATCATTTAGATGCATGGGGGACCACCTGGAACCCCCTCAAGGACCACTGGGTGGTCCCAGGACCACTGGTTGAAAACCACTGCAGTAAGGGTATTATTTATAGGCGTGCTGCTAACCTATTGATTGATTGATTGATTGATTGATTGATTGATTGAAATATGTATTAACAGTTTGCAGAATTACAGTACATTTCAAGCACAAACTCAATACAAAGGCTGTTAACTGTGAGTGGACGACCCAATTAAGCATTACACTTGTTTACAAGAGGGTCCACCATGTTCAATTCATCAAAACATTTAGAGACGTACAAATAGACACTTCTATATAGACAAAGAACAGAACAGGAATTCATCATAATGGAGGTAAAAAGGGAAAAGAAACATATACAGTGAGGGAGAAAGGGGGGGGGGGGGGGGGGGGGGGGGGGGGGGGGGCGTTGGGGGGGATTCAGATTTTACGGAGGCCAGTTTCGAATTGCAGCAACCTATGGAAGCGTTAGCGGTGTGTCTAAGGATAGTAACGGCGTCAGATGGATTGGATTGCTATGTTGTGCTGTAAACAGGGTCAGCGTGGGGTTTCCTCTGGAGGTCACAAGACCCCGGCCTGTCTCATTAACGTACAGACACAGGGCCCTGACGTTGATGTGTTTATTGGTTGGCTTCCTCTTCCCAGACAGAGATGTGTGTTGTTCAGGCGTTAGCCATGCTGATAAGCCTCGGGCAAACACTGGTGTCATCAGACACCCCATGTGCCATGGGAAAAACAGGAGAGTGCTCTTTGTACTCGCTCTCTCTCGGTCTCGGTCTATTTCTCCTCTATTTCTCTCTCTCTATTTCTCCTCTATTTCTCTCTCTCTCTCTGTCCATTTCTCCTCCATTTCTCTCTATTTCTCTCTCTCTCTGTCCATTTCTCCTCCATTTCTCTCTCTCTCTATTTCTCTCTCTCTCTCTCTCTCTCTCTCTCTCTCTCTCTCTCTCTCTCTCTCTCTCTCTCTCTCTCTCTCTCTCTCTCTCTCTCTCTCTCTCTCTCTGTCTATTTCTTCTCCATTTCTCTCTCTATTTCTCTCTCTCTGTCTCTCTCTCTCTATTTCTCTCTCTATTTCTCCCTCTCTCTTCCGCTTTCCTTTTCTGTGGTCTCTACTCCTCCTTATCTCCACATACACACACACACGCACACACACACACACTCACACACACACACACACACACACACACACACACACACACACACACACACACACACACACACACACACACACACACACACACACACACACACACACAGTATCCCTCTTTCTCTCTGGCAGCAGGAGCTCAGAATCAGGTCCCCAGTCAGTCAGCGGTGGAGCGTTAATGTGGCGCTGCCTGCCTGGCCGTGTGACGAGGGATGAGACTTGCACAGTCACCTCCGTCGTGGTGTTCATTCAACTCTCTGAGTGTTAAATTAGTTTGTGAGGGGCGCTAGCATTGAAGACAAAAGTGTGCAAACACAAGCATTGAAGACAAAGGTGCGCAAATTGTGATTGGCCGGCGTGATTGGGTGGGAGATGTGCCATTGGTTGAGTGAGAGGATGTATGATGACGTATGATGATAAGAGCCCCCTCCTCACTTCACACGGGTGTGATTTTTATTTTTTTAAAGTTCAGTCAACATTACAGATTTGGCTGTGTGGCTGTCCTGTTTCCCATCGTGAGACAGAATCAATCCACCTGGATTATTATGTTGCTGTTTTTTTATGCCATGTTGATGAATTGAATACATAGGACCACAATGGAAAGAAGTCCCCATAGGACTTTTTCTTCTGTTATCTTTTTAGCGCTATTGTCTGACTGCACCTACATGGGTTGCTGTTGCTGTTTTACATTTGTGAAATTGTGACTAATAAAGTCAATCAATCAAAAAAGGGTGGCCACCTCCAGACAGACAGACAGACAGACAGACAGACAGACAGACAGACAGACAGACAGACAGACAGACAGAGACACACACACACACACACACACACACACACACACACGCACGTGCACACACACACATTCCTGAGGCGTCTCCCTCTTGTCTCTGTCAATGGTGCCACAAGCAGTCATTCTCTCATTCTCTCTGCCCAACGCCCCCTCCATGACTACAGCTACAATAGTGACACTCAGACCCCCCCTGTTGTCCTCTGTTGGCACACAGTGCACTGACTGACTGACTGACTGGAGGGAACATGGCAGCTTACACTGACTGAACCACTTGCTCTGTTGTCTGACGGGGCAGTTCATCTCCGACCCTGTCGAGCCCTTTGTCGCGGCTGTCAGAGGAACGTTTCACCTTCTTTTATTACTCCACCTCCTCAGAGGCAAGCCATCTGGACGGCCATTTCCTTGGGTTCACTGACCACTATGGGCCACATAAGTACTACCTATATACACAAATGATCTTTTTCCACAATGCTTTTTTATTTTATTTTTTAGAATGGAGGTCAATGGGGCTCTGAAACGTCATGACTCCAGATTTGGAGTCATTATGTTACCACACACACACAGACTCCACCTGCTCCTGAGATCCACATGATTTGATTTCAACATCTTCCCCATATAGAGCGTCGCAGTCCCGCCCCCTACCATGGCCTAGGAAATGAATCCCAATGCATTTTTCCCATAGACATTTCAAAAAGTATTTATTTAAAGACGGTTACGCCGCGGACAAAGCCAACTCCAGTCGTGACAACTCATGACAACAAACACAATATTTTGGACCAAACAAATAATTACAAAGAAGAAAAACAATTCTTCTTCAAAAATTGTGTTTGTTGTCATGATTTGTCACGACTCGAGTTGGCTTTGTCCGCGGCGTAAACGTCTTTAAATAAATACTTTCTGAAATGTCTATGAGGAAAATGAACGGAGAATAATTTCCTGGGCCATGGTAGGGGGCGGGACTGCGACGCTCTATTGGGTGCTCACTAGTCTCTCAAGACAATCACTCAAATTCAAGGAAAAGAGGGCGCTGTTTTTCCTTTTTCTTGTGATGGTGGGTTCTCAGATTGGGTCCTATAATGCTCACTATGTGGGACTGTTCCATTTCGGTCTACATGCGCTGACGTGTCTCGTGGACTGTGGATAGTTAAGATGTCTTACTGATGACATCATTGGTTCAAACAATTGGTGTAACAACAGGTGGATTCAATTACAGCATGCCAACTTCCCAGGAGGAGAAAGGCCGTAGTTAGCCATTAGCTTGGGATCCCCACCAATGATGTCATTGGTAGGCACATTCCTGAACTGTCCACATAGCCAGGGATAGCAGAGCGACTAGACAGAAAATGGTGCTATCTTAGAATGAGCAGCATTGTTGACTAGGTCTGCTATTTTTGAAAAATCGAAGAACGACTGACATAGAAACATAGCTTTTTCAGAAAACTGTCAGGATTTAGAAGATTTTTTTAGACGTTGTATTGAGTCTGACGCTTATCTCTCACTGCACACTTCCTACAGTAACCTCTTTGACTGCCACCTAGTGGCCATTGGAGGTAGTTAACTTCTGCCAACGGAAACTGCTGGATTGCTATACTAATTTGCATCCGGTCTCCCGGCCTCCCAGACTGAGAGAAGAAGAAAACGGCTAATGGTAGCATTAGCTCACAATGTTTATCTTTCGCCAGAAACTGTCGCTGATCGACATCGGATGTTTGGTCAAAACCACGGACAGGACAACGCTTGTAATTTCCGAGATAAACAGCCACAGGAGGTCCTACGTTTAATGGGACCCTACGATGGGATGCGCGCCCACGCAGTCCTGATGCTGGGGGTGACAAAGGCGTTGCCTAGCAACCCGGGACAGGACTTAAAAGTTGGTTTTTGGCGTAACCGTTTCATTATGTTGATATAAAGCGATCAAATACGGGATATGGCGTATTCGGCAGACAACAGAACGGGTCAATTAGACATACTGTATATATATATATATATTCAGCAGTGAATGAAGTAATTGTCCTTTTTTTTATTATTATTATTTTTTTGTAACTCATGTCATATTGTCTCTTTATTGTTTTGTTTTTTTGTTTTTTTAATGTTCTGTTTATGCATTTTTTGTTTTTTACAAATATAGAAGTAAATTGAGAAATACAAACAGAGTAACAAATACAAAAAACCTAAACACACATGACAACACACAAATTCCAAATCAAGACAACCAAAGAACATTCAAAACAAAACAAAATAAAAAGAATATATAAAAAAAAAAAACCCCACTCCAATATAGTAAGTAAATTTTATTTATAAAGCACTTTTCAAAACAAAGTTACAAAGTGCTGTACAGTAAAAACAACAATATAAACAAAATCAAGTTAAAACAAGGCACAAAGGAGCAAACACAACAAAGAATAAGAGCAGAAACACAAGTTGACAACAAAGATGGTCAAAATAAAAAAGTTCACAAGATAAAATGTAACCTAAATAAGTGAGTTTTCAACAAGACTTTGAAACCCTCGACAGACTCTGCATTTTTAATTAAAAAGGGTAGGGCGTTCCACAGTGTGGGAGCAACTACTGCAAAGGCCCTGCATGTCCCCCTTGGTTTTCAGCTTTGTCACAGGGATATTCAGGAGGCCTTTGTTAGAGGACCTGAGAGGTCTTACATTTGGTTTTGCCACCAGTAAGTCGGTGATATAAACTGGGGCTAGGCCATGTAGTGCTTTATACGTTGTTAAAAGGATTTTAAAATTGATTCTGGATTTGATAGGGAGCCTCAATATAGTCAATATAGTCAATATACAAAGCAGTTCATGGTCACAAACAACATCCAGACAAGACAGGTTGGCAACAGCTATTCAGGTTCAATCGGGGGTTCAAGTGTAAGGCGGTCAACATGAGATAGAAAAGGCTGCCATGCTTTACTGAATTTGGAGATTGAGCCACGCAATGTGTATTTAATTTTTTCCAATTTAAAAAATATAGTATGTCAGATAAGTAATTGTCCTTCTTCCCCCCCCCCCCCCCCCCCCCCACCCCCTCTGTCCCTCTCTCTCTCACATGCTCTCGTATCCCAGACTGTGGGCTGAACGTACACAAGCAGTGCTCCAAGCTGGTTCCCAGCGACTGCCAGCCGGACCTGCGCAGGATCAAGAAGGTGTTCAGCTGTGACCTCACCACGCTGGTCAAGGCCCACAACACCACGCGGCCCATGGTGGTGGACATGTGTGTCCGAGAGATCGAGCTGAGAGGTAACGTACCACTCGTCCTAACTCGTCCTAACTCAGAACATAACCCCCCCTCCGCTTCCTTTTCCCCCTACAGTGTTTGTAATTTTGTCAGGTTGAAACCTAGCCTCGGAAAACCCAGACGTTTTTATTTCCGGGGAGAGAAAAAAAAGTCTGGGGTCGAGTCCACTTCAATGCGGCATACAGTAGCGCAAACGTCGCTCACTTTCTGCTGATTTCTGATCGTCTGCACCTTTGTTAAATTGACGTACACACGTACACACACACACACTCCTCTCTCTCTCTGTCGCTCTAATTAATTAGTCTCATGTCGCGCAGCTGCGTGTAGTTTCTCCCGGCGGATCCTGCCGGGAGCTGCCTATGCCATAGAAAGCATAGGTGTGTTCCAGTCTAGGTGAAACCTGACTTATGAACGCTCATGAAATGTAAGCGTTCGACTTTAATGTGATTTATTTTTCTTTCTTCCATGCCCGGGTTTATAGCGATTTTTCAGCTACCTTTGGAAAAATCACAGAATATTTTGCTTCGCTCCATTCCGTGCACGGGCTGCTCTCAAATGATGCACACATATATCGTAGAATCGGGAAAAGAATCATGGTATATACGTGTCAAACCGCTTGAAAGATACAAGCTGTGATTGAGAGCTTGCTCCACGTCCAGGTGTCCATTGGAATGCATTATAGTGGAGTTTTCAAACCAGAATTATAAAACGGGTCGTTTCGTGACATTGGCAGCCCCTCACCCATGTGCATGCACGTTTCTGTTGTAGCCAACGTGCCCAAAATCACACCAACCACAGCAAGCCGCCTTTGTTTTAAATGGTCCCCCCATTAGCAAGTCGGCAAAACCGGTTTCACCTATCGGCCGCGCGCCCGTCTGTCCAGTGGGGGGGGGGGGACGACGACGACTACAACTTAAAACATAACGTAAAATGTACAATTATTATTAGGGGCAGAATTGGGAAGGACAGGGTCATGTGTTATGTATTCACTGAAGGGGGCGCTAGAGGAAAGGTCATGGGGTCAGCAAACCAGTAGCAATCAGCAGCAGTCAGTAGGGTTCATGCTCCAGGAAGCATGAATGTACTCGGTGAGTTTCATGACAAATGGTCTGCATTTCTAGAGCACCTTGATAGCTTTTTGACCCCAATCTTTCCCCATTTTTCCTCCTAATTTAGTCGTTAGTCGCCAATTCTCGATTTCCCCCACACTCATGTGTAATCAGCCAGTGACTGCAAAGCGCTATAGTTGGTCATAGGGGATGAATATGCATCCTGACAATCCCGTAGGAGTCTCTATTGTAGTGACAGAGATCTCCTTCTGCCACTAGTGAAGTTGAAAAGATCTTTGCGTGCATGTGCATGTGTGTGTGTCCTGATTGAGTTAGACTTAGCGCAAAAGCCACTATTGTTCATTGATTTGTCTCTAGAGAAACATTCAACCTTTTATTAGGCCCGTTTGCACAAAATAGGGTCAGGAGAGGAATAACAACGAAAAAAGACAGCTTTCCAATTTTTCCCACATGTAGGTCTGAAATCAGAAGGACTCTACCGTGTGTCTGGATTCTCGGAGCACATAGAGGACGTGAGGCTGGCGTTCGATCGAGGTGTGTGTGACCTTTTTCTTGTCTTTGCTACAGTATCCATGTCTTGACAACGGGGGACAAAATGTGTGATCTTTCCTGATTCTTTTCTTTTCGTATAGTCCTTTTTGTAAATCAACATACACTTAACCCATTTTGGGCGGGAACCCCTTTTGGTGTTTCAAGCATTCTGTTATACTTTAGCTATTGAAAAATAGCAGATCTACAAGCTCATAGCGCGCCACCGAGTGGCGCGCTATGAGCTTGTAGGTCTGCTATTTTTGAAAAATCGTAAAAATGCGGCCCAAATCTTTGAATAGGTATATATTCTTTCAGAGCGAACGTTTTGACTAAATGGGTTAAAATTACACTGCGGCTCTGTTGTTTTTCTCTCAACAGAAGGTGAAAAGGCTGATATCAGTGTTGTTTTTCTCTCAACAGAAGGTGAAAAGGCTGATATCAGTGTTGTCTTTCTATCAACAGAAGGTGAAAAGGCTGATATCAGTGTTGTTTTTCTCTCAACAGAAGGTGAAAAGGCTGATATCAGTGTTGTTTTTCTCTCAACAGAAGGTGAAAAGGCTGATATCAGTGCCGATGCCTACGCAGACATCAACATCATCGCCGGAGCTTTGAAGCTCTACTTGAGAGACCTGCCGATTCCAGTCATTACATTTGACTTGTACTCCAAATTCATTCAAGCTGCAAGTAAGAGCTCGTCAGCTGTGCAACATTATTATTAGTGCCTATAGAGCGTCGCAGTCCCGCCCCCTACCCTGGACCAGGAAATGATTCTCCGTTCATTTTCCTCATAGACATTTCAGAAAGTATTTATTTAAAGACGTTTACGCCGCGGACAAAGCCAACTCGAGTCGTGACAAATCATGACAACAAACATAATTTTTTGGGGCCGAACAAATAATTAGAAAGAAGAAAAAAACGGCAGGTTACAACACTTTTTTTGTTGTTTTTCTTCTTTGTAATTATTTGTTTGGTCCAAAATATTGTTTGTGTTGTCATGAGTTGTCACGAGTTGGCTTTGTCCGCGGTGTAACCGTCTTTAAATAAATACTTTTTTAAATGTCTATGGGAAAAATGCATTGGGATTCATTTCCTGGTCCATGGTAGGGGGCGGGACTGCGACGCTCTATAGTGGTGTAGCAGTGTCTCTGTCTGGATCCACATGAGTTTCTACTGGCCTGGCACTAAACTCTATCGGAGCTTTCTCGCCTGTGCCCCCCTCTCAGCTTTCCTATTGGATGACAGGGGAGCCTGTGCCCCCCTCTCAGCTTTCCTATTGGATGACAGGGGAGACTGTGCCCCCCTCTCAGCTTTCCTATTGGATGACAGGGGAGCCTGTGCCCCCCTCTCAGCTTTCCAATTGGATGACAGGGGAGACTGTGCCCCCCTCTCAGCTTTCCTATTGGATGACAGGGGAGCCTGTGCCCCCCCTCTCAGCTTTCCTATTGGATGAGAGGGGAGCCTGTGCCCCCCTCTCAGCTTTCCTATTGGATGAGAGGGGAGCCTGTGCTTCGGCCCTCTCACTCACTTTATTCATTTTTAATGAGACAAAACTTATATAAGAAAACGAAAAGAAGAATGCCGTGCTATGTTGTTAACCTGTTAAAGCCGGGAAATCTGTGTCATTTTGTCACTTTTGCTATTCAAAAATGATGAGAATTTGACATAAATATTTATAACTCAAATCTTTGCTTCTTGGGGGGGGGGGGGGGGGGGGGGGGGGTTCTTGAATTAATAATAATAATAAATAATTTTGGGGGTCCTTTTGGGGGTCCTTTCCTGTTTTTCAGAAAACTTTCAGGATTTAGAAGAGATTTTTGTAGAACCTGGTCTCACAGCTTATATTGGGTTAACAGGAGATTGTACACAGAAACAAAATGAAATGTGATTAGATGAGATGGACTGAGTGGAGGTGACCTCTGACCTGTACGGTGCGTCTTCTTCTTCTTTGTAGAACATCCAAACGCTGACTCCAGACTGGAGGCCATCCATGACAGTTTACTGCAGCTGCCTCCGGCACACTACGAGACCCTACGGTACCTCATGGCTCATCTCAAGAGGTCAGTGAAAAATGACCGTTTGTAAGGCTCTAAATGGTCAAGCACCTTCCTACCTACACGACTGCCTGCCTAGATAATGTCCCAAACCGCCCCCCTCCCTCAGGTCCTCCACTACTGCTGGCTAGCTCGAAGCAGCTTTTTGCTTCTACGGGCCGACGGCGTAGAACAAACTCCCACTATACCTTCGACAGGCAGCCTCTGTAGACACTTTTAAAGCACAGCTCAAGACCTACTTCTACACTCTTGCTTTTAGTTGAGTTGAGTTGTAGTATTCATGTCCTCACTGTATTGCCTTATTCCACTGCTAATATTTTAATGTTGTTTTATGCCTTTGCTTTTCTTTTCCTCTCGATTGCTCTGTAAAGCTCTTTGAGCTGCATTTCATGTTATGAAAGGTGCTATACAAATAGTTGTATTATTATTGTTATTATTATTATTATTATTATTAGTTCATGGGGAGAAGTCATTGGCAAAAAAGTTAACACAATTATTTTGTAGATTTGTATTTTTTTACTCTAATAATCACTTTCAATAATCAGTTGCAATGATTTTCAGTTGTTATGTCTAATTTTGTGAAATCGCCTGATGTAGTGTTGAAAAGATGCATAATAGTCATAATAGTCACAACAAAAATGCTTAATTCTTTCCCCACCTTGTATGGCTTAGGATAATTAATAATATATATTTTGTATTTCTTTTTATCCCCCCCCCCAACCCCTCCCCCCGTCAGGGTGACAATGTTTGAAAAAGACAATTTAATGAATTCGGAGAACCTGGGCATTGTGTTCGGACCGACGTTAATGCAGCCGCCGGAGCAGAACGCGCTGCTCACCCTCAACGACATGCGTCAACAGAAGCTGGTGGTGCAGCTCCTGGTGGAGCACGAGGACGTCTTGTTCTGAGGACGGACGAGAGAGACGAGGACGAGACGAGGACGCCAAGGACAGTTATTTATTCTGTAGTACGAGAGGAAATCGAAGCCAAACGCCCACCGTGCACCACCTGAGTCTGACGAGAGGTGGTCAGTGTTGTTGTGTCTATTCATTCGAGGTTGAAGTTGGAACTTGAATGCCTGTTTTTCTCGCATGAGCTGTTTTGTCGTCGGAGTTGGCTAAATGTTGACGTTTAGTTCCCCATGTCGTTACTGTACATTCAGAGTTTTTCTACACACTCTCTCTACGGTCAAGACCATCATTTTTGTTTTTATTTTTGTTTTATGCTATAGTCACGGGACAGCTCTAATATTTATAACTGCAGTACTTGCCAGTGCTGTTCATTTAAAAACTTGGAATTTAGAATTTGCCACTAACTAACCAGGTATGTGTGACAGACATGACAAATAGCTGTGTGACATCTACTTCTGGGAAGAACATCGTCACTGTCGGGAGGAAGTTTCGTCTTTTTTCATAAATTAATGCCCTATTTTTTACTTAATCTTGTCACGCAAAAGTAGTGGAAATAGCTGACGTGCGAGCTCATCGTGACACATCGTGAACTTATATTGGCTGTTTTTGCCAATTTACTTTTTTCTTTTTAGAGTAGCCAATACATTTGTACCACCTTTTTCTGCTCAATTTAGTCGTTATGCCAATTATTTCCTCCCCACACACACACATTTCTGTGTTGTCAGCGCTGTCGCACCCTACTGACTCGCCTGCCAGTGAGAATCCCCCCCCCCCCCCACCGAGAGGACGTAGTGGCCTTTGTCCTCATAGATATTAAAAACAATAGATGCCTCATTGGCCGCTGCAGTTAGTCGGAGCCATAATGTGTGCAAGAGGGGGCGGAAGTGTGCAGGAAGAGTGCTGAAGGCACGCTGCGTCGCTGCCCAAGTGACGTCACTCGTGCGACTCCTCCGTGTCTCTCGCTGCCACTCAACTGACTACTGGCCCATCACAGCGTGTCTTTTCCGGGACTTACGCTCGTGGAAGGTTGACAAGCTTCCGCTCACGCTTCGCAAAAGGAATCTCGGGAACATTTTGCCCCCTCTCAATAACACAGAGCCGGAAGAGGCGTCTACCTTTTTGATGTCTTATATGTTTGTCCTACTCCCCCCGCCCCAACACTCCCTGACCCTGCTGACAGGTGACTCCTCCCGCCCCAACACTCCCTGACCCTGCTGACAGGTGCCTGTAGGAATACATGCACTGCACTGACTGACTAATGTCACCCTCCCCGCCCGGCCAATTGTATCCGTGTAGAGTAGACGCCCGACAAAGCCGGATGCACCACAGTGGATTTGAACCCACAACCTCTGTGGTGGTAGGCAGGCAATTCGAATGAATTAAGTAAATAATAATAATAATAATAATAATAATAGAACACCGGATCAAAAACCGTTTTAGGCGAGACCAGATAGATGAGTGGTTAGGACGCGTATACCATATGGACTTAAATCTCTGACAGTGAGTCCCTGGTTGGATTCCCGGCTGGCCGGACCATTTGCTACATGTCACTCACCTACTCTGTCTTTGTCAAATAATGGTTAAAAATGCAATCCAAAATAACTTAAAATAAATGTATGGATTTGAACATCCAGTGCAAGGTTTCTGCCTGACAGCAATGATCTCCATAACATGCAGGTGGTCGTCGGTACAACTCGTGAAAGCCTGGTACTGCAGTGTGTACCTAATATCAGGCCCCACAGCACCAGTGTTCCCACGGGATGACCTTTTACGCAGAGCCTGGGAGTCGATGGTCACTGAGGGGGCGCTTGTTTTACAGGCGACCGGATTAAGGTTGGTGAGGGGTCCGTTAAAACGACCGGATTAAGGTTGGTGAGGGATGCGCTGCTCCGTGCTCGCGGTTATGGTTCGGTTAGGGTTTGAGGTAGGTTGTCGTTCGGGTAGTAGCCGGCGCTGTAAAACAAGCGTCCCATCAGCGCCCATCGAAACCGAGGCTCTGCGCTTAAGGGCGTCCCGTGTTCCCACACCGATAGTCAAATCAACTGAACCATGTGTGCATACCATGTGTGGGAATACATCTTCTAGGAAGTTGTAATACTTTGTAGAGAAAAGGTGCACACCTACAAGGACAGGTGCGTATAGGAGCCGGCAACCAAATGCGAATCATGAGAGGAAAAGGGTCCCCGCACACTGTCTTCACTTATAGAGCAGCAGTTTCGTTCAGATGACAACGTTTCGGTCTAAACGACCTTCATCAGTTATCTTTGTGATACCTGATGAAACGTTGTCATCTGAATAAAACTGCTCTCTATAAACTCTATAAGTGAAGACGGTGTGCGGGGACCCTTTTCTTCTCAGGAAGTTGTAATGCAAAAATAATTCCAGTTCCTTTTTATTTTATTTTAGATCAAATTGAATCACGTCATGATCAATATTGGAACTGTGTTTACTATAACGAGAGCTGAGACTATTGCTGGCTCATTAAGCACTTTTTTTTTTCTTCTTCAAAGAGTGCAAGGGTTTATTTTGTAAAGATGTTTTATTCTTGCCATTTTGTCAGCATCTTTGTTGCCATGATGTTGAGAGTGTGTCGAACGGCCCACAGAATCTGTTACATTAGCCAGGCAACCGTTTGTTTGGAAGTCCCCCAATGTTAGTTTTCAGCAATTGTTTTCAATACAATAGGAATATTTTGGTGAATTCATGAGGATGGAATAATAACCTATTAACCGTAGAAGAACTTACAGTAATGGCTGCCTATTTTGTCAAAAGAGAAGAAAGAAAAATCTATTTACATGTTGCACTAGTGGAATATTTTAAAATAGGACCTGGACCCATGCAGTTAATATATTGTTTTTTTTACTCACCCTTGCCCACACTGGTACCGTTGATATTAGTGAGACCACAAACCAAGTTCCTTTCACTTTTGTTTTGCTGTAATTAAGTGAATCCTTTCTACAAATCCATTTTATTAAAATGTATTTTTGTGATGGTTGCAATTAAGATTGTAATTTATCAAATGAGAATTTATTAAAGGATGTAAAACTTATGTGCAAAAAGTAATGCCCTTGTGGATTTGTTTTATTCCCTTTTCTGCATGCTGGTTTTAACCACTTAACCCATTTTGGGCGGGAACCCCTTTTGGTGTTAGCATTATGTTATGCTTTAGCTATTGAAAAATAGCAGATCTACAAGCTCATAGCGCGCCACCGAGTGGCGCGCTACGAGCTTGTAGGTCTGCTATTTTTGAAAAATCGACTGACATAGAAACATAGCTTTTTCAGAAAACTGTCAGGATGTAGAAGACATTTTTAGAATCTGATCTCAAGTCAAAATGGGTTCTTTTTTTTTGGGGGGGGGGGGGGGTGATTGGGACAAAGCCTAAATAGGGGTGACAGGTAGGAAGTGATTAATTAAAAAATTACACAATCCCATTTGACTTGAAGTCTTCAAAACAGCTCAGTCTCTTGTTCATCATCCCTGGGTGTCTGCCCTCGAGAGGACTATAGAGAGTGAGTAACCAACCCGTCTTAAATACCCGTAATTTGCCTGGCATTTATTACAAGGAATTCCTCTTGACTTTCCCGCACCCTTTCAGTGTTACCTGTTGCCTAGGTGCAGCCATGCAGGGAGTGCATGGAGGGCGGGACCTTGCTTGCATGCCAGGAGGAGGCTACAGTATATATAAACAGATGAAAGTACAGGGAGAAAACACTGAGGCATTGTGCACCACCACCAACCAACCAGTGGGTCCATACTGAAGCAGTCCCTCAACAGTCTGTCTGGAAACATGGATAATGTGAAGCTGCCTCAGTGACACCCTCACCTGAAGACTGAGATATCTGCTCTTGAGTTTCCCACTGCCTCAACGTGACCACCATGTAAGTCTACGACAGTTTGGTTTGGTTCTCGACCCTTTTCATATCGAGGTCCATTATTTATTATGCATTTGATTTGCGGACCACTATTCGATGAGATTTAGCCTCTCGGACCCAATAGGCCTACTTTTGTTTTCATGCTGTATTGATGTGGTATACCATAGGCAGGGCTTAAAGTTCTCAGTCCTGGGGACTGATTTCAGTCCTGAGGATTTCATAGGGGTCATTTAATGAGATCAGTGCAGATTTGCAAAAAAAACATTTTCAGTTTTGGGATTTTTTTTGGCTTTAAGCCCTGCATAGGAGAGATAACAGGCGAATGTTGATCGAAATAACAATTATTCTACATTCTACATTCTTGTAAATTAAGTAATGAGATGTTTAACAATAATTGAACTCTCGAGAGCGTAAAATTAAATAGATCCGTTTGGTTTAATTTTACGCTCTACCACAGAAGAAAAACAGTCTAAGTCCAAATTTCAGACTGACCCCTCCACGAAAAGGCCTCGTTGTCCTGACCCCCTTAGCTATCATTTATACATCATGGATAAATAGTGTGGACTTAGACTGTTTTTCGTCTGTGGCATTCAGTTAACGATCTAATAAGGGTCCATTTGGTTACCAACTCTCCATCATATAGCATGGGGACCACCTGGAACTCCCTCAAGGACCACTGATGGGTCCCTGGACCACTGGTTGAGAACCACTGGTCTACAACATCAATTATTATATAACACAAGGGCACACTGGGTTTGGCTGGGATGTATCGGCTGTACAAATCAGATATGATGAGATGTGTGACGGAGCATGTCATATTTCTTTGTCAATACTGTAGTTGGCAGTGAGTTGCTTGCTTTTGTTTAGACAGTTTGGTACCTTGGTATAGAAGTTCTGTTGCTGGACATATTCTTTTTTTGTTTTTCAATGTATTTTTATTGATGCTCTGAAATTTCACAACTGTTCAATCGCAATTCAATGTGTATATAGAACCACACATTTATTTTTTCAACACAACATAGGAAAACAACCAAACAAGTACCACAATACGGACATTACAATGCACAGACGAAAAAAGAGGGAAAAAAAGACAAAATGAGTACACCACAGTCTTGACATGTTTGTACATTACAGGTTACCAGAGTCTTTGTTATTCACTACCGTTCAATAAGGTACATTGAAGGCTGGACATATTCTAGTATTAAATGAGGTCTACAGTAATGAAAGGCGTACTTGTACTTAGTTTCCACTCTTATTGATCCTTCTATGATGGAGTGAGGGTATGCGTGTGTGCGTGCACGCGTGCGTAAATACTCTCTACTAACATCATTGCTGGCTGTCTGTGTTGCAGTGGGTTCAAAGTTATTGGCTTCAATTCTTCAAAGCACATGGTGTTAGCATTATGTTATGCTTTAGCTATTGAAAAATAGCAGCTCTACAAGCTCATAGCGCGCCACCGAGTGGCGCGCTATGAGCTTGTAGGTCTGCTATTTTTGAAAAATCGAAGAACGACTGACATAGAAACATAGCTTTTTCAGAAAACTGTCAGGATGTAGAAGACATTTTTAGAATCTGATCTCAGGTCAAAATGGGTTAACCACTTAAACCATGATGTATACTTAATTGTACAACAGATAGCTACTATTATTATTATTATTTATTTATCTAACATTATTGCTGGCTGTCTGTGTTGCAGTGGGTCCAAAGTTATTGGCTTCAATTCTTCAAAGCACATTGCCATGGCAGCGACAGCAGCGTCACCCTGGTGGAGATCCTTCACTGCGAGGCGCAGGAACGCCCCGGTGTCCGCAGAGACGGACCCAGAGCAGAGTGGAGGGAACGCAGACCTCCCCGCATCGACGCCGGACATCCCCTCGTCGTCCATGATGGAAAACATTTACACCCAGGAAATCGGTCTCCAGGGAGACCTCCTCCTCCTAGAGCCAGGATTCAGTCAGCAAACGTGCAGGCGAAATCTGAGAATTTCTCGATCCGGACGTTTTAAAGAAAAGAGGAGAGTGCACGTCGCTATGCCGGAGAGCAATAACTTTTCCGAGGGGAATATCATGGCCCTGCCTGTCACTGCTAAATAGCTGATCGTACATTACATCAGGGGTTCTCAACGTTTTTGGCCGGGGACCCCCGGAAATGCTTTGGCAACGTCTCGGGACCCCCGCCCCGCCCCCTCCCGCCCCCCAATATAAATTGACTGCTACAATAACCTTAAACCATTTTGGGCGGGAACCCCTTTTGGTGTTTTAAGCATTGTTATAATTTAGCTATTTAAAAATAGCAGATCTACAAGCTCATAGCGCGCCACCGAGTGGCGCGCTACGAGCTTGTAGGTCTGCTATTTTTTTATTTTTTTTTGAAAATAATTTGGGGACCCCCTAAAATAATTTGGCGACCCCCCGAGGGGTCGCGACCCACGGGTTGAGAACCCCTGCATTACATTACATGCTTACACTGCAGTAGCCCACTAATGGTAATGGAGGTTTTTGTGTGTGTTACATTACAGTTTATGCCTGAACACTTGAAGTCAATACTATATATATACAGTTGGGTGCCACCGATATTGTCCCTTATTATTTGACCCATTTAGGCCTGACCTCAACTTTTTTTTTAAATCCTTCTAAATCCTCCAGTTTTCTGAAATAAATATTTTCACGATTTTTCAAAAATAGCAGACCTACAAGCTCGTAGCGCGCCACTCGGTGGCGCGCTATGAGCTTGTAGATCTGCTATTTTTAAATAGCTAAATTATAACATAGTTTAAAACACCAAAAGGGGTTCCCGCCCAAAATGGGTTAACTGTCCTTTTGCGCAGATCACGCAAACCTCAGCAAAAAGAAAAGGACAATATCGATGGCCTCCAACTGTATATGGTTCAAATCAGTTAGTTATGGCATCACAACAACCAAAACAAACATAAACAAACAAAGAAACAATCAAACATAACAGGAATTATAATGTGAAATAGCTTGGACATGAAGGATTCAACTGTACTGTACTGTAATGTGGCATATATATAGAACGTGTACTGTATTTCAGAGTATTGTTAAATTATTGCAATTTTGAAATGCATAATATTGACAAATGTTGACTTGTATTTGAGGTGATGAACTGCGTTGTTGAAAGTATTTATGCTACAATTGGAATACAGTATTCCAATAGTAGCATAAGGAGCTGTCAGTATTCCGAATACTGACAGCTCTCTCTCCTAAGTCTTTATTGTTTTACAACATTTATATTAAGCAATGGAAATAGGCAAAAAAGCAGGATCTTGCACACTACTGTTCTTACATAAACGTATTGAAGTAGTGTCTAACTTACTGTACTTGCACAATATACTGCTTTATTTCAATTGTATTTGTGGGTACACACTTTATATAGTATATTTGATGTTGTTTTATTTGACGTCCCTTTCTTATTCTTATACCTTTTGAAACAATCCGTGGAAGATTGCACAACAATTTCGCCCTCTCTTTTACACCTGTAAACGTGTGATGCGTCAATAAACTTGAACTTGAAAGCTGTGATAAACGTGTACCTGCTTCGTGGCCCCCTCGACCCACTTGGCTGAGAAACAATGCCAAAGGTTGTCAGACCGATAGATAAACTCATCACAACAGGGAAACCTAATTCTAATTACTCACAGCTGGGGTGTGGTGGCGGCTCCCTGGCAACGTGTCTTTTAGCAAAACATTGAACAGAACTATGCATTGTAAACTGTTGCATAATTTTATTGAATCTAATTCAGGTTTATCCACTTTGGGTGGATCAGCCACTTTGGTGGATAAACGGCGCTGACATGATTTCCACAGGTTGCATCCTCTTCCTGTGTATACAATCGCAAAATCCATTGTCATGGCCCAAAGTTATAAGGTCAAATATAGACCAACAGCGAAACCCTGAATGTTAATTTACATTCACACTTGTGTCTGAGTTAAACAAACAGTGAGGATTTAGCTGTGATCTTAGTCTGTATTCAGTCACTTCAAGTCAAGTCAAACTTTAGCTTTTTTGAGTGGTGCAACCACTCCAAGGAACAGCAATGTCCGTGTTAACCTATGTGACTATGAGTACCAGACCAGTAGGGGCAAAAGTGGCGCTGTTGTGCCAGAAACAGAGAGAAGATAGTGCTGCACTGTTGCCTGCTAATGAGAGAGAGAGGGGGGGAGGGGAGGGGGGAGTTGCACCACTCAGTTCACACAGGTGTGATTTCTTTAATACAAAAATAGAGTTTAAATTGTATTCTCCACTATAATAGATAGATAGTATGCAGTGATGGAAGAAGTTCTCACAAGTATACGTTCGGTATAACATTTTTACTTTGATGCAAAAGTATTGGCATCAAAATATCTTAAAGTATAGTCATCATTAATTATGCAGAATGTCCCATTTCACAAGTTTTCAAATGTATAAAATGTTTAAAGATCCTTTGCAAATAGCAGATCTACAAGTTCACAACACACTTGCAACGCATTGTGAGCTTGTAGATCTGCTAAAGTATATACCGGTATATATATATAGGCTATATAGGGCTTAAGTCCCTCAAAATTGTACTTGAGTAAATGTACTCTATAGCACTGGGTCTACGTGATGTTTTTAGCTCTTCCTCAGTCCGAGAAAGTGCCTCTTAGGCCGGAAACGTCACGTACTATGGTGGAGAATAAATGTAATGATCCAGTGTGTGGCAGACTCTATTTTTGTTAGATGCTGTCTTCTGCCCGGCAACCTGGCACTTCATAGACTGGACGTGCGTGCTCCTTCGCTTGTTTCGAAACTTTATTTTTACACATTTTATAAACGACAGGAAATGTGTGAACTACAAAATACAAAAGCAGTGCAACATTCTATCTATAAAGTAATACACAAGATGTCGTTTAAAACGTTACACGGTGACCGACCGTTTTAACGGAAGACAAATTGGGTGCTGAATGTGCACACTCAAGTGTTTAATTTGCTAATGTCATCATAATACACAGCCTAGCCACAACACTTCCACCTGGAGAAGAGGAGCTGCTATGTGAGAATGTTGTTCACAGCACTAGCTGTTTCTCAACATCTGGTCCGGGGCCCCACCAGGGGTCCAAATGGGCCAGTCTGAGTGTAAAAAAACGGAACCAAATGTACTACCAAATGAATGTCTCATATGGGCCCTAATACAAAGTAGGGGATAGGCCGGGAACCCCTTTTGGTGTTTTACCCCTTCTGGACTGGAACCCCTTTTGGGGTTCTTGTTGCTATGTACAGTATATTAGCAGCAAATCATTTTTGTAATTTTTGAATTAATATTTGAACATTTTCAGAAAACTTAGTTCAGTATTTAGAAGGCATTTTTAGACTCTGCCTTAGTCCTCCTAAATGGGTTCATAAAAAGGTTGAGAATCACTAAAATAAACTAGAAAAGTGCAATTCTTGGAAAATTCATCACAGGAACCATGAAAAATTGTTCGAACCCGGGCTCCTATAGTGTCGAAGAGTCCTTGAGCAAGACTCTCAACCCCTGATGTGCTGGTTGGTGCCTTGCATGGTTTCCTCTGCCATCGTGTGAATGTGTGTGTGAATGGGTGAATGTAATGCACAATCTATGTAAAGCGCTTTAGAAAAAAAGCGATATATAAATGCACCATTTACATATACTGTATATGTAAATGGTGCATTTATATAGCGCTTTTTTTGCAGAGGCATATCTAGTTAGGAAGATACTAGGTTTGTTGCCAACTTGGATTTTGTAGTAAGGTTAGGCCATATAATGTATGTGTGTTCTATAAGCACTCCAATTCCTTGACCACTAACCCTGTTGTCATCCATGTACTCTTGTCAAAATTACATTTTAATAATAATAATAATACGCCAAAAATAGGGATTCATTGCCAGGTTGAAAGTGGCTGAACTGATCAATAACATTCCAGGGAGGATCTAAGTGCATGTGTTGTGTATGCGTATTGTACACTATGCATACATTCCCCCTTACTGTATATGTTTCTTTTACCTTTTTACCTCCTTACATGATTTCCTGTTTTGTGTATTTGTACGTCTCTAAATGTTCTGATGAATTGAAAATGGCGGACCCTGTTGTAAACAAGTGTAATGCTTCATCAGTGTGTCGTCCACAGTAACAGTCTTTGTGTTGAGTTGTGCTTCCATGTGAAACATACCCATTCTGCAAACTGTTAATAAATACTTCAATCAATCAATTCAATCTACCTGTAAGGATTACAATGCAAGACTTTGACAACAGCTCCCTCTAGTGGTTTCATTCAAAAATGTACAACAAACCAATATAGCTAGATAACTAGCCTTTTCACTGATAAAATAATACAGATCATGTTTCTTTTATCCCTTTGTTTGTTCTGTATTTAATTCAGTTGCTGACAATGGTAGATCATTTCCAAACCTACTGTAATACTGTATAATGTGCATGATACATTTTGGCAAGTCATCAGTGCATGTTGAATGGATTTCAAGACTTCCTGGAACTTTCTTTTTTACAACCAAGAGTTCACTAAATTCGACATGGTTTGCCGTTGATTGTATATAAACAAATGCAATGAATTAGTCTTTCAGTAAACAGAGAACACCTCATTAAAGGAACTAGACCGGTGCCCGGCTGTAGAGCACCGAGTCGGTAACGATGGAAGTTGGACATCCACCACGCCCCACCTGGCTATGCAATACCTGTTGTACCCGTTCCACCCATCTGTCTGTGTCCCTTCTATGCCCATATATGGAGATTTCTGGATCTGTCTCTCTGTGTCCCTTTATTCCTATATATGGAGTGCTGTGTCAGGCACGCCCAAATATGGAGTGTTGTGATTTAACAGGCCAGCACCATATATGGACCATGAACCATGGGCAGGGGCTCTGTCCAGAACCCGGGCAGAGGCCTTTTGTGGCAGTTCTGGTTGACCGTGGGTCCGACCGACTCGACACCGGGCACTACACTCCCTGTGGGTGTGTGGAACGTGTGTGTCGAATTTGAAGTCGGTGGGGCGAACGGTTCTCGAGTTACGTGGATTACAGACATACAGAGACATGGTGCATTTATACATAGATAACTGAAAGGTAATTTATTTTACCAGTAATTACTGTGTTTTGCTGTGAGTGAAATGACTTAAACGAACATGGAAAGCCAAGGCAGTGGTTGCTTTGACTCAGCGTGGGGGTCAAATCCCGATGGTAATCCAGTACAACGCAGCGTCCAGGGACACACCAGGGGTCGTGAGGAGGGGGGTTGAGGGTCCTCGAAAAGGAAAAAGCCTGAGAATCACTGCTTTAGGAAGCCAAAAATCAAGAAGGACACATTGGGGATCGCCGATCGGTGACGTGAAAGGCAGAACTTCTACAGTTCGTCGTGTTGGTCGGTGAACTCCCTGGCGGATATGAAGCCGTCGTTGTCCTCGTCTTCCTTCGTGAAGATGTCGTCCACCATCACGTCGTGATGGGTGTCGTCGCCATCATGCCCGTGCCTTTCAAACTCTTTCCTCAGGAAATCTTTGACCTGTAACACACAACCAATATTAAGGACATGATGTGTGTGTAGTATACTGTCTACAGTATATATACACTGTATATATGTGTTTTGTGTGTGTGTTGTGTGTGCGTGCGTGTGTGTGCGTATCTCAGACTTCATCTGGTCAGCCTGTGCATGTCAGTCGTCTATATGTGTATCCTCAAATTAAAATATTTCAAAGGAAAAACAAAATGTTTGGTGGTAATTCTGTGGCCTGCTGACAGTGTGTGTGGACACAAAGACACACAGACAGACCTACGTACACACTGAGCCTGTTATTGACAGCCAACCTCCTGCCGAGCCAGCGTAAAATAACATGATAATTACTGCATCTAAGCATCGTCGATATCTTCTGCTGACCATTGCTGATACTAATAAAGCTGATTAATCCATTTAGGCCTGACATCGAAATTTAAAAGACGTCTTCTAAATCATGACAGTTTTCTGAAAAACCTCATGTTTCTATATCAGTGGTATTCAATATTTCATGTCAAGGACCCCAAAACATATATGTATTTGGCCGCCGACCCCCATCTGAAAATATGTTGTTCCAGGGACCTCCCCAGAGGCAAAGATTTAAGTTAAAATGTTCACTCTGTAATAATATATATTCAAAGATTTGAGGCACATTTTCATGATTTTTCAAAAATAGCAGACCTACAAGTTTGTAGATCTGCTATTTCTGCGGGAACACCAAAAGGGGTTCCCGCCCCGAAATGGGTTAAAGTGTATGTATGAAGGAATGCAAACTGCCGAGTTCGGAAAACACGCGGCCGGTTCCACACCTCGAGTCGGGAGAGCTTCCAGTCATCGTTGAGATCCATCTGGTGAAAGGTATCGTGTGACCTCGGGCCGTTTTGTATCTCCACGAGCTCGATGTCAAAGAGCAGGGTACTGCTCGGGGGGATCTTCCCTGTGAATCCATGAAGGACAGAGTCCGAGAGGTAAAACAAGGTGAGGCATGAAGGATGTTATTCACAGATTCACACACGTCATGCTTTTCGTTTCACAAGCCTGTCATGGCATTGGAAATAATAGTATGAGGGAGGGAGAGAGGGAAGCCTTTGTTGGCACCGCTCTGCAGCATACATTCAGTTAGTGCAGGGGACTCGGGTCGGGACCCCCTGGGGGGTCCCCACATTTAACCCATTAAAACCGAGGAAAGCATCCGTGTCATTTTGGATTTTTGTGTTGGCTATTCAAAAATAGCAAACAAGCTCACATCGTGCCGCGCTGCGATCGAGCTCGTACATCTGCTATTTTTGAGTGGTGCAAACCACTCCAATAACCAGCTTTGTCTGTACCCGTGTACCTGTACGTGTACCTGTACGTGGGGCCATGTACAGGTGAGCATGGTTGCTATGGTTAGTGTGTGACGTCACTGCACCACTCAGTTCACACAGGTGTGATTTTTTTTAATTCTTTGAAACATCTTGAAAGTGTCACGGCCCCTGCCAGTGTCCTGTGTGTGTTGCAAGGGGCCAGTGAGGCTTTCCAACGGAGCTTCGCGCCAGATCAGTCTCTATCCTTTTATATACTCTATGGTGTGTTGTCTCTGTGTGTGTGAGCATGTGTGGGCGTAGGCTTGGTTCCTGGCTTTCCAGATTGGCACACCTGGCTCTGATCATCTAATCTCACTCACCTGCCTGCCATCTTCTCATCACCACCACTCCATAAAAGCCCTGGTTTTCTCACCGCATGCTGCCAGATCGTCTCACAGTTCTCCTTGCGGTAACGCTTCTAAGTGATTCCTAGTGACAATTATGCCTAGTGTTTTTGCTCTACTATTGCTTCGTTCCCAGTGTTTTTTGGTTTTTGACTTTGGTTTTTGAGTGGTGCAACCACTCCCTTACGGAGCTATGTGTGTGGGGATGGCTGGCTGGCTGGGTGGGTGCGTCTGAGCACAAAAACAGCATGGTTGTTTTTCACCACCTGTGCGCAACCTAACACACACACAAAGTCACAAACACACACGTACATATTAACTGTATATATGGTGATTTTGGGTGTGCCAGTACAGTACAGTACAGTAAAGGGTACAGTAGAGGGACCCCCACACGGTAACTGTAATTTCTCAACCGCTTCGGACACGGGGCGGCTCGCCGGAATTGGGCCGGCCACCCCCCGGGCCCCCCCCCCCCCCCCCCCCCCACAGAGTTGCACCACTCACTTCACACGGGTGTGATTTTTTTCCCCCTTCTGCTTCAGTTGCCTGCCTGTTTGCCTGCCAGCCTACCCACCACCCCAGCTCCAGCTAACATTCTGAAAAGTCAATCTACAAGCTCATCTTTGTTTCAACAACAAACACCCTTGGACTTTGCCTTCCTTGTCGTGTCTGCATTTGGGCCTGCCAGTTTGGTTAAAACGTGACAAAGTGTCAGAACTGCTGCTTTAGAAGGCATGTGGAATCTTAATGGGTTAAGTAGCCTTGCAGAGCCATGGGGCCCATAGGGCAGGAGCCTATCTCCTGTTTCTGTAGCGTGAGGCAGCTTGATGTACAAGTACACCCCCTGGACATGACAATAGTATGTCGCAGGGACTTGACTTACCCCCAATCCAACCCTTGACGCTGAGTGTCAAGCAGGGAGGCATTGGGTCCCATTTTTACAGTCTTTGGTATGACCCGGCCGGGGATCGAACCCCGACGAACCCCGACCTCCCAGTCTCAGGGCGGACACTCTAACCACAAGGCCACTGAGCTGATTTGTGGAATCTTAATGGGTTAATGATGATGGGTTAACGTACCTTTTCCTTCCTTCCCATACGCCAGAGCAGGGGGGATGGTGATCTTCCTGCGTTCTCCCGTGCACATGTCCTGCAGACCTTTATCCCAGCCCTTCAGCACCTCGCGGACCCCCAGAGTAAACCACACCGGGTTCTTGTCCCCATGCTGACGGCTGTCAAGAGTCACACAGATCCATCACAGTGCTCTTTAAGACAAGACAAGGAGCCCAGTGCACACACACAGGTATAACTCACAGGTAGAACTCATCAGAGAATCGCATCATACATCATCTCATTCTCAACCAATGGCACATCACCCACCCAATCACACTGGCCAATCATCATTTGCGTCCTCACTCTCGTCTTCAATGTTTGTGTTTACACACTTTTGTCTTCAATGTTTGTTTACACAGACCCTCAAAGCTGGACATGGGAGGGGCTAGCGCCCCTCAAAGATGTAGGATTCAAGTTGCTTATAGACTAATACCAGAAGGCTCGCCTCGGCGTACAGCTGGCGGAACAGTATACGGTCGCAGTGATGTAAATAGGTTTTCAATGAGTCCCGGGATGCAGGGATGGTCTTTTAGATGAGTCCCAGGGACATTTCAGGGACATTTCAACGACGTTAGGAGTCATATTTTGCCATTTTTACAAATTGCAGCATTTAACTCCCATTTAATTTTATATGGTTATAATGTGGTTATATTATATAACTAAAGCTAGCTAAATAAACTATAGAATAGAAAACAGTACAGTAGTGCATCCCGTGGATGCAGAGGTCGTTTTTATTGCGTCCCTCAACTATAAACTGTGTTTTGGGATGCAAAATTCACCCTATTCTGCCTGGTATTCCTAAACGTAACCTCGGTAAACTATGCCTAAATGGTTAAACCTAACCTTATTCCTAACCTGTAACCTTGTTACAGACAATATTTTCTGCTATTATTAAAGGCCTTCTATTCAAATTCTCATCATGGAAGAAGAAAGCATACATTTCATTTGGACTAATTGAGTCCCCCGAGTTGGTCCCCCCCATTTGCTACGATAACATTGTCCACTATTCTGGGATGGCTTTTCACCATAGTTGGAACATTTCTGCTGCAATTTTCTTCCATTCAACCACAAGAGCATTAGTGAGGTCAGACACTTTATGCTGGGTGATTGGGCCTGGCCTGCATTTGGTGCTCCAATTCATTCCAAAAGTATTTGATAGGATTAAGATCATAAGCTCTGTGCTCATTCTTCTCGACAAATCATTTCTGTGAGGGGGAGTGTGGGGGCCACGGGCGGCATTGTCAATTTGTCAGTGCAAAACGGTGCCTTCCACAATCGGTTGCCACAAAATTGGAAGAACACAATTGTGTAGTTGGTAGATTTGTCATTGACTTTTGGTCATGTATATTTGGTATGTGACCTTCTGATCTGATTGGTCCCTGACTGACTAACCAGAACAGCAGGCTTAGTTTCTGCCTTGTTCTGCCCAAGCTTGTTCTTCCCAGTGGCTCCAGGGCCCAAACCAGTGAAACCACACCAATGATTCACCATGCAACTCCTTGCAACCAAACGGTTGCGAGTATAGATAGTACTTTAGTTACATTGCATGCATGATGAAACCATTATCTCCAATGGCAGCTGCATTGGTGCGTTTGAGCCTTATGATTGTAGAAAACATGATATTGAGAGAGAGAGAGGGAGAGAAACAGGTGGGGGGAGACCAATTATGACATACTCATAATTGGTATGCTCTAGTAGCCTATGCTGCACTTGAGATATGTTCCTTTTTACTGACACCAAGTTTAAAATAAGAATTTAATAGCCTACACAGAATAGCAAGACGAAGCAAATGAAGAAAAAAAAAGTGGGTGAAGAATTTTTGTCCAACCAAAGAACAGCAACCAATGGGTGCGAAGAGGGGCACATCCACGGGCGGGACTTGACAAAGGGTTGCTATGGGAACAGCTTAGGTCCAACTTGACTTCCTGTCTGACAGTAGCCTATATGACCTGTCAAGTATGAAAAGGTAGTCTATAGTGTCGTGAAAAAAGCCATAACAAATTTGGTGAAGCAATCCAAGCAGCATGCAATAGGTAAATAATAAGTGCTTCATCAAATCACCTGGAATGAAACATGGTGCCATTGCTCTCCAGAAATCCCTCGAAATGGACAAGAAGCATATCTCCATATTTCGACTTCCGAAAACAAATGAAGGGCTTGTCTATAACTTCAATTTTCACTTCTGGCTCGGGCAGTTTTCCGCCACTCACGTACACAAACAGTGAGGAGATCATGGGCCACAAACACAGCAGTATCATTTTCAAGTTGTTGTGGTGCCAATAATTATTTATGACCCAATTTACAATGAATCCTCTCTCGCTACAAAATATCCAAAGGGTAAACCATGCCCAGAGGCTGCGGGAGATTTATGTTACAGCCAAGAATGCCAGCTACGTAGGTACGTGGCAACTTCAACCAAAAACTTCCACCGCTGCTGTCTTGGCAACAAAGTATCCACTGTCCGGATGTGTGTGTGACAGTGTAACCCCTCCTCCCTTTCCTGGTTGGTCGGAGCTACTCATGAGCCACGCCCACTTTCTTAAAATAGCTTGAATCATTGGTGTTCGGTAAAAAAGTGCACGCCTCCGCAGTCCTTTAAAAAGACTAAACAAAAAAATGTAATAAAAAAAAAAAAATCCCTTGCCCGGTGTTGCCATGTCCGCTTATTGTAAGCAACTGTGGGTTAGTTAGATATTCCTCAATTGCAATGTGACAGCTCTGTGTACTGAACTGATTACTGAACTGAATACTTTATTTGTATATTTTAACAGTTTGCATGGACAAGCCTAGCACTACACAGGGAGGTACAATACAAGGTCCGTTAAAAGGATGAAATCAAGAAAGCTTCATTGGGCTCCTTTTGTACTCAATTGCACATCACATCTATTCCCTGCATGTACATGATCCATCCATCCATCTTCAACCGCTTATCCGTAGTCGGGTCGTGGGGGCAACAGCTCCACCAGAGAGCTCCAGAGTACAGACTAGCAGGAGGAAGAGTAACTTCCTCCTGGGGGATCCTGAGGCGTTCCAAGGCCAGTGAGTCGATGTAATCCCTCCATCTCATCCTTGGTCTGCCCTGGGGTCTTCTCCCAGTGGGACGTGCATCGAGGACCTCCCTAGGGAGACGCTCGAGAGGCATGCTAACCAGATGCCGGAACTGCCTAAGCTGGCTCCTTTCCAGGCGACGAAGCAGCGACTCTACTCAAAGTCTCTCTCGCGTGACTGAACTTCAGTTCTCACCCTATCTAAAAGGGAGATGCCAGCCACCCGTCGGAGAAAACTCATTTCGGCCCCAAAAAAAATAATATATATATATATATATTTTTTTTAATTATAAAATTGTAAAGTGAAATCCAATTCAAGTGAAATGTGTGTATTGTTATTGTATTTAGTTGTATTATGGTTAAACCATTGAGAGCTTCTGCCTGCCTGCCTCTCTTTTTAGGGGCCTGGGTACCCCAAAATGAAAACAAAATAGCCCAAAACAAATTCTGCTCTGCCGCTCGCCCCAAGGGGGGCCCTCAAATTTGCTCCAGCTCGGGGGCCCTCAGCAAGGTAAATCCGGCTCTGCATATAGGTGAGTGAGCAGGAAAGAAGATTGCTTTGCCTTCTGATTCAGCTCTCTTTTCATCACCACAGTGCGGTACAGCGACTGCAATACCGCCCCTGCCGCTCCGATTCTCCGGCTGATCTCCTTACCCGTCCCTCCCCTGAGTCCCCTCACTCGTGAACAAGACGCAGAGACACTGGGGTAATGTCTCATTCCCTACTTGGACTGCACAACCCATCGGATTCCTGCTGAGAACTATGTCCTCAGATTTGGATATGCTGATCCTCATCCTGAGTCATCCTCATCCCAGCCGCCATACACTACCGAACTGCGAAATACTTAGTGTCAGGGAGTGATCCCCAATCAATACAATATTTGTGTTGTTAAAATGTTTAAAAAATATTCCAAAATTACTTAATTTCTTTTTTCTTTTCTTTTTCCCCCCCAAATATTAGATCTACAAGCTCACAGCGCATTGTAGTCTCAATACAAGCAGACATTGTATTGAACTGTACTTACTTTTCCTGTGCTATTTTCTGCAAATCAAATCAAATCAAATCAAATCAATCAAATCAATCAGCCTCTTTCGGGCTTGTTTTCGTAAATCTGGCAACACCGCCCATGACATGACAAGTGGGAGGATCGTGTGATCCTCTCGTGATGGAGGTCGATTCACCAACGACTTTTACGCACTTTTACCTTCGTAGAATCGTGGGCGAGATGTAAAGACGGCGACGTTACTCCGTAAATACACAGACTTTTTGACTTGGATATACCAGACCGATGGAGTGAGTGTGTGTGCGGCTCCGATCAGCTGGCCATTTGATCTGCTTTATGAGAGAAAACAACACACACAACAAGTAATGAACCACGGCAGCGCATAAACTCATATACACCATGGAGGGGATTCTCTATAAGTGGACTAATTACATAAGTGGTACGTTTTTATTTGTTTCTATATGGTGTGTGTGTGTGTAGATCATCATTGTGTTGAGTTTGTAATCACAGCAGCATATAAGCTAGGCTATCTATAGCTAACGGTGGCTGGTTAGATACGCGTTACTTCAAATATAAGAGCCTATAAATGATTCAAAGTCTCCGTCTCCGCATTCCGTGCTGTCATGTATAAAGTTGTTAAATGCTAGTTGTTCACAGTCAAACGTTATTATAACCTTTGTGACTCGTACTTCATATAGATAGCATTAGCTGTTGTACCACCACCTGTCAGCCATAGCAAAGAAGATAATCCAAAGTTACTTGGGTTGCTGTTAACCCTAACGCAGTAATGCTTACTGTATATCTGTATATATAAAATCAATACATCTTGGTTTGGTGCTCTGAAGCAAACGGTGTGTGTGTTGGTGGCGGCTGTCTGTCATAGCCTGTGTGTGGGGGGAGGGGGGTGTCACAAATACTGTGTCATGTGAATGTGTATATTTATGGAGTTTATAAATGCGGTATTTTGTGTGTGGGTGGGGGGTACAGTGTTGGGCAGTAACGAGTTACTAGTTACATCTTACTGTAATATTTTTTTACTTTTTCCAGTAACGAGTAATAAACGAATTACTCTGCAGAAATAGTAATATAATAACTATTTACTCCGCCAAAACAGGCTTCATTACTCCTTACTTTCACTTACAAATGAGCGTCATTTGTTGTTGTTCATTCGTAATAAGTAATGTAATATTATTACTTTTTCTAAGGAGTAATAAGTAAAGTAAACATTACTCTCCTAAGTAATATTGCCCAACACTGGGGGGTAATACATTTTAATATAATGGGCCGTTCTAATGGATGCTTGTTTGTTGTCATGTAATGTGAAACACGTGGAGTTTTTGTGTGTATGGAATGTGACACCAACGTGCTATAGAAACAGATATATATAAACCCCATCCATGACTGTCTCTCAGGTTGGCAGCCTCGCTGGTTCGTCCTGGACGGAGGCACCCTGTCCTACTACGATTCCCAGGAGGACGCGTGGAAAGGATGCAAGGGCAGCATTAAGATTTCAGTCTGTGAAATTCAAGGTTGGTCAGAGTTCCTTCCTTGGGCAGGTTGTTTATAACTCGTCGTCATTGTATTTCATATGAAAAACTGGGCTGGCATTCTCTCGCCACTCATAGAGAACAACATTGTGTTTTATTTATAAAGCCCTTGTGTGGCAAGCTTCTGTTGTATTTATCTTCCATCTTCCAAAAAACACGGGCTATTTAACGCGCTCACAGACATACATTACACATAGTACTCCACGAATGAACAGTGAACAAGGAAAGACTGCTTTCATCTTCTACGCCCCAGACAAATAGAAGAAAATCAGGACTCTGAACCTGGACAAACTGGTCTCTTTTAAGGCACTACTGGATGCAACACATAGCAACTGTACCTATTATGTAGCCCCCGTGTATTAGCATTATGATGATTTAAAAAAATATATATTTCTCACTATATTCACCTTATGTAAAATTGTGTTTTGTTGTTTTTGTACGTTGTGATCATCGTCCTTGCAAAAGAGAGCATGCTTTCAATGGTAAAATATGTTACCCCATTAAGACCTGAGGCCGATTGAACTCTTTCAACAATTTTCAAAAATAGCAGATATACAGTTATCTGCCAGTTTTTGAATAGCCAACGCTAAAATCTAAAATGACAGTTGCTTTCCTGGTCTTAATTGGGTTAAAACTAAGTCTTCGTATCGTAAAAATAAGTCTAAACATCATGCATGTTCAATATGCATGGTAACCATTACGTGCCAGTTGCCAATACAATACTGCTTTACAGCAGTTTGAGAACAATTATGTTTCAAGCCTGAGGAAGGTCGCAAGACAGAAAAGTTGCTTTGCTTTAATAAAAATCTCTGAAACCAGTAAGTGGCAGTGTGCGGGTGTCCCTCCTTCAACAGCAAAATTATGTTTCAAATGCTACAGTGTATAACAATTAGGGTGTCCTTCTTCTTATTGTCTATACCTCTCCTGGTGTCTGTCCTTTTGTATAGTTAATTCATCAGACTTCACGCGAGTGGACTTGACCATCCCAGGGGAGCAGTATTTCTACCTGCGAGCCATCAACGCGGCAGAGAGGCAGAAATGGCTGGTGGCTCTGGGAACGGCCAAGGCCTGCCTCACTGACAACCGCACAAAGAGGGAGAAAGGTAACATGATAGCTTTGGACACCGATCACATAACGGCGGTTTTGGCTTTCACACAGCTGATTACGTGTGCGCCATGCACAACATTTTAGCCCTTATTCATTGTAAAAAAACAAAATACAATTTCTCTGGCTTTGTCTTAATTCACGTCATAACACTGTTGAGCTCGTGTTGCATCGTGTGGGGTTTTATTCATCTCTTTGATAATTATGAATCACTTCCTGATGTAAAGGCTTATTTATTTGCTAATGCTTTGTTTGTTTGTAACTTATTCCTCCTGTTCTTTGCCCCCCCCAAAAAAAACAGAGATCCAGGAGAACACCGACGCACTGAAAACCAAGATGTCTGAACTGAGATTGTACTGTGACCTTCTCCTCCAACAAGTAAACAAGATCAAGGACAGCGACGAGCTGGAGGAGTCCGCAGAGGTGAGGGGCAGCCGCGCAGGGTTTGATCTTTTGAAATCAGAGTCAAGTCATTTCATTGACGCGGTGAGCAGGGGGGAGTTCACCGGATCACCTGCAAACAGTGACTTGTCACATTTGAAAAGTGCTGTTGCGTGAAAGATGGCTTTTTATTCTTCCAGTCAGTCAACCAGCAAACCGTTTTAGTGTCGTCGATGCATTTTTAAAAACCAGTTGACTTTCAGGTCAGACCTGCTTGACGTCAGCAGGTTTACTTGCAGTGCACGCTGCAGTGACTGGCGTCCCGTCGGTGTCTACTGTCTATTTATACCCGACACAAGGCCGAGATATCTAGGATGAAGGTTTTGTGTTGGTTGGTAGTAGGGCTGTCAACTGACCTATTATATTTGTGTTTATTATCATATGCTGTTTGTGTTTATAACTGGCCAATGCGGTCATTGTCAAGATGTCATGTTTAACTGGCTTTGGACAGGTTGACGCCCATGAAATATTGCAGAGTAAACCCATTATTTTACCTTCTCATGCCTTCTACTTGAATGTTGTCAAACAAGAAATAATTATGGTACCGTACCAGTTAATCATGTCAGTGTTCCAGCAGCGCGAACCAAAGCAGTGCGCACTGCTTTGGTCGAATTGACTAGCCTGGGTTCCAGCCTGAATCGCTGCGTTCCGTGATTCTGAATTGTCACTTCGCTACTCATTCTGCACAGAGGCTGCTTGACTTGCATTTCATAACATTGACTGTTACGAAGTCACGTTGTTGCTGATACGTCATCAGCCAGCGCCACTCTGTCCAGGCTTCTCACTGTTGCAAAAAATAGCGCCGTTCAAGACTTGAGAGTAAAGCCCTACGGTAAAAAGGAAACTATTCAGTAGTACACTGTCGGATTCAGTAGTACAAAAAAAATCAGACCAGTCTGAAGCGAGTGTTGCAACAACACCCCCTATTGGTACTCTAAACATCGGGATATTGCTGTTCCTCATTTTTGAGTGGTTGCACCACTCAAAAATGACGGCTGTGTGGGGGTGAGTTTAGTGAATGATAAGGGGACGTCGCAGGGCAACAGCAGTAGCTGTGTGGGGTGAATGATAAGGGGACGTTGCAGGACAACCAGTAGCTGTGTGGGGTGAGTTTAGTGAATGATAAGGGGACGTCGCAGGACAACAGCAGTAGCTGTGTGGGGTGAGTTTAGTGAATGATAAGGGGACGTTGCAGGACAACAGCAGTAGCTGTGTGGGGGTGAGTTTAGTGAATGATAAGGGGACGTCGCAGGACAACAGCAGTAGCTGTGTGGGGTGAGTTTAGTGAATGATAAGGGGACGTCGCAGGACAACAGCAGTAGCTGTGTGGGGTGAATTTAGTGAATGATAAGGGGACGTCGCAGGACAACAGCAGTAGCTGTGTGGGGTGAGTTTAGTGAATGATAAGGGGACGTTGCAGGACAACAGCAGTAGCTGTGCAGCGCGCATCGATACAACATCAAACTGGTGTTTTTTCTCAACCCGCACCACAGACCAATCTGAATTGTCAATTATTTAATGTTACCCTGGGCTCTACACACTCCCTCTGCCAGCCTGGGGAGAGCAACGGCTGACCTCATGCTTCCTTAAATGCATGAGGAGTCCACTCCAAGCCGCTTCTTTTCACCTGACGGGGGAGTTTCCTGGTTGGACGTAGCACGTGGAAGGAACATGTTATTCCAACCAGTACTTCCTTTCCCCTCCATCAGGTGCCCTGGCCTGCATGTTTTTTTGGTTTTTTTAGGGTACCTACTTGTTATTTGTTTTACAATTGATTCCACATTTTCACCCCAAAGTCGGCGATTATTCGAGACTGTTGTTTATTTGGAGTGGAGAGGGTGTGTGTATTTAATATTTCTATGGGTCATACATTTTTCTTTCAGGTGGATGTGGACAGTGGAAACATGGTGAAATCCACATGCACCACGTTTCTGAGGACCCTGGAGGAGTGCATGCAGATAGCCAACCGCACTTTCAACACAGAAACCAGAAAGCAGAGCCCCCCTGGCTCTCCTCCCGTGGCAGCAATCAAGCCACAGAAAGTATGTTCCTTTTATTTACCTCATCTCTCTCTCTGTGGATGTAGTCGTGCTGACCAAAAAAGATTCCACTGCTCTGCTGTTTTTTTTTATATTTTAACCATATTATCTCTGTGCGTTGTTGTGAGTTTGGCTATTTTTGTTACGTGACACTGGCGTATGATGACGCCTAAAAATCGGACTTAACAGTGTCCTTGAACAGTGTCCTTGAACAGTGTGGAAAAATCCAGTAGTGAGATATTACAGATATTCCTCTTTTCAGTGAAAGGGGAAATAACTGGCCAAGATGACCTTGCCCTTATCCATTTATTTCCTACTAAGCATAATGTTCCCTACAAGTGCTACTAGTGTGAAAGGCGAACAGAGCAAGATAAGAGAAGATGGTCCAACATTTGAATATAATTGTTTGGTCCATAGCTATTGTGACGTTATCTTTGGGTCATGTTATCATGTTAATGCAGGACACAGAAGTCATCATATGCCCCAGCTGTGATCAGTTGACAGCCTGCGGATCGAATCCGTGTTGCTAATCAGCCATGCAGCAATCAAGCCCATTCTCACAACAAGGCATTCCATTTAAATCTGACTCCACCTAGCCTCTACTGATCTACTCCCAGCCTTACTCATCTCATCTGCGGAAGAGAAAAGCCTGGTCACGACCTAAGGCAGTGAGTGTCTAGCGGCTAGACACTAGCTTCCGGCTAGACTCTAGCCAGAAGCGGGGCTTCCAGCGTTGGAACTTCCCCTGGAAGTTTTTCCGCTTCCACCAAATTCCAGCACTTCCGTTTAGACAATCAACAGCATACTGTAGGTCTTCTCGCCCAGCGTGGACTCTCAACCCGGAGTGGTGTAAAGAGAGAGTGGCGACAATGGACGCCCAAAATACATGAGAGTCCCCCATCACTCATGTAGACATGAATCAGTTCCCTGAAGTCCTCTGGTGGGCCGTTTGAACTCTATGGAAGGGATAATTAGGGATAATTAATGGTGAGCAGGTCATTGTTGAGAAATAATCCCAGATAGACGTGAAGCCAAGGGGTCTTTATCACACTGAAAGGCTTTATTTCTCCATGTTAATTATACCGCTCATTACACAACTACTTAATAAGTAAAATTAATACATTGACCAAAAAATAATAATTGCTTAAATTATGTTAAAGAAAACAGTATTAGATTATGCAAGGTGTGTGTGCCCATTGATTGATTCAGGTGCGCACTCTCCTTTCACAGCAACACCTTAACTTCATAGCGATACCATATATTATGTATATAGTAGCGCACAGTATACACTATGCAGTTATAGTGAGTATATCTTAAAAAGAAATGTAAACTTTACTAATATTTTGGTGTGAACGGCTAATGTTACCAACTTACCTGTCTTGTTGACATATTTTAAGCCACGATGGACTTGGTTAACAAGCTCAGTGGCCTTGTGGTTAGAGATGAGTGTCCGTCCTGAGACTGGGATGTCAGGGTTCAATCCCAGGCGTAGTCATACCAGTACAAACAAATGGTACCCAGTCAGTGCCTCCCTGCTTGGGACTCTGCATCAACGGTTGGACCAGGGATAAGTCCCTGTGACAAGCCTAGCTATCATCATGTCCAGGGGGTGTACTTGTACATCAAGCTGCCTGGCGCTATGGGAACAGGAGACGGACTGCAGCTGAACTATGGGGCACATGGCTCAGGGGCTACTTAGCTTGATTAATGAGCACTCTGTAGTTCTTTATTGCTTTAAAGAATGGTCTCTCCTATGATCCTATACTCTATTACACTCTATTGCGCTGGTGGTGTTTACTGCTAGTATTTCCATTTGTTGCAGTACATGGTGAACCGTGTTCCTGTTCCTGACTGAACTAAAACTGTAAATCAAGGAAGCACGCACGACTCCCAACACGTTTCGGCGTGTAGCCTTCGTAAGCGTTTTACAACGCTGATGAAGGAAGGCTACACGCCGAAACGCGTTGGTTGTTGTGCCGTCTGCTTTGCAGCATACCTTACTGAACTAAACTGTAACCACTCAATCTGGTTTGTTCCTACACTGATATTGTTAACGTCTTGCTTGTTCTCCTCCACAGATCAAGCCTGTCAATCATTTGAATCAGAACGTTGGAGAAAAAAAGTAGGTCGCTTCATGTTCTATATAATGCTACTCTGTTGTTGCACCCTTGCTGCCTCAGGCAGGCTCACACAATTAGCTCATTTCGGATGGCAACAACAATATGGACCAGTGTTCCTCGACCTCACCCCCAACACACTGACAAAGAGAGTCAGATATCTACTCGAATGTTTCATGATTTAACCCATTTTGGGCGGGAACACCTTTTGGTGTTAGCATTATGTTATGCTTTAGCTATTGAAAAATAGCAGATCTACAAGCTCATAGCGCGCCACCGAGTGGCACGCTACGAGCTTGTAGGTCTGCTATTTTTGAAAAATTGAAGAACGACTGACATAGAAACATAGCTTTTTCAGAAAACTGTCAGGATGTAGAAGACGTTTTTAGAATCTGATCTCAGGTCAAAATGGGTTAAGGAATTAACCATTTCGTCATTTATAGGCGAAAAATGCCAAAAGTGATTTGAAAATGGCACATCCACGACTACGAGCTCACTACCCATCACAATGCGACGCTTTGTGAGCTTGTAGATGATTGGATATTATTTGGTATTTGTCACAAGACAAAAGTATATACGGCGTAAGTGGTTTCAAGTGGAACTGTCTTTGCTCATGGACCAGACAATGCTTCAGTGCACGTTAAGAGGAATATTTAGGCAGCTGTGCCTGTGTAAATGGCTTAATGGAACGTGGTCTATTCTGAATAATGACAAATAACGCTAATGCATGTCCTGTGAATGTATATACATGGCCATTTAGAGGTAACCACTTAAATACGGCTGTACTCGGATCGTTTTTTCGAATCCCTTTATTTTAAATTGTTTTGTAGTAATAGTACAACATAAACATTAAAGAGACTTTAATTGTTAGTTGTTACTGTACAATACTTTAAAACAGTTGTCATGTTGCACACATGCTTAAAATAGCTCTGTTTGCGCCGCCCTTGTTGGAAACAATGTATTTCCAACTCCAGCTTGGCTCAGTTCAGGGCTGCATGAACAGCGCTCGAGCGCTCGGTTTCTGCCACCTCTATATCGTAACTCTTCTATAATTCATATAATGTAGCAAACATATAGCATTGCTAAGGCTATGTTCTCGGGGCAGTGAGTGTGGTCCACTGCTGGGAGCTGCACCCACAAAGTGCATCACACTCACAGCTGTCTAGAACTGTGGTTTTCAACCAGTGGGCCGGGGACCACCAGTGGTCCCTGAAGGGATTCCAGGTGGTCCCCAGTGAAATAATCGAGAATTGGTAACCTAATGGACCCTTATAGATCTTTAACCCATTTAGGCCTGACCTCAAAAATAGCAGACCTATGAGCTTGTAGATCTGCTATTTTTCAATAGCTAAAGCGTAACACAATGCTAACACCAAAAGGGGTTCCCGCCCAAAATGGGTTAACTCTTGAGAGCGTAAAATGAAACCAATTGGACCCGTACGGTCCAATATTCAAAGTTCTGGTTCTGAGATGATACATCTCTATCGCATGGTGGTCCGTGGCTCAAATGCCGAATAAATAATGGGCCTTGATATAAAAAAAAAGTCAAGAAGTAACTTTCAACTTTTATTTTCAGACGGAGAGAATCGAGCGAAATCTCGGGAGGATCCTCCACAGCGCACGACAGCCAGAGCCTGGACTCTTCTGGCGCGGAGGCTCCAGACGTACCTGACGGACCAACAAACACTGCAGCAACCCCACAGAAAAAGCAGCTGTCTCTCACCACAGGTCAGCCTTCGCTTCCATTTCTGCTGCTTGAGGCTGCTTGAACCGACCGGAGAGACCATTACTGCATTCCACAAAGGGAAAATTACACTTGCCTTCAGGGAACAACCCGGACACAAATGAGACCTGACGCGCGCGCGTGTGTGTGTGTGTGTGTGTGTGTGTGACTGTGTGTGTGTGACTGTGTGTGTGTGTGTGTGTGTGTGTGTGTGTGTACACAGCGTTTGAAATGATGTGGATAGATTAATGTGTTTTGGAGGGTGGACAATGATGGATGCCCAGTTGCATTATTGCATTACCCTCAGCATTCATTTAATCAACCCAACGTGCATGCAGGGCAGCAAAATGGTCAGCCGTGGGGAGAAATGCACACATTCCCTGCCCAATCCGTTGAGTTTCCACTCATTTTAGAACACCAGAATTACGCTCAAATGCAACGTAATAACGTAAACATTATTAGGGCTTAAGTAAGTAGTCGACACGATAATAATCCAATCCAATTTGCATCCGTACAGCACAGTAGAAAAACAATGTCTGTGTTTTTTTAGGGGGATTCCAAAAAGTGCTGAGTCGCTGTGTAATGTACAGTAAACAGGAAGCCAACACAATGCAAAGGAAGATTTGAATCCCTGGCCATGTCATAATGGAGAGCTTCTAGAGAGTGTGTGTGTGTGTGTGTGTGTGTGTGTGTGTGTGTGTGTGTGTGTGTGTGTGTGTGTGTGTGTGTGTGTGTGTGTGTGTGTGTGTGTGTGTGTGTGTGTGTGTGTGTGTGTGTGTGTGTGTGTGTGTGTGTGTGTGTGTGTGTGTGTGTGTGTGTGGTCACTAGTCGACCTTGTTGGTACTAGTTGATAAGAAGAAAAAAAAAAAGTTTATTTTTTTATTTTTTTCCCGATTTTGTAGGCCTCAAGATCAGGTAGATTATAGTTATAGTCACCATGTACACAGTTTTTCAATGTACAAATATTTAAAAAGAAAGTTTATTTTATTTTTTACATAATAGGTAGTTAAACAACTAGTCGACTAGTCAACTAGTAAAAATGACCAGAAGTGAATGCCCTAGTGTGTGTGTGTGTGTGTGTGTGTGTGTGACAAAATGACGTAACTGTCTGCAGATCTAGTTCTTATTGTGTGTTACCGAAGGGCAGACTGTTCTGTCTGTGTATGTACTGTATCACCCTGCTAAGCTCACATTAGCATTTCATCGCTCTCAAACTGCATAGCTACTCGTAACTCGCTGTACTTGACAAGTACAGATCGCACAGGGAAGTATTTAGACCATAATTACACCCTGTCTGTCTTGTTTTGCGATAACGTTATAATTGCATTTGAATAAATGGCCATAGATGTCATGCCAAGCATTTTTTGCATAGTGAATAGTGAACAAACCAGATGAATCTGCCAGGGGGGGGGGGGACTCTGTGTGTGATTTTGGACTCTGTTTTTGAACCCCGCCCCCTTGGAAATAAATCTTCCACGTCAAAGTTCCAGACTAATATCTATGCAGTGTGAGGCTGATGATAAAACATGTAGCCAAATGATATAGCCAGATAGTAATGGTGTTTTAATATGTATCTGGTTCAAACCAGAAACATTGAAACAACGGAATTGTACAGTAGTGTTGTTTGGAACGCGCCATGACGAGTCACAATATTATCTGTGCGTTCAATCATTTTCCATCCACTAATACTCGTGGTTCTCATCTCATGGTGTACAATAATGCAGTGAACACTTTGGTGGCGTTAGGGTTAGGTGCAGACGGTCTTGCACAGTGTCCGACCCCAGGACCTCAAGACGAGAACCAAAGCTTTCTAGCTGTAACTAACGGGGCTAATGAAAGCTATGCTAAAAATGGAGCCGGCGTCGTCATCCTGCGACTGCATACGACTGTACGGCCATCGTCCCATTATGAGGTTTCAACGTTGGAATTGTACAGTAGTGTTTGGAATGCTCCGTACTTAACCGTTTCCGTACATAGGACGTCGCCACACGTCCTAGGGGTCCCAATCGACGCGTACATCCGACGTCCTCACACGTCCTAGCGCATCCTCAATGATATGGGGCGTATTTTATTTGTCAGTTCGCCTTTCGGCTACCGTATGCTACATTCTAGGCAATTGTTAGCTTACCATTGACCTAGCCGAAAGAATGACTCGTCTCTCCTAATCCAGGGCGCTCTCCGTGGTGTTGAACGGATCGATATACTGGCGCTTCATTTCTGCTCCTCATCCGTCTCTCCCGCAAAATATGAACGCTTTTTGGATCATATATCGTATAAACTAAAACGATCGCAATGTCAGCTAGCTATGTAAAGTAAACTTTTTTTTAGTGGATTGTTTCCGGGTCATGGGTTTCCGAGTAAAAGCGGCCATGTCTTTCCGGCACCCCAGAGCTCCTATTTTGAAGGACTTCCGGTGTTAAACACATTCTTCTTATTTTTGTGATGTCTGAGCACACCTAGACAAATTCTAAATCAACTGTAAGTTGGTTTTGGATAAATGATTGATTATTACCATGGGAATGTCTTTGTTTACAGTGGAAGTCTATGGGAGTTTTTAACTGTCTCTCAATAACGCTGGTTCTAACCTACTGTAGGACGACATGCCATGAAAACGAAATAATGTAAGCACTATTTCAGTATTTCCCTCTCTGTGTGTCCGTGTGTGTGTGTGTGTGTGTGTGTCCGTCCGTCCGTGTCCTTGTGTGTGTGTACCATCCAGACCCCAGTACCCTCGGTGTCACCAGCTCAATCCCAGAGGAGGTGGCTGAACCCGCTCCTCCCCACGTTGCCCAGAACAGCCCTGAGACCGAACACACAGACCAAGCAGCGGGCGAGGAAGAGGAGAATGACGGCGATGACGAACAGGAGGAAGATCAGAAGCACACGGCAGACCAAAGCCAAGAGGAGAAGGAACGCCACAAAGAGCCAGGGAGCCCGCCGCCCGCCTCTCAGGGAGATGGCGTCCCTGCCGGTGATTCCAGAGACAAGGAGGTCCAGCGACGAGAAGAAGAGCTTCCTTCCCAGGATGCAGTGCAGCAGGACGACGACGACGAGGCGGAGCATGTGGACACCTTCTTCAGCACGATGAGCCACAGGTACGGCACCACGCCTCAGGAGAGTCACATCCTTTAGGACACGTTTTTACTGGGCTTTAGAAACAAAATGGCCGGCTGTGACATTTCAACTGTAGACGGTTATAATAAGTCTGAAAAATGCCGCAGTGTACAGGGTACCTTTTAACCACTTGAACCCTAGCATCCCCTATTACATGGGAGAGGGGGAAAAAGATCTAAAAGCTCACAACGCATCACTAAGAGATTTTGTTGGGAGGGGACAAAAAGAGCGGATCAAGTATTGAGCGGAACCCCGGTCACCTAGGTATTAGTATTCTATGAGTATAGAGGGTATGCATAATGCAATCAGATAGGACTTTTCTGTTTGGATGTATGGGCTGTCAAGCCCAGAAAGTAGTATTTTTGCCACACAGTAGGCATTCCCGCATAACGTCCGGGTATGATGATGATGATGTCACTCGCATACCCTCTATTTAGGGTTTAAGTGGTTAATACTAATTCAGAATCAATTGCGTTCGTACTAGGGGTCGACCAATAGTTATGATTGATTATTTTTTTCAGGGCCACTACCAAACTTTCAACTGCCGATCTGTTGTGCACCATTATTTAATTGCAGTAGATGTAAATGTTTCAATATGGATTTGAAATTAACATAATTATGTTTGATATAATAACTTCTGTACACAGCATTTGAATGAAATGGAATTTAATTACAAAATACATGGAATAAGACACTAAACTAGACACTCAAATCTAGACCCACAAATCCACGATGTATCTCATAAAAGGGAAAATGACAGCTTTTATCTTCCAGTGTTTTGCTATTATAATATGGAACAGGATGAATATCAAAGCGGATAATGTGTCCACCCCTGGTTTGAACAGATCTCATGTGAATCTAGCTCCATACAGAACCTCTCCCTCCGCTATGCTGCCCCGTGATGAGGTCTCACTCATCCGGGTACCGGCACAGGGCGACACCGGCAAATATTTGCCGCGGTGCACAATTCTTCCTTTTTTTCCAAAGAGTAAAGGTCGGGGGAACCAACCTGCTCTCAGATGTTTTATTTTCTAGCGGGCAAGAAAATCAAACTGCAGGGTTGTAATAAGCGTTTAAATCTGTTTATTTCGTCCACATTTAGTTCGTTTTTTTTTAAAGATTTTCCTGCTTCGGAGTAAGCCTGCCGGAAAACCAAATGGAAGACTTCCGGAAGGTCTTAAAAAACATGGAACTGGCTGACTAAATAAGCTATTTTTAAACGCTTGTTTCAACCCGTCAGTTAGGGCCGATTCATACTCCTATTTTACCGCTGTAGTGCCGAAATTATTTCGGCTCGTCAGAAATTTTCAGTAGCACCGAAGAGCCGACTTTAGGACGGTACCCGCCCCCCCGAACCTCAAATGACGTCACATTGTAGGCTCTACAGAGCCGAACCGACTTTTATTCGGGATAGGAGAATTAATCGCGCCTTCGATGTCCTTGCCTCATCTGGAAGCTACATAGCAGAGGGAGAGGTTCCATATTATGGTGGAAGCTCACCTAGGAGCCACATGGCAGAGGGAGAGCTTCCATATTATGGTGGAAGCTCACCTGGGAGCCACATAGCAGAGGGAGAGCTTCCATATTATGGTGGAAGCTCACCTGGGAGCCACATGGCAGAGGGAGAGCTTCCATATTATGGTGGAAGCTCACCTGGGAGCCACATGGCAGAGGGAGAGCTTCCATATTATGGTGGAAGCTCACCTGGGAGCCACATAGCAGAGGGAGAGCTTCCATATTATGGTGGAAGCTCACCTAGGAGCCACATGGCAGAGGGAGAGCTTCCATATTATGGTGGAAGCTCACCTGGGAGCCACATAGCAGAGGGAGAGGTTCCATATTATGGTGGAAGCTCACCTGGGAGCCACATAGCAGAGGGAGAGGTTCCATATTATGGTGGAAGCTCACCTAGGAGCCACATAGCAGAGGGAGAGGTTCCATATTATGGTGGAAGCTCACCTAGGAGCCACATAGCAGAGGGAGAGCTTCCATATTATGGTGGAAGCTCACCTGGGAGCCACATAGCAGAGGGAGAGCTTCCATATTATGGGGCTAATGTGAAATGTACTGTAGTCCCAGCGGTTCCCAAAGTGGGGTCCGGGGACCCCCAGGGGTCCTTGAGGGAGTTCCAGGGGGTCCCCAGCTAAATGATATTTAGGAACCAAATGGACCCTTATGGGTCTGTAACTCAGAGAGTGTACAAATGTACAAATGTGTACACTCTCAGAGTTAAATTAACTTTGATTCCCAGAGATAGAAATGCCATTAAATAGCCTAATTCAGGTCAAACCTGGGGGGGTCCTTGAAATGAAAATGGTTGAAAATCACTGCTATAGCCGTGAAAATCTTCTCTTATGGGGGGTCCCTGGCATATGTTTTCAAATTGGGGGTCCGCAGGGCTAATTGGTGTCAATTTGGGGGTCCTTGACATGAGAAAGTTTGGGAACCCCTGCTGTAGTCTTGTCGGAGCCTGGCCTAAAAGTGCGTATGAAGAGGTCAGTCGTCACCATTACGTGTTTGTCAGAAAGTAGCCACTTTGCACAAGGCTGAATGACTCTATAATGAACAACTATAAATTATTATTTATATAATAACAATCTGAGGATTTGGAAGATGTTACAATGAGTGTTTTTATATTAGTTTGTTTTCTCTTGATCACGTGACCCGTTACAGAGATGCCCTCTTCTGACATTTTGGGTTTGTAAAGTTTCTTTGTTACCCTTTTTTTGCTCTTTCTTTGAACTATTTATTCATTTATCTTAAATGTTCTGTTATGGACAAGAAAAAGCTAATTGACTAATTAGTAGTACTAATTAGGCTTAGTAGTTTTTACAAACCAGTATTAAAAGTGCAAGGTAAAGGAAAAACGTTATACTTTTAAGTTTTAGCTAACTTATATCCTACTCTCCTGTCCAGTGTTATAACTCCTAACAAGCGCAGCTATGAAATAAAGATCATATTTGTGAGTCAGTGGGACAGGATTGTGTGTCCTGGTCTGTGTATATCCCCGCTGGCCAGCTCTAGACCGCGTCATTCCAAACCCTACAAGGCTTGTGCAAGGACACGCTGTGATTGGCCAGTAGCCGATTTGAGTGGCAATCGGAGCAAGCCATAGAGTATAAAGAGGGATAGAGACTGAACTCCCCCACACACCTCAACCCCCCCCGCTTGGGCACCAAAATTTGGTGCCCAAAATGTGGAAGTGCAAACGCGCTCAACGTTAAAGCCCAGCTGCACGGGGTTTCCCAATCATACTTCCACGGGTCCGCCTGCAGTCCCTCCTCTTACCACTAGGGCCCAGTGCTTCAACGTTGGAGAGCCTCACTGGCCCCTTGGGGCAACAAGCACTCTCGCCCCGCCCAGAACACGATTGACTATTCTCTGCCTATCGGGTCGCAATTCGGAACGGCACCGAGTCTGCTAAACCGAACTTTGCAACGTTCGGCACGCAACTCGCTCGCTTTAGCTCGCTGGGGCCTCGCGTGGCTCAAGTTCGCTTGAGATGACCCGCCTCCATCGCGAGAGGTACTTCCGTGTTGGCCACATAAGCGGGGGCGTGGTTATGAGCACAAGCCGTGTGGGATTTAGAATGTTGCCACCAGTATAGTAGCCTAATAATCTCAGGTACTGACAGGCAAGTCGACTGCATCACTCTGTGTGTGTGAATCGTTTGTATGGCTTGGTTTTGTATGTGTAACCTGTTATTTTAATTCATTTGGTTTGATCAAATAAAAAAACAAAAGTTGAACCGCTTGGACCATTCTCTAATCCATGACATTGTTGCGATCTGTTACATTTCTTTATTTTTTTTTGTTATTTTCTTCATAGATTTAGTGATATAAGACTCGTCGAGGACAATGGTATCCCAACACAAGAGTTTTTGGACTCATGCTATGCAATAGTACCAGTATTAGGTAGGCTACAAGTCACTTTCAGTCTCTCTTGTCTTTGTCTGTCTCTGTCTCTCTCATTCTGCATACAGTCGCTGTCAGTCAGAAACCTTGTATCTCCCATTTTTCATCTTTCTTTTTCATGAATTCCCTAATTTATGCTACGTCGCATCGCCAAAATGTACAAACTCAACACCGCCTTGTAGAGTATATTTATTTCTATTTGAGAAAATGGTTTAATTTTGTTTCTGATGTACCCTAACCCACGCCAGGTTGAAAGTGTGTCTGTGGGTTTTTTATAACTACTTCTTAACCCATTTAGGTTCTAAATCCTCCAGTTTTCTGAAATAAATATTTTCACGATTCTTCAAAAATAGCAGAACTACAAGCTCATAGCGCGCCACTCGGTGGCGCGCTACGAGCTTGTAGATCTGCTATTTTTCAATAGCTAAATTATAACTATGTTTAAAACACTAAAAGGGGTTCCCACCCAAAATGGGTTAACCAATGAGGTATTATTATTATTAACGAGAGCTTGTGACTAAAACAACTACTGAAACAAACACGGCTTCTTTCTTTTCCGTTTCCTGAAGGCTTTTGGACATACGGTGCAAGGTTTCCGACTAACAGCAACGATTTATTATGAATGATCTGTGCATTCAGTCATTTTCCATCCACTAATACTCGTGGTTCTCGTCTGCATCTCACGGTGTACATAGCCCGGGGGGGGGCACTGACCAAAAGCTCAAGGAATTAGGGTTTAACCTGTGATGTCATGCCGTACTTTTTATTTGTGTTTTTTCATATTAATTTGGTCATTATGGTCCACAGAATGAGAGGCCTGCTCTGCCGGAAACATTGCAAAAAAAGGTTATGGACATTTGTGCCCAAATGTGCTGACCTCATCACATTTGTGATGACGGCTATGGCCGTTTTTTAGGCCAAGGAGTGTTTTTCGTGCAAAACGAATGCTTGGAATGGATTTAGAATAATGAAAATCCCCTAGTTTGACATTTGTCACATGCTACTTAAAGCATAATGAAATTTGGAAAATGTTTCATTATATAGGTTGTCTATGGTGTGGTATACAAAAATGGCCATAACCTTTTTTTCGCAATGTTTCCGGGAGAGTCTGTGGACCTTAATGACCAAATTAATAGAAAAAACACAAATAAAAAGTATGACGGGTCCTGTCAATTTTGGGTGGCTATAATGACGTGAACACTTTGGTGGAACGGAGGACTATAGGTCTGCACAGTGGCTGACCCACAGAGGTCTGACCCCAGAGGACTGCAGACGAGAACCACAGCTTTCTAAGCTGTAACTAACGAGGCTAATGAAAGCTACGGTAACGACGGAGCCGTCATCCTGCAACTGTGTATGGCTGCTACTAGCATGCTGGCATGTTCAATGTAGGGCCGTCGACATTACAATTTTTAAGTTGACGACTAATTGTCACATAAATTGTTGCGATTTAACGATTTAATTGTGGGGGTCCAATTGAACATTGGAACGTTACAATTTGTATTTCCGTTTGCCTTTTAGGCTTCGTAATCACAAATTGCACCGGGCAGATAACTTAAAATGTACAAAGAAATCACTGACACAATAATTTTTTATATTTTTTCATTCCCCAAAAAATTTACAAAATAGCGGAAATAATTGATCTACAAGCTCACAAGACGTCACAAAGCTGTACGCTTGTAGATCAACTATTTCTTTTTTTGAAAAATGTGGACACGATTGACGATTACAGAACGGTAATTGTGATTAAGTCAAATAATTACGATTAGGCGATTATGTAATGGTTGTGACAGCCAGGCCTAGTTCTATGCTTCATGCCACAGTCTGTCTCGCCTCCTTATTTAACGTCTTCCATTCCATCCATCTGCATGTGTCCACTGTACTGACTCCCCTCTGCATCGAAATGATGCCCTTTTCTCTCACATCTGCATGTGTCCACTGTACTGACTCCCCTCTGCATCGAAATGATGCCCTTTTCTCTCACATCTGCATGTGTCCACTGTACTGACTCCCCTCTGCATCGAAATGATGCCCTTTTTCTCTCACATCTGCATGTGTCCACTCACTGTACTGACTCCCCTCTGCATCAAAATGATGCCCGTTTTCTCTCACATCTGCATGTGTCCACTGTACTGACTCCCCTCTGCATCGAAATGATGCCCGTTTTCTCTCACATCTGCATGTGTCCACTGTACTGACTCCCCTCTGCATCGAAATGATGCCCTTTACTCTCACATCTGCATGTGTCCACTCACTGTACTGACTCCCCTCTGCATCGAAATGATGCCCTTTACTCTCACATCTGCATGTGTCCACTGTACTGATCCCCTCTGCATCGAAATGACGCCCTTTTCTCTCACCTTGTTCATCCGTCTGTGTGTGTGTGTGTGTGTGTGTGTGTGTGTGTGTGTGTGGGGGGGGGGTCGTCAATCACTTGTTGACCTTGTGATACGCGTCTTGTTTAGGCTGCATTGCCTTAGGGCCCTGTGAATTCCCCCTGGGAATGTACACATGGACAGTATTCAGGCTACACACAACATAACTGTAAATTGATCAAAACTCTCTAAAGGGAAGGGAAGAATAATAAGGTAGAAATATAAGTAGTATAAGTGTTGTGGCATTTAACCCTACAAGTCAAGCTGCATTATTCAAGTCTTAACCCATTTAGGCCTGACGTCGAAATAAAAAAAATGTTCGCTCCGAAAGAATATATATTCAAAGATTTGTGCCGCATTTTTACGATTTTTCAAAAATAGCAGACCTACAAGCTCGTAGCGCGCCACTCGGTGGCGCACTATGAGCTTGTAGATCTGCTATTTTTCAATAGCCAAAGTATTACATAATGCTCAGTTAAAACACCAAAAGGGGTTCCTGCCCAAAATGGGTTTTAACTCATTTATCGGAAATATCAGTGTCTTTGCTGCATTTCTTTCCACTGTTTTCCCCTACCACATTCCCATTTTTAAGTCTACACCTAATAAACCAGTATATTAATTAATACGCTCTCATTACAGGGGATTTATTTTAGACATTTCAGGCATTTTTCTCAAATCACCTAAGCAGGCTACAAATCACCTGATGCCAGCTAAACGGTTCAAAATTGTTTGTTCTGTGTTATGTGTTCCAACTACTAGGCCTAGGCTACTACTAATAATAGTACCAACAGCCACATACGTAATGGATAGATTGATGCCGTAAAGCTGCTATAAGCAATAATGTTAAAAATGTAATTACTTTTCTTTTTTGAGTGGTGCAAACCACTCCAACAACTGGCTTTGTACCCGTGTACCCGTGTTTGTACCAAAAAAACGAGCATGGTTGCTATGGTTAGTGTGTGACGTCACTGCACCACTCAGTTCACACGGGTGTGATTTTTTTTGTATTCAGACAGCCAGCAATGTGTAGAACGCTCCCAATTTATTTTGTCTGACACATCTAGGGGCCACAATCTACAATTCAAAGATTTTCCTAGAAGCTTTGTCATTGATCGATTTGCCTGCTTCCTGATTGGTTAGTCATTGCGACCGGGTTTTCTTTCGACCAATGACAAAGCTTCTAGGAACATCTTTGAATGCAGATTGCGGCCCCTAGATGTGTCACAGATAGGACTCACAGAGACTACTTTTTTTTGGGAGTGTTCTACCCATTGCTGGCTGTCTGAATACCAAAAAACTAAACAAAAAAGGTCATTCAAATTTTGACATAGTATTGCTTATAGCAGCTTTAAGTTTCCTTGTGGGGAAACTACAAAGGTAGTGTAAAATAGGACAAATGGAGATGAGCATTCATAAACCACAGACCAATGACCAAGGACTCTCTCTCTTCAGACAAGCTGGGCCCCACTGTGTTTGCGCCAGTTAAAATGGATTTTGTTGGAAACATCAAGGTAAGTGTGTCTGAAATAAGTTACATTTCTTAAAAAAAAAAAAAACGAATTCACTGTTAAACCATTAGGAGTCCGATTCTACAAATGCCTTTCTAAATCAGCAGTTTTAGATGTTCTTTTTTGTAGATTTTCCAAAGATTTTCCAAAATAGCAAATGTACACATAAGCTCGAGCGAGCTTTTTATCTCTGCTATTTTTTGAACAGCCAACGAAAAAAATCTAAAATGACACGGGATGCGTTCCCAGTTTTAATGGATTAAATGAGAAATATGTTTGCTATGAAACCATCCTCACCAGGAAGCATTTCTAGCAGTTCTTTACATCTCCACTGGGGGGCGATGGTTTTGTCTTCTACAAAGGCCCTCATTTTAAACTGATATGAATGTTTACCAAGTGTTGGCTAATGATTGATTAATTCATTCCTGCACACAAAGTGCCCAAAACCCTAAGTTTATAGGGGTCTATAAGGGGTGCATACTTAGTTTAGACTAGTCATTGGTTAGACATGGGTTAAGGTTAGGTTTAGGTGTGCTGCCCCGTGGGAGGTTAGGTTTAGGGTGAGGGTTTGAGATAGGACTAATGACTGGTCTAACCAATGACTAGTCTAAACCAAAAACTGTCTAAACTAAGTACTGCACCCGGTTTATAAGACACCATTTTACATTTGCGTTTACAGCACGTTTACATTATATCCACAAAACATTGCATTACAGCCCATAGTTATCCACACAGAGTACTCTGTTTTCTCTCCCAAGCTTGACAAATGAATGTTGGCTAATGTAGCTGCATGTCTACAATTGTAATAATGTAGTAATGCCCAATTAAAAGGGCGTGTAAGTCCGTTGCTCTCCCCATGTCCCCCATATATGGGGACTAGGTTGGCGGAGGGTGTGTAGAGCCCAGGGTCACATTAGATAATTGACACAGGGGTGAAAAAATGGGTTACAAAATCGTGGGATACAAATTATTAGAAAAAAAAAGGGCGTGTAAGGAGATTTATTTTTAGTTAAAGAAAAGAGCTACGTATATTCGGATAGTAATCATTGCTATAGTGTTTGTTCAGAAACAGGATTCTGTCTTTTCAGTGCATAGTGAGCAGAGAAGACTGTATTTTCAGGTTCATTTAACATTTTGTCTGTTTCATCACTTCCGATTTCACCTGAATGCGTTCTCTCTCCTGACTGGATGAAAAGATTGGTATCCCGACCTGAAAATGTGATGTTTACTAAAGACCCCCTTTTTGCTGAACAAACACTCTTGTAGAGAGGATTGCTATCAAAATCAAACTATAGAGCTATTTATTTAAAGAACTAACCTTGTACGCATTTAAGACCGGGAAAGCATTTTAGATTTGAGCTAAAAAGCATTATTTTATACTTTGGTTATTCAATTATAGCAATTTCTTTTGCCATTTACAATTAATTTGCTTTTGGGGGTCCCTGGAACAAAATCTTTTTATATGGGGGTCCGTGACCAAATGCATTACATAATTTGGGGGGGTTGTTGACATGAAAAACATGTTCATATATTTATATTGATTTAGAAGACATTTGTCTAATCTATGGTCTAAACATGGCAGCCCTGAATTGAATTGAATTAATTTCGTGTGTGTGTGTGTGTGTGTGTGTGTGTGTGTGTGTGTGTGTGTGTGTGTGTGTGTGTGTGTGTGTGTGTGTGTGTGTGTGTGTGTGTGTGTGTGTGTGTGTGTGTGTGTGTGTGTGTGTGTGTGTGTGTGTGTGTGTGTGTGTGTGTGTGTGTGTGTGTGTGTGTGTGTGTGTGTGTGTGTGTGTGTGTGTGTGTGTGTGTGTGTGTCGCGCCCCTACATGACGACTGTGTCACGCTTGCGCGGCTGTAGAAAATCCACCAGAAGCTGGTGTCTTCCTCGGAGAACTTCCCCACGCTCCAGTCCATCGTGCTGCACGAGGTGCGGACCAACGTGGCCCGCGTGCGGAACTCTGCCACCGAGGCCCTGCTGTGGCTCCGGCGAGGCCTCAGTTTCCTCAAGGAGTTCCTGTCGGAGGTGCACATGGGACAGAGGGACATCCAGGGTGCTCTCAGTGAGTACATTTGGAGTGTTATTGGGGAGGATAGCCCCTTGAGATGCAGCGTCTCATTTTACAAGTGCACAATAGAGCGTCACCTATAATTACATGCCCCCAAAACGGGGACTCCCGCCCAGGCCAAATGTCAAACATGCACTCCTATAAACCAAATGTTTCATCACACATTTCCTTTCCAAACTAGACTTTTACTACGACAGAGTGTGGATTTTAATCACATTAACCTCACACACCTTGTTCTTTTTGCCCAGATAACGCTTATGGAAAGACCCTTCGACAGTACCATGGATGGGTGGTGCGAGGCGTGTTTGCCGTACGTATATTCTTCAACCTGCTCCACTTCTTTTATAACGAGCTCCTCATAGTTTTAGTCACCATAGCTTAGTTTTCATGTAGTTTCCATTTAGTTTTCGTCAGTGAAAAAAGGTAGTCGACAACATTTTTTGTCATAGTTTTAGTCAACAAAAACAAAGGCAAATTCTAGAACAGGGGTTGTTTTTACAGTATGTACAGTAAGTATGTATTTACGTCCCCTGAAACGGAGCCACCTTTCACAGTGAAATGCTGAAGTGCCTGGTGTAGTGAAAGTGAAACGTTTATGAAGAGCATGAAATTGTGGTCGTAGACTCGTAGTTGTAAATCTATGCATGTGAATGTTTTTACGCCGACACTGTTCTTGTGACGCACTTTTTGCACTTATTCGTGATGTATTTATGAGGATCACTATTTGCATTTGGCCAAGGGAAGCATAGTTTGCCGTAAAAAGGTGTGCATTGGAACTGACCACACAATTCAATAGGATACTATTCAACTGTTCGATTACATTTTCAAATGCATCGGCGATGCGTCAAACTTTTCTATATTACTGCACAACATGGCAAATGTTTCATCAGTAAATGCAAGCAGTCGGATACATATACTGAACATATTTTATTTAGAATTATATAATATTAATATATACAGTATAATATAATTGTATATTATATAGGCTTCGATTATGGATTATGTCACGTTGCTGCGTCAATGCAGAATCGTGCACTGCCAAGTCGCGATGCATTGCTGAAATCGATTATTTTTGACACCACTAGTTTGCCACTGCACTAGGACATGACCACAAGGAACAAGCTTGCGTGGCTTCAGTCACAAACTGCACACACAGTACACTCCCTATTGAGCGTCGCAGTCCCGCCCCCTTTCATGACGACGTAAGTGAATTCCCCGTTCATTTTCTCCATAGGCTTTTCAAAAAGTATTTATTTAAAGACGTTTACGCCGCGGACAAAGCCAACTCGAGTTGTGACAAATCATGACAACAAACAACATTTTGGGCCGAACAAATAATTACAAAGAAGAAAAACAACAAAAGTGTTGTAACCTGCCGTTTTTCTTTCTAATTATTTGTTCGGCCCGAAAAACTGTGTTGTCATGATTTCTCACAACTCGAGTTGGCTTTGTACGAGGCTTAAAAGGTCTTTAAATAAATACTTTTTGAAATGTCTGAGGAAAATGAACGGGGAATCATTTCCTGTGCTCTGGTAGGGGGCGGGACTGCGACGCTCTATTGACAGCTAATGATCGGACACAGAGTCCACGTCGTTATTATTAGAATCCACTAATATGTTTAAATTCTCTTATCGAGGTATTATTTTTCCATCTCATGTATCCCTGGCTTCATTAACGGCTCCATCGTGTCCTCTCTCTTGACAGCTGGCCCTGAGAGCCGCCCCGAGCTACGAGGGCTTTGCCGCCGCCCTGGTGTCCACGCAGGGCGACCAGCATAAGGAGGGCTTCGTCGTTGGCATGCACCGAGACCTGGGGCTGTACCTGCCCGCCATGCACAACCAGCTGGCCATCCTGGACGCCCTGTACGAGGAGTACAACCTAGAGAACGACGAGGTGGTGTGAGGAACCCCTGGCCGCGCAAGAGCAAAACTCTGGAGGAGAGTGGAGCCCCCACTTCCAGGTGCAGGATCCTGAACCCTTGACGAGGCGTTAGCGGTGACTCGGACGTCACTGAGGGACAGGGAGTAGTAGAGCATGGGTGTGTGAGCGCTCGCTGCAAAAAAAGCACCCTGGGTTACCAAGTAGTCTTAAGCGACGTTCAAATGTGAGATGTTTTCTAGTGCTTCACCAACTGCGCTGGCGGTAGAAAGGGCTGTAGTTAATGAACGACATGTTTTTCAGTAGCCCTCTGGGGGGGAGGATGAGACGAGCATTAACGATAATAGGCAGAGCCTGGTAATGGTTTGATTAAGACCTGCTTCAGAGGATGTAACTTAAAGGAATTCCTTGTAGTATGTTGTATGTTGCCCTCTAAAGCCCAAATCCCACCAATGATTCGCCACGCAACTCGTTGCAACATGCAACTACTTGCAACCATTATTGTAAGGAGTCGCATTGGTGTGCTTGACCTTACAACTGTTTTGTTTTAAGGTCAACTGGTGCAACTGGTGTGGTTTAGGCTTAACGCAGACTCCAACTCCAACCACTATGGGTTGTTTTAACATTTGTCTTATTTATCTGGCCTTTATTTTTATTCTTTTTATTTATTTTTTAAATGTTTTTTTTATTTTGTGGCTTTCGCCTTTATTTTATATTTTTTATGGAGGGACAGACAGTAGGCTGACAGGAAATGGGGAGAGAGATGGGGGGAAAGACATGCAGTAAAGGCCGTCAGGATCGGGAGTCGAACCCGCGGCACACTGCCAGACTGGATTACCAGCCAAGGTGCCTGGACCACTGAGCCATGGCCCAGGCTTTATCTGGCCTTTATGTACTGCGAGTAGGGATCCTTGATTATATTCTCCACAGATTGAGTGTGTTGTACAAGGCAGCAAGGCAGATGTTTTTGTATAGTACTTTTAAACGAGGCAATTTAAAGTGCTTTACACAAAACATTGATGGCATTAAGGTGCAAAAGAACCTCAAAAACCTCAGTAAAAATAATTGGCAAATGGAAAATTGGAACTATGTGAGATTTTGAATGGATGTGCTCCGGCCCCAGCAAAGTCACCAAAACACCAAATGATCGTTGTTAGAATGGTGTTCCATCCTTCCAGTCGAGACCTGTACAGTCTATGACCAGGTGCGTTGAAGATGTTCTGGCAGTTTGTGCTGGCCCAAAAACACCTTATTAAGACACTGTTGTTTTGTTTTCCTTTCACCCAAACAGTATCTTTAGAGTTTAGACCATTGGAATTCATCATCAGTCCTGCTAGTTCTGCCTTTCCATATCCCTCAATCTATTTTCACAGTACTTATTCGGGCTGCACGATATGGACAACATTTCAGATCTCGGTATTTATGCTAAATATTATATTTTAAGTGTTGCAACATTGAAAACTATTCAAAAAACATATTCAAAGTTAGTGAGTTCGCTAACGCACTGGACCAGGCCCCACACACAAACAGGAGTGGTGGTTTATTGGGCTAAAACAGAGGAATGTTGCTGGCTTTAGAAGAGGACGATATTATCGTCTATGTCGACGATATATCGATATATATCGCGATACCGTAGCCTTTGTGCGATACTGATATTGCGTATGTTCATACCTCGATAACGATATGATAACGATTGTGCAGCCTTAGTAATTATGTCATGTCACAAGCCAGGGGTCTTCAACCGTTTTCAGGCCTTGGACCCCTGGCCTGTAGTCTCTGTGGACCTTATTGAAGACCCTCGTCATAAGCTATAGCTCCGGGTAGATTTGCCATGGGACCAAAAGGGAGCTTCCATGAGAATGGTGTCTGTTGACTGAGCTGCCTATACCTAGCCTGGCTAATAAGCCAGACTCAAATCACACTGAGCCAGGCTAGCCTATACCATACATTACACAGGAAGATCATGTTCGATTGTCCTAGCAGCATATTTATTTAGACTGTGTGTGTGTGTGTGTGTGTGTGTGTGTGTGTGTGTGTGTGTGTGTGTGTGTGTGTGTGTGTGTGTGTGTGTGTGTGTGTGTGTGTGTGTGTGTGTGTGTGTGTGTGTGTGTGTGTGTGTGTGTGTGTGTGTGTGAGAACTCTTGTGAAATGGTCAATGTTTGCATCCATAGAGCATGGTTATAAAATGCATGACTAACACGTCAGGTGCCCAATGACAATTAAACACACCAAGGCCTTTAACTTACAGTATACTTAGATCTATACGTGTGACAAATGGCCAACATAGCTGATCTACAAGCTCGGTCCGACACGTCGTGAGCTCGCAGATCTGACGGCTATTTTAGCTTTTTTGAAAATGTCCCCCAAATAGGGACGCTAGTAGGGTTACTAACTTACTGTGTTTAACGGCCAGAGGGCTGATTATTCATGTCGTAAGGAAGTGGTTCCCAAACATTTTCATGTCAGGGACCCCCAAATTGACACTAATCAGCCTGCGGACCCCCCATTTGAAAAGATATGCCAGGGACCCCCATGAGAAGATTTTTATGGCTGTAGCAGTTATTCGCAACCCTTTCAAGGACCCCCCCCCCCCCCCCCCCGGTTTGACATGCATTAGTCTACGGACCCCCATTTAATGGCATTTCTATCTCTGGGTGTGTACAGAGATAGAAATGGACCCGTTAGGGGTCCATTTGGTACCAAACTATCATTTAGCAGGACCCCTGGGGGTCCCCGGACCCCACTTTGGAAACCACTCTCATAAGGCAGTGTTCACGTCATAAGGCGTTGCTTCAGTCTCATCTCTCTCCTCTTGCTCTGCACAGCAAACCGTTTTGTAAGTAAACGATGGATGGTCGGTCGTTATAACCTTTGCTATGACCTACGCTCTGCCTGAATGTCGGCTTTAGTTTTTCCACTCTTTTTCCAATCTTTTTTTCTACATGTATACGCATTACCAGCCTACTGCTTTATTATGTTAACGATGTCAATTCAATGATAACAAACTTTTTTTTTTTGATGGCCTATGCTTTGTCCAAATGTAAAGTGTAGTTTATACTTTGTCCCGCATGGATGACGCTCGCCTTTTTTTGGTGTTAGCATTATGTTATGCTTTAGCTATTGAAAAATAGCAGATCTACAAGCTCATAGCGCGCCACCGAGTGGCGCGCTACGAGCTTGTAGGTCTGCTATTTTCGAAAAATCGGTAAAAATGTATTTTCGGTGAGCGACGCCGTCGTGCTACAAAGTATAATCTAGATGCCAATTAGACTAGATACAGTGTTATATATGTGTGTACTGTACTGTAGATGCACTCTTCTTCTTCGCCACAGAACCACACTGAGCCATTCGAACAAAGCTGGAGCATTCCGTCTGGTTGTTTGAACACATGCCAACGTGTACACTGTACTGTACAGTACTAGAAACAGTATTCTCTCTCCACGAGTCCTCGAGTTTACGGGAACGACCGAACTCATTATTATTCCATGTGCAACGTATGGCGTAGTGGTTCTCAACCTTTTTCTGGACCAAGGGGCCCCACTTCGAAATCCTGAAAGCATTCGCGGCCTGCCCGTCTGACCGATGAGCGCGGCAGCCGCCTGCATTTTATTTTGATGCTCAATCGTGCAATTGTTTTTCTACATTATTTTATATTGTATTTTTCATTTTATTTTAATGTCATATTACCATTAAAATCCTAGTGTCTTGCCAGTTGTTTTAAGGGCCCACTTGCAATTGACCATATGCAGACCGCGGCCATCTTGCCATTAAGTAAATGGCAGGGTGGTAACTATAGTGCAATTTGCGCATACATCCAAACAGAAAAGTCCTATCTGATTGTATTAAAGTTAAACGACGTCAAACTCGCCAACATTGCAGCTGTACGAAAAGCTTGAATTGGTCTCTATATCTGCCAAGTGTTTGTTTCATGATAGAAGTCCACCATAGACATGTTAGGAGCTACTTTCTGTCAAGACATTCCTCGCAGGTGAAGTGTTGGAGTTTGGGAGTGCTCGTTGGATATCACTCAACAGCCCGGCGCACCACCTGTTTTGAATTTGCACATTAATGCAGGAGGCAGCAGGAGGTTGCCTTTATGAAAACGAGTGCCTCCAAACTCCAATGGGAAGATGGCCGCGGTCTGCATATAGTCGATATCCTCACGGTGCCCACCAGTGGGCCCCGGACCACAGGTTATCCTCACGGTGCCCACCAGTGGGCCCCGGACCACAGGTTGAGAATCACTGCAATAATGGATTGTCGTCACAAGCCACGTGTGCAGGGACGGATTAACCCCTACGAGGGCCCCTGGGCCGGTAATATTTGCAGGGCCCCCTTAGCGCGCGTGCGCGCAACATTTTCGTGTTTTTCCGTGTTTTTATCATCTTTTTAACCTAAATTTAACAAAATCAACAGCCAATGAAGGGCCCCAGGAGCCCTTTTCAGGGCGTCAAACCTAGTACATCACGGTCCAATTTCCCCCAAGGGCCCCTGAGAGCCAAGGGCCCCTGGGCCACGGCCCCACTGGCCCAATGGCTAATTTGTCCCTGCATGTGTGCTCTCCTGCATGTTCTGTGTTGTTCCACAATGTTAAAGGTGGTGATAAGTGACATTATTTTGTTTTAAAAACTAAGTGTTAATTAGCTACAGAATAACTATATTCTGGTATGAATCGAATCGTTGCTATAGTATAGAGTCTAGACTTTGTTCAGTAACGGGGGGACGAGGGGGGGGTCTCCCCATCTCTCCCGGTAGACGGAAAATAAATGTTCATGTCAGGGTACCAATTTATCCAACCGTGAGAAAGGAGGATAAAGGGGTGAAATTGGATGTAATGAAACAAATCGAGCAGACAAAATTGGAACTGGAACACTGAATTAATGCTGATAATAAATTATCTTTGTGGATTGGATTGGACTAAAAGAGCTGCAGAGCTGCTGCAAACACTGTATAGCACTGATTGATTATTACAGTTAAATAGAGCTTTCACCTTTTTTTTTAAAATTTCTTTCTCTTCAACCCTGACAATATACCGTTGTATCTTAATGTTTGTTTTCTATATCAATGTACATAAGATGCCATTTGATTTTTATGCAATAAACCTAATTAAATTAACTTGGAAGTATTGCCTAATCCTTTCTATTGGCGTGGTTTTCAACCAGTGCGGTCCGGGGACCACCAGCGGTCCTTGAGGGGGTTCCAGGTGGTCCCCAGCTAACTGATGGAGCCCTAGAGATATTTAACTCTTGAGAGCGTAAAAGGGGCGGCGGCGGTGGTTCAGGGGTAGAGTGCCTGGATGGTAACCGCAAGGTTGCCAGTTCAAACCCGGGCTCCCCCAGAGTTACTGTCGAAGTGTCCTTGAGCAAGACACTGAACCCCTAATTGCTCCCGATGTGCTAGTTGGTGCCTTGCATGGTTTCCGCTGCCATCGGTGTATGAATGTGTGTGTGTGAATGGGTGAATGTAATGCACAATCTCTGTAAAGCGCCTTGGATAAAGGTGCTATATAAATGCACCATTTACCATTTGGTTTCATTTTACGCTCTCAAGAGTTAAATTATTGTTAAACATTACTTCATTTACAAGAAGTCTACACAATTTGAGAATGTAGAATAATTGTTATTTTGATCGTTTTGCCTGTTACCTCTGGTTGGTATGGTACCAACATCAATACAGCATGCATGGAAAAACAATCTTATCCAACAAAATAATATTCAAAGTTTTGGGTCTGAGAGGCTAAATCTCCTCAAATGGTGGTCCGTTACTCAAAATGCCCAATAAATAATGGGCCTTTGATACAAAAAGGGTTGAAAACCACTGGGATAGACCGTACTGACGTGAATAAAACCACTGGGATAGACCGTACTGACGTGAATAAAACCACTGGGATAGACCGTACTGACGTGAATAAAACCACTGGGATAGACCGTACTGACGTGAATAAAACCACTGGGATAGACCGTACTGACGTGAATAAAACCACTGGGATAGACCGTACTGACGTGAATAAAACCACTGGGATAGACTGTACTGACGTGAATAAAAACGCCACAAAACTGCATTCTTGGACTTGACTAGTCCCATCATGTTCTGGAGCCTAGCCATCGGCCAAAATCAGTGGTTTCCACACTTTTCAGGTGGAGACCCAAAAGAAAGATTAGACATTTGCCCAGCACCCAAACTAGTGAAAATAGCTGATATACAAGCGCACACCGTGTCGCTTCGTGAGCTGGTAGTAGATGGCCTATTTTCCCTTTTCTTTTCTTCCCTTTTTTGGGGGGGGTTCTTAATTTGTTTTTTTTTAATGTATAAAATTCCTTTAAAATGTTTTATTTAAAAATAAAATCTTTTGAAATACTTTTATTCGAGTCGTGACCCATAAGAAAATGGTTTGTGACCCACAAATGGGTCCCGACCCACAGTTTTGGAACAAATGGGGATGTCAGCCAGGGTTAATGTGGTTGTAAAGACAACCATACCTATTTCAACAGCTTTTGTCTCACCAAGTATTTTGATGTTCGGCGCTCTGCTGCCGGCCTCACCTGTCAATGAGGGCCCATGATTAACGAGCGAGCTAGTGTATTCTAAGTGTGCGTCTGTCGGTTTGCCTGAATGACATTGGCATTGAGTTTAAACGAGGCCTGTATCCCTGTGGCCGCGTGTCCCCTGGCCAGTCCCACAGCACCCTGCATGCCGGCCATTCCTCCCCATAGGTCAGGGATTTTCGCCGGGCCCGGAGCCAACAGCTGGGCCCCCAGACACCCCCCCCACCCCCCTGCCTGCCCCAGAGGGCCTCCCTCGGTCAGTGCAGTCCATGATATGATGCCATGCTGTGCTCCAACCCGTCTGCATTGCATTGAACTATAATCCCCCCGTTTTCACTTAAAAACCTTGATAATGGCCTGGGCCGGCTTAGCGGGAAGTGGGGGGGGGGGGGGGGTCATGGGTCCATTCCACGTTTTACCAGATATTCTCTGAGCTTAGTGCCCAATTCACCTGCATCCCCCATCAGAACAAAAACAATTCTATAATAGTAGTTGTGTGTCTGGTTTTCACATATGGTTCAATCCCAGGATTGGAATTGTAGGTTTCCCTGGTTGTACGTCCAACCAGAGAAACTCCCCCTGTCACGTGTAAAGGAGCAACTTGGACACTCAGGCATGAATGAAGCATGAGTTCAAGTCCGTTGCTCTCCCCATGTCCCCCATATATGGGGACTAGGTTGGGAGGCGGAGGGTGTGTAGAGCCCAGGATCACATTAGATGATTGACACGGGTGAAAAATGGGTTACAAAATCGTGGGATAAAAATTATAGAAAAAAAAGGAATTGTGGGTTTGGTTAGTGAGGTGCAGCTAGAACATAACCCACTGGTTCTCAAAGTGCACTCCGGGGACCCCCAGAGGTCCTTGGGGGCAAACATGAGGAACAGTTTAACCAATTAACCACTTATGGTAAGCACTATTTTAGAGAAAAATACAGAATGAGATAATAGTCTCAGAGGTCTCTATTTTGCGCATCTTAGGTATACCAGGTCTTATGACTTAAGACCATGGAGGCGTGGTCAATTCTGTTTAGCTATTTTTAGTGTCCATAAAACCTTAAGATGTGCAAAATAGAGCCCTTTCACCAATGAGAGAATGTGTATAAGAATGACTATTCAGAATCAATTATTTTCTCTATCTGCTACATTAGTATATACAAGCTGTAGAATTCTGTCCTTAATCTAACAACTAAGATTTTCTCTTACCAAATATTTGCAAATGGGGGAGGGTCTTAAAGCTGCTATAAGCAATATTATGTCAACATTTTAATGACATTTTTATTTTCTTGGTATTCAGACAGCCAGCAATGGGTAGAACGCTCCCAAAAAGAATTTAGTCTCTGTGACACATCTAGGGGCCGCAATCTGCATTCAAAGATGTTCCTAGAAGCTTTGTGATTGGTTAGTCACTGCGACCGGGTTTTTTTCGACCAATCACAAAGCTTCTAGGAACATCTTTGAATGCAGATTGCGGCCCCTAGATGTGTCACAGAGACTAAATTCTTTTTGGGAGCGTTCTACCCATTGCTGGCTGTCTGAATACCAAAAGAATAAAAAGGTCATTAATATTTTGACATAGTATTGCTTATAGCAGCAATTTGGCACATTGAAAACAAATAGAATCTGCCTCAAGAGCTTCCCACTATTTCTGCGAGTGCATCTGAGAACTACTATGTGGTCTCAGCAGCATTGGGTTGAACCCTGCATTTTAGTATGTAACGGAGACATCTTTGCCACAAATCTGATTGGCCTGGTCAGGGGAATGCGTGTGATAGGATAAATACGCCGAGGTAAGCTTTTACTTGGGCTCCTCAGCACGGCAAATTGTCCTGATGTGATTTGGGAGAGAAATATGGCGCGCTAATCGAGTTAGTGGCTCGTACGTACCCTGCCTCAAACATCTCTCTTGCCGTGTCCTTGGCCGGCTGCCATGTTTGCAGGCTCTCCCCCCAATCTCGACGTGGAGCTCAGAGTCAGCTGTGTTGGGGCTATACAGGCAGCGAGGGCTATCTGAAAACCGTCTCTAAAGGGCTCGACAGCCGGTGTGGGAGTTCAGCGCCTGGTCTCTTCACCACTTAAGACTGACGCAGCACTTTGTGGGGAGCCGCTGACAGCGTTGTTATTCAGCTTGATGCATGTCTGCTTGGTTCTGCACACAGCGCCCTCTGCCCCAGACAAGAACATCAATAACATCTCAATCGTTGTCAGCCTGTCTCCTGCACAGATCCCAATCAGTTCGCTTTCCGCCCGCCCACGGAACGAGATGCTCAAGTGCTGACAACCCTTTGAATAGAGAGAGTGCTTTCAGGATGAGACCTTCTCGGCTTGTGACCTGCTAGGGTCAAGCTTGTGATCCACTTTTGGGAACCACGATGTGTGCTAATAGCCTGGGGTCACATGAATTGAACCACTTGAGCCCTATTCCAAAAACAAATCAATATTAGAGATGATCTACAAGCTCACAACATATGGCCATGTGGTCCGACACTTGTAAATCTTTCAAACCTTTGAAAACAATATTGTTGCCTATAATGAAATTTGGACACCTGGAACAAAGTGGTAAAGATGGTGACACATTGGCCCCAAAAGATAATGACATATCGGTTTGGCTCTATACTCTTGACCAAGACAAATGCGTAAAAAAGAGCGAGTGGCGTTGAATGGTTTGGTTCTCATTTTATTCGGCAATTTAATTTCTTTTTTTTTGCCCTTTTCAAATTCCCCACAACTAGTATATAAAGTATGTCTGAGTAATGAAACAGATTTACATGTCACTGTCTGCAACAGTGTGTACACTAATATCCCATAAGCATTATGTTACCACATGCATCTTATGTTTTAACACCGTTGTGCGTACTACTGCGTACACAGTACAGTACTAGGGTACAGTACAGCTGAACAGACCACATACGAAACATCCAGCGTTATGTGGAGAAGAAATACACAAGTATTCTGTATTTTTTTTGGCTTGGCGTAGTATTGACACAATTGATCACGCGACTGTCATACAAACGGCAGTACTTCGTGTTTTATATACAAACAATACCTAGCTACACTAGTATGGTATTTAAGTAAGACACCTGCTTTATTTTTTCTTTCAAACTCCTGAATGCAGTATCACAAACATGCAAGTACAGTTAACACAGGTAACAGTCATAACTTTGGATTGCATCATCTGTACACCCACTACACATTATTATAACGCCTCACACCACCTCGCACCACCACTCGTCTCAGTGTGGTTGAGGATATATAGCTTCTCCCTTGGCACGGCGACTCGCACACTAGCTTATTATAGAAAAGACAGTCAGCTTATACCGGCATACAGTATTCCTTCACACCATAGCACAGGGGTTCTCAACCCGTGGGTCGCGACCCCTCGGGGGGTCGCCAAATTATTTTGGAGGGTCCCCAAATTATTTTCAAAAAAATAAAAGTTTTTTTATTTATTTTTTATTTTTCACGATTTTTCAAAAATAGCAGACCTACAAGCTCATAGCGCGCCACCGAGTGGCGCGCTACGAGCTTGTAGATCTGTTATTTTTCAATAGCTAAATTATAACATAATGCTTAAAACACCAAAAGGGGTTCCCGCCCAAAATGTGTTAAGGTTATTGTAGCAGTCAATTTATATTGGGGGTCGGGAGGGGGCGGGGCGGGGGTCCCGAGACATTGCCAAAGCATTTCCGGGGGTCCCCGGGCAAAAACGTTGAGAACCCCTGCCATAGCACACTATACATCTACGTTGTTAAGTTTCAGTGTCGAGATGAGTTTCTCAGTTCCTGTATACTGTAAGACAGAAAGTCTAGAAATACGAAGAGGTATTTTACAGTCGGCAGTCGACCGTAAAAACAGAATGTGGGCTTTTACACCGGAATTACCGTTCCTCCCATGTGTATAATAATAGCAGCTATATTTATACTGTTTCCACTTTAACTGTGCCATGAGGAGATTAAGAATATAACAGTTTTAAGCCATTGCATACAGCATATCAATTGTTTCTCAGTGAAGCACAGCTGGGGTAACCTGACTCCGCCAGATGGGGCAGCAGAGAGTACACTGGGCTCCCCCCTCCTGCTCCCATCTGGGAACTCTCAGGCAGACTTGATGCCCGGCCACAAAACGGCCTGGCCAATCAGCAGCAGCTAGAAGCTAGAAGCTGCTGCTAGAAGCTGCTAGAAGCTGCTGCTGATTGGCCAGGCCGTTTTGTGGCCGGGCATCAAGTCTGCCTGAGAGTTCCCAGATGGGAGCAGGAGGGGGGAACCCAGTGTACTCTCTGCTGCCCCATCTGGCGGAGTCAGGTTACAGCTAGGGTGCTTGTGATCACAATGCGTTACTTGACTTGTGTTGCCTCGGGAGTGCAGTCACTTCCCATTTCCGTTTACACAGTGTACCAAAGAGGATACCTGGTGGTGAAGCATGCCCAATGAAGAGCTATACATGCACCTATTGGTTCCTGAGTAGTTCCATTGGATGTGTCAATGCCAAACCAACTTGACCATGTCCAGAATCTGAATGATCCTTCCTCACCCTGTCAAGAGCTGTACCGTCACAGACTACTGGAGTCATACCAGGCCTCTTTGAAGCTCCCTATTGCAGCCAAAGGAGTGTAGCAGGGTATAGCCCTGCCTGTAGCCCAGAAGCCTACTAACAAAGATTTTTGGTTTCAAATTCGAAATGGCTACATGACCACCATACGACGGCCGTTTGGCAAATTTCCAGCATTCAAACAAAACCCAAGATGTAAACGTGATATTAAGAATACACAGTACAAAGCTTTGTCATGGCAAACAATTAAAGTATAGTGCCGATAGGTTAACATGCTCGGGCAGAGACGGCCTAGTTTGCCGCGGTCGTGTCGTAGTGACCTCGGCCTCATGCAGACGCTGTGCATGGTCATTCACATGGCGGTAGAACAGAACAGAACAGCACCATGGTTGCGGATGTCCTCCTATACGGCTTATTTCTTTCTTTCTTTCTTTCTTTCTTTCTTTTTTTGTTAACAGTGTTAAGTCAAGATGAGAAGACGCCCCCCCCCCCCGTCCTCCGATAGTGCAGCACATCTCTCGTCTGCAGCGTCTTGCGAATCGATCGGTGCCTTGTAACGAACCCTGGTTGGCTGTGTGATACAGTACAACCACCACCACCGCATTTTGTCGCTCAGACGGCGGTTCTGGTCCTAGTCGAGGTCGGGGGAGGGAGGGAGGGAGGGGAGAGGACAGGCATCGGTCCAGTGTGTTAAGACGGAGTGCAATCGTCCTGCACGTTTCCTGTGGACAGTAGAGGGGGGGGAGGGTCGAGTCTCACGCACGGACTCTTGGAACCCTGGGAGCTGTACGTACGTGGCATCTTCTCGGCAGCAACACAGAGTATAGTTCTATATAGAGATACATGTATGTGTGTGTGTGTTTCTTTTCTCATAGGTTCATTTGCTGCCACTTCCATCTGTGCCTCCTGTTTGTAGCATCGCTGTTCTTTTTTTTTTGTTATTTGTTGTTTGCGTCTTTTAAAAAAAAATCCATATTCTTGGTGTTGGGGCGACAACTGTCCGAGGTGTGCCTCCTCATGTGAAGTACTTGCAGTTTGTAGAGTCGATGACGCAGCGTGGCGTGCACCTGAGACGGCCATACGACCTGCAGGGTGACATGGAGATGAGAGCCGCAGGTCAATTGAAATGTCAACGGAATATGGGCCATATTATGCACACAGAATGACTCTTCTTGCTTCCGGGCCGCGTCCCTACTTCCTTCACAGGTGTTACCGATGATACTAATTAAGGCTCTGTTCCATTTATAGTGTGCAGTGGTTCATAAACCTCTTAATTTCAAGGACCGCCATAACTCTGAGAGTTACACACCCGTACGACGGGGCCATTTGGAACCCACTCAAGGACACTTTGAGACCCACTGGTGTAGCAGAGTGTTTCCAGTGAGCCAACATGCATCCTGACTTCTGTTTGACCAGAATGGAACAGAGCCTTCATTAGTATCATCGGTAACACCTGTGAAGGAAGTAGGGAAGTGGTCCAAGTTCTTTCCAAAATGGCATGTGTGCATAAATAGGCCATTCGCGGACAGCTACTGTTAGGGTCGGGTTCCGGAACGATAGAGGAACCGGAAGGAACCAACATTGAGGAACCGGAATCGGTTCCGTCACATTTTGGAACCGTTTTACAAACAATGATCTGGAACGCCCTACACTGTAGGAATGGTTAAAGGGAACCGTTAAGGAATTGGACAGTTAAGAGAGCATTGAACCGGAATCGTTAAAACCCTATAGGTTGTCACAATTATTACATAATCGTCTAATCGCAATTATTTGAGATGGTGGCAACTTATTTCGTCACAGTCGTCATAATCGTTTCCATGTTTAAAGATGTTCATTATACATTAAAAAAACAGAAATAGCAGATCTAATGGCTTGTACTGTAGATCAGCTATTTCAGCTATTTAAAAAGAGAATTGTAAGTATAAAATGTATTAAATGTCTTGGTATATTTCAGTTATTTGTCATATGTGCCCTGTGCACTTTTTTATTACGAAGCCTAAAAGGCAAACAGAAATGTAACTTATATTCATAATGTTCCAATTTGCAATGTCAAAAACACAATATAAATTGTTAATCACAATTATTTGTGTGACAACTTAATTAATACATGTAATCGTGACAGCCCTAAACCCTCCTAGGTAGTAGTAGCTACTGTGCCATCGACAATTTGGAACATCAAGCAGGAATTCTGGGTCAGTGTGGTGCTTGTATTTACCCTGGAAGATATGAGTTGTTCTGGGTCAGTGTGGTGCTTGTATTTACCCTGGGAGATATGAGTTGTTCTGGGTCAGTGTGGTGCTTGTATTTACCCTGGAAGATATGAGTTGTTCTGGGTCAGTGTGGTGCTTGTATTTACCCTGGGAGATATGAGTTGTTCTGGGTCAGTGTGGTGCTTGTATTTACCCTGGGAGATATGAGTTGTTCTGGGTCAGTGTGGTGCTAGTATTTACCCTGGGAGATATGAGTTGCAGGTCTGGTAGCCGAAGTCTTTTCCATCGCACTCCTCAGCTCCTTCGTAGCGGTAGCCATCTCCACAGTAGGCATGCTTACACTCTGTGGGAATAATGAGGACGGCATTGGATACAATTAAGCATCAGTTTAGAGATGTCTGGCTAGAATGACAACTGACACCTGTGTTGGACAAAGCTATTATTTTACCTTGTACAGTTGGGTGCCACCGATATTGTCCCTTATCATTTGACCCATTTAGGCCTGACCTCAAAACTTTTAAAAATCCTTCTAAATCCTGAAAAAATCCTTCTAAATTTTCACGATTTTTCAAAAATAGCAGACCTACAAGCTCGTAGCGCACCACTCGGTGGCGCGCTATGAGCTTGTAGATCTGCTATTTTTCAATAGCTAAATTATAACCAAAAGGGGTTCCCGCCCAAAATGGGTTAACTGTCCTTTTGCGCAGATCACGCAAACCTCAGCAAAAAGAAAAGGACAATATCGATGGCCTCCAACTGTAAGTGATGTCAGTGATGTTACCCATGTTTTAAATGGCGAGTTTGTACTTCTGCCCTCTGGGAGAAGATACAAAGAACCAAAGTGGAAGTACATCAGATTTAAAAAATCGTTTGTACCAGCATCAACCAAGATGTTGAACGAGGCTCTGAAACAGCAGTAACTGTGTGAGGCTAGATTATCCACATCATGTGTGCAATGGTGTGTCTCCCTCTGTAATGTATTTTTGTCTGTCATTGATGTTTTATGTGTGGCTGTAGCTGGGGTGAAAGCCCAAGACAAATTTCCCTTGTGGACAATAAAGTTTACCTTGACCTTGACCTTGTAAAACGCTTACTTGGTCCGGGGACCACCAGTGGTCCTTGAGGGGGTTCCAGGTGGTCCCCAGCTAAATGAGAGTTGGTAACCAAATAGACTCTTATAGATCTTTAACTCTTGAGAGTGTAAAATGAAACCAAACTAGAAAAAAGGGCTCCTCAGAGCACAGGTCTCCACCAGGTCAGGTAGGTTATTGTGGCCTCCTGGCAGAGGTTCGGAAACAGTTGCACAGTTGGCGACCGGACCAACGGTGCCGGAGATTGGCTGGGTTTCCCAAAGGGACCATGCGTAGCAAGTGGGCGTGTGGTTCTTAGGGGCAGTCTGACTTCAACAACACGTCCCTTTCACTGTGAGCTAGATATTCCGTGCATAGATCTGCCACGCAACTTTCCTTATAAGGCACTGAAATGAAGTGCGGCCTGGTAGGCCTTGTCTGAGTCAATTAAAGAATGCTGAATTAACTAGCTTGTGTTGGTAACTTTGACTGCACAATAGCCTCCCATTTAACCTCCTTGTATAGGCCTATATTTATTAACCCACAATCGAATGGAATTTTATTTTATTCACTTGCATAATGGGACAGTAGTGTTTTCATATAGGCCTAGCCTACATTTACCTTGCTGACATCACATGACATTTAATTTAATAATACCATGGACAGCTGACAGTAGGCTCTCTTCACTCTTAATTTTTTTTCAAAGTTTTTATATTTACATTAGATGAAGACAGTCACCATTTTTCACCATGACTGCATTGATGGGTTCAAATATGTATATAGAAACATGTTACCAGAATGGTTTAACCATTATCCTGAATACATCTGACGTTGTTTGAATGCTTTAGTGCGATTAAAACACATACTGCTGCGTAATGTCGGAAAGTGCGCTTCGTTTGGCAGGTGTGAAGGTATGAAAGAACCGCATTCTACTTTGCCAAAAAAACAGGGGTTTCACTTCGTTTCCAAGCGCACCTGACTGCGATTCACTGCATGTGAAATGCAACCCGCATCAGATAAAGGAAATGAAGCAAATAATGTGGCGGATGAATGATGAGGAACCACATAGGGCATATTTTACGCAGCGCAACCGTGGATAGATGTGGTCGAATGAGGAGACTGAAGGCCTCATCGAAATATGAGGACGAGTACATTAATCAATTAAAACACTGCAGTTCTGCGCTCAGCGCTGTGCCTCCATGCCCAAAAGAACAGTGTGTGCGACTGTGCGTGCAGGGAGAGAGAGATATTAATTTAATTACGACATTTTTATATTTAAATGAGATGAAGAAAGTCACCACTCATGTCGCACATATCTGCAAAAAAGCTTTAGGAAAAACGGATTTGCTTCTAAATGTATTCATGCAGGACTCGGAGGCCTTAAGTGCGCAATGAGGACACGTATATGGCTGTGCTCTAGTCTAGGTTGTCTATGTCTATAATGTCGTGTTTCCCAAAAAAGGACATGGTGCCCGAATGGCTGCCAATTAGGCAGCACACAGGCTTCTGTGTGTGGCCTAGAGGGCATGTGCGCATGCGCTGCACTCCTGTTGAAGTTACGTGCGACCCACATTTTCTTTGGGAAACCCATGCAGCCATTAGCTTTACACAGACGGACGGACACACACACAGACGGACGGACGGAGTGCAAAACATACTCTCCCCCCATGCCTTCGGACTGGTGGAGACAATAATGGACCTGTAGCCCCCTTTTTGAAACTAGCTCCTCGTCACTCGCCCTACACACTGGATGGGAGGGGAATCACCTTGCCGTCTCTATTATTTATAATATATCTATGCTCAAACCGAGTGGGGGGTGACTCGGGTGAGTGGCGAGGAGCTAGTTTCAAAAAGGGCCGTATAGGGTCCATCTTCATGGTACCAACAAACACCAATACAGCATATGGCATTGTGGACAAAATCGTATCCAACGATAACAAAATATTCGAACACAAGTTTTGGGTCTACGAGGCTAAATGTCATTAAATGGTGGTCCGTGGCTTAAATGCATAATAAATAATTTGACAGGCTTGACATGGAAAGGTTTGAAAACCAAGACATTCGCTGAGCAGACCTATGGTAGCCACGCCCCTCCCCCCTCCACACACACACCTTTTATTGATTGATTGATTGATTGATTGAAATATTTATTAACAGTTTGCAGAATTACCGTACATTTCAAGCACAAACTCAATACAAAGACTGTTAACTGTGAGTGGACGACCCAATTAAGCATTACACTTGTTTACAAGAGGGTCCACCTTGTTCAATTCATCAAAAAACTTGAGTTCCCATACCGGGAGTCGAACCCGGGCCGCCTGGGTGAAAACCAGGAATCCTAACCGCTAGACCATATGGGACCTGCTGCAAACAGACAGTAAGCTCCTTATGTTTGTTTGGTAGTAAAAAAAAAAGAGTGAAATGAAAAACGTATAATGTAACTTTACACCTCATGGAAGTTGAGTGGGGTAGTCTCGGTTGTTGCTGCTCAGGCACAAGTATGTGTCAGTTTGAAAGAGAAGTTAATTCATCTTCATTACAAACTGCTTTTGTTTTTATTCTGCAGGTGAGTTAGCTACCTATGCTAAGCATGTGTGTATTCGTGCGTGCGTGCGCGTGTGCGCGTGTGTGTATGCAGGGAGTGACATGAACAAACAAAGGTGCTTGAAGTGTGTGCATGGGTCCTGAGTAAATAATAGACAACGTTTTGTTTGGGGTGTCACAGCGTCAAATCCTTGTATGAAACCTAATTCTTAACTGTTTACCAATGGTGGTTTGATTGAAAGTGGTATTGAACCAAGTGTTACAACCTGAATTGCACATCTGGATTTCTATCTCTCAATTAACCCAATCAACCCAAATGACGTCATGATGACGTCCTCCGGTGACTCCGGTGACGTTCAGCACTAGGCCAGATCACAGCCCATATGGGGATGATCTTTATGTCATTTCCAGGATGTCTTCACCAGTTGAAATAATATAGCTTATTCTGGGCCAGCCTTAAGTTGATCTGGCCTCTATCGGACTCTCTCTGATTCATCCAGGGACGTCCGTCTTAGTGGGCAGAAATCAGGTGATATTCTGGGCCAGATCTGACTAGTCTTGGTTTAACTTGATCTGGCCCCATACCAATCGAGACGTCACTAATTTGTCCAGGTCCTGACCGTGCTTGCTGGGAAGGCATACCCAGGCATGTTCTAAGTCCCGATATAAAACTAACACATATACATATAATTATACGTACAGTCGTACACCTACTGTATACTAGGCTGTGACTGCATATAATATGCTAGCTAGCCTATACAGTATGTACTGTATACTACTAAGCTGTATATGTTGTAACTGGAAGGATGCAGTATAAGTATACAGGGCTGTGTACGTATGTTTGTCTGCTGTTGCTAGTGAGTTGTGACAGGGTACAGTGTACAGTATGTGGCTTGGTCAGCTCACCTTTCTTTCTTTCTACCTTACTTACTTCTACTCAACGCTTATGTTGTCTCTCTCAACCTGCTCCACAGGTACACCAGCCAGCTATAGGTGATGACCCCAGAGCCCCATGAAGCTCAGCTTCTTCTCAGCCCTGAGTCCATTCTCATGTGGTGTGACATGCTGTGAATGCTGGACCCTCAAGCCTGCCCACTGTACTACACCAGAATACTATGTGCAATACTAAACATCCAATGCTGAGTGAGAAGATGGGCAGCCAGGAGAATGAGACTAGTCAGTGCCATTGGTACTGAGAGGAAAGTACTGGCCAGATAGCCAGATGTATGGAGGATGGAGATGACTGGAGAGACGCCGCTGGAGGGCTCGACATGAACTAGAGAGAGAGAGAGCCGGAGGCATACTGCAGCGTAGAACAATATGTTCTTGCCACTGCTGACTGATATAGAACATGAACAGCATTCTGCTGCACACCATCTGAGCCTCCTCAGAAAGAAGAACCTGCTCTGTGTCTTTTTACAGACCAGTCCAGGTTCTCTCATCCATGTGAACTCCCAGGTACTTGTAGGACTGTACTCGTTCGATAGCTGTGTCTTGGACATTGACAGGCTGAAGAGGAGCAGGCTTGTTCCTCCGATAGACCTGCACCATCTCCTTAGTCTTGGAGGTGTTTAGGAGGAGGCTGCCCATCCAGAGTCAAGTAGAAGACAGCTCAAGGTAGGAACTTTGATTTGTTTGCTTATTTGCTACTGCTGCTTGTGTTGAATACTAGTGTGATTCAAACTGGTGTACTATTGCTGTCATTTGGGGACCCCATGACTGGGTGGCAGAACATGAAACATGTTCAGTGGCTGTTTCTGGCTCTGGGATTGACTGCTGATGTGAATCTACAGTTTGTGTGTTGTGTTGTATATCTGCCGATGAAGGTATGTGCTTACGTATGATTCCCCTCCAGCTGGGGAGGGGTGGAGGGGGGCAGGGGCAGGGGGCGCTCAGATCGGTGAACCAATATTATCCAGCGCTTGCTCCATGCGCTATACCCGCCCCTCTATATCAGAAAGCACACTGGCTGGGCCAGGCTATCGTTATGGTAACAGACCAGCTACTTACTGACACAGCCGTCGGTGACCACTCTGTTGCTGTCGTCGCACTCCTCTCCGTTGGGGATCTGCACGATGCCGTCGCCACAGTACCCTTCATCGTCTGGCGCGTTCTCCATCGACTGGAACGGCGTCAACTGCAACGACCAAAAACACGCTCACACACTTATAATATGTAAAATAGGGAAATGTCCACAGCGTGGATTTGGTCCGTCACACAACATTTTCACAAAAGATATATATACCGTAAATGAACTATCATCAATTTACAATTTACAATTTAGGCATTTAGCAGACGCTCTTAATCCAGAGCGACTTACATTAAGCAAGAACAAATCATCCTGACAGAAAGCTTCAAAATCATACTAAGATGTAATTTACTATAACATTTGAAAATAAATACGAATCTAAATGATGACAAGAATTGGAAAGGTTTCGGGGCGCACCTGGATTGGCATCCAGCCGTCGATGTCTTTGAAATAAAGGGATCTTTGGTCTTTGCGGAATGCAAATGCATTGTCTGTGCGGACACGTTCCAGTTCCTCTTCATTGCTCACCACAAATATCTGAGACAGAATTGCATTTGTTAAGCTACAAATTCAATATTTATAGCACATGTGTATGAACTATTGTGGCTTTTTTTTAAACCACTTAAAACCTTAAAGTTGGTTGAACCCCAGGGCTTTTATCCTTGCTGGCTCCCTCCTTTTTTCTCTCTACACCGAATCTCTTTGCATGAAAATAGCAGATGTTCTCCTATTTTGACAGTGAAATGCCCTGAATAGGGACACTAATGGTTAATCCATTTAGGACTGAGACCATATTCTACAAAATGTCTTCTAAATTCTGACAGTTTTCTGAAAAACCATATCTATGTTTCTATGTCAGTGGTGCTTGTGCTATAGAGCGTCGCAGTCCCGCCCCCTACCATGGACCAGGAAATGATTCTCCTCATAGACATTTCAGAAAGTATTTATTTAAAGACGGACGCGGACAAAGCCAACTCGAGTCGTGACAAATCATGACAACAAACACAATTTTTTGGGCCGAACAAATAATTAGAAAGAAGAAAAAAACGGCAGGTTACAACACTTTTTTTGTTGTTTTTCTTCTTTGTAATTATTTGTTTGGTCCAAAATATTGTTTGTGTTGTCATGAGTTGTCACGACTCGAGTTGGCTTTGGCGTAACCGTCTTTAAATAAATACTTTTTGAAATGTCTATGGGAAAAATGCATTTCCTGGTCCATGGTAGGGGGCGGGACTGCGACGCTCTATTGTTTCAACAGCTAAAAGTATAAAAGAATGGTCAAAAGTGGTTAAAAGCTAAAGCGACACGGATGCGTTCCCGTTCCTTAATGGGGTTTAAGTACACAAACCCCTAGCATCCCTATTGTTACAAGCTTTTGTAGATTTGTCTTTGAGGACTTAGGAGGGCCGGATTGAGATGGTCAAAGGGCCACGCCTGGCCCTCGGGCCGCATGTTGCCCAGTGCCAATGTGTGGGTTAATAATATGTTTCACACAGCTGGGCAAAACAACAGTTTAACCCATTTAGACCTGACATCGAAATAAAAGAAAATGTCTTCAAAATATCCTGACAGTTTTCTGAAAAACCTAATGTTTCTATATCAGTGGTGCTCAATATTTCATGTCAAGGACCTCACAAATGATATGTAATATGCCTCCGCCCCCCCCCCCCCCCCCATCTGAAAATATGTTATTCCAGGGACCTCCCCAGAAGCAAAGATTTAATATATATATATATTAATATATATATATAATATATATATTCAAAGATTTGAGGCATATTTTCACCATTTTTCAAAAATAGCAGACCTACAAGCTCGTAGCGCGGCACTCGGCGCCGCGCTACGAGCTTGTAGATCTGCTATTTTTCAATAGCTAAATTATAACATAATGCTTAAAACACCAAAACGGGTGGCTCACCGCGGGCACTTTGGGATAGCCTCCTCTGGAGCCCTGCTCGTCGAAGGGAGAGGTGGCCAGAGAGTTGCAGCTGCACCTCCCGACCGGGCCGGGCAGACCCCGCTCCCCCTTTGGTCCGACCACATACAGTCCTGCAGCGGGATATAAGAGAGACAATAATATCACACTCTGGTTGATTGTACACATGTAGGTTTCTCAAACTTCTCAAAAAAGGACCCCTAAATTAATGTGTATGTGGCATGCATGTGGACCCCCCATCTGAAAAGATTTTGTGCCAACAAGAACCCCATACAAGATTTATGGGGTTAAAAATGTCAAAAATCTGCGAAAATCTAACATTGTCAAGGAATGTCAACATTTTAGAGTGGTGCAACCACTCCCTTACGGAGCTATGTGGGTGGGTGCGTCTGAGCACGAAAACAGCATGGTTGTTTTTCACCACCTGTGCGCAACCTAACACACACACACACACACACACACACACACACACACACACACACACACACACGCACATATTAACTGTATATATTGTGATTTTGGGTGTGCCAGTACAGTACAGTGACAGTACAGTACAGTAGAGGGACCACCACACGGTAACTCTGTCATTTCTCAACCGTTTCGGACGCGGGGCGGCTTGCCGGAATCGGGCCGGCACCCTGGGTGCGTTCCTGTGGGTCTGAATGTGGGAATGAGGTGATGTATGATGATAAGAGCGCCCCTCACTTCACACGGGTGTGGTTTTTATCAAGTATAGAGGGTTTAAGTGATGTTGAATTTGCATTTTGCAGCTCGACAACAAACGGATATCAAAATGTCATAGTGTATAACAGGGTACCATTCCACGATAAATCTCCACCATTCGCTTATTGTGAGTGGTTTTTATCCCGATAAACGATAATAAGGATTATTGTCTCATCCCTATACCGAGTGTTTTTCAAATGGCAGAGCTGCAGATTTGCACCCGAAATGGCAAAAGAAATCTGTCACAAAATCTATTGTGACTTGTCTTGGGCGAGAGACTTGACTTAGACATGCACGCACACACACACACCAATAGACCTATAAACAGCTCTGGGTGTGGTTATATAGAAACAGAAGACAAAACGATAAGCCAAGGCTCCCGCCTTGCATTAACAACAACAACAGAATATTGTTTAATAGCAGCTAGGGGTCACAAGAACGGATATAAATACCTCTGTGTCTACATAAACACTCTATCCATCCATCTATCAAGCGGTTGGACCACTTAGCTTCATGCATTCAGAAACCTGAACAAGATGCCAGCTGTCACCTCGCTGGTGTTGGTGACATCATGTTAATCTGCGACCGGCGACAGGCCTTCTGTAAGTCAGTCTAAAGGGTCATGATGTCATGGCTTGAGAATCCTCTCTCTAGTGTATATCATCTGTTTGTCCTTGTTAACCCATTTTGGGCGGGGAACCCCTTTTGGTGTTTCAAGCATGCTGTTATACTTTAGCTATTGAAAAATAGCAGATCTACAAGTTCATAGCGCGCCACCGAGTGGCGCGCTATGAACTTGTAGATCTGCTATTTTTGAAAAATCGTGAAAATGTGTTCTTTCAGAGGGAACGTTTTTTAACTCAAATCGTTGCTTCCGGGGGCGTCCCTGGAACTACATATATTATTTTCAGATGGGGGGTCAATTACATGAAATTACATTTTTGGGGTGTCATTGACATGAAAAAGGTTGAGAACGACTGACATGGAAACATGATTTAGAAGACATTTGTAGAATGGTCCTGGGGTCAAAATGGGTTAAGGTCAGGTTTCTCCTGCCGTGCTAAATCCAAGTACTGGTGTGGCAACACTGTACCGCGTGCACTAATGTGTCTAATGGCCTTTTCCTTTCGCTGATACGGGTGGTTCACTGGTGGTGTAAGGTCACTAAGTACATTTACTTAATAGAGGGTATGCACATGCTTAAAGTGAATGGCACATCGAGTGTCAAATCGAGTGGCAAAGCAACATGCAAAGTGAGTTTAACATTGTTTAATGTAATCAGATATGACTTTTCTGTGTGGATGTATGGGGCTGTCAAGGCCAGGAAAGTAGTTTTTTGTCACTCAGTAGGCGTTCCTGCATAACTTCCTGGTTTGATGATGATGTCACGCGCATACCCTCTATACTGTACTTAACACCCCCCCCCGCATGCCCCCCCCCCCCCCCCCCCCAAGGTCCCGTTTTCGCTGGGTCATTTATTTACAGTTTGGTAATAAACACAGCGTGATCTGAGGGAGGACCGGCAACCCCCCGCCCCCGCCCCCAGACCAAACAAACTCATAGCCTGACCTCCTCGCATCCTCACACAACCCTCGAACAACAGGATATTACGTTTCTAGCTAAATAGCCTCAAGTGTAAAGCCCTGGACCAGTGTGGCTCTCGACTGTATTCGTCAGTCACGAGAACGTGGCATTGACTACAATGTCAGGAGGGAGGAGGGGTATATTTAACAGCACAACGGGGTGCTATTTAATACCCCCGAGGTGTTTCTCTGTCCGTGCACGTTTCACCACGGACCTTTAGCAAGACTACTTTTAGGTTCTGACTCCTGACTGAGGCGCAGGTTGACAAACACTGACCCAGAGGACGCAGGGCGTTTTGGAAGAGTGTGCGTGTGCATGCGTGCGCGTGCGCGCGTGCGTGCGTGCATGCGTGCGTGCGTGCGTGTGTGCGCGCGTGCGCGCGTGCATCTTTTTGGCCAATGTCTTAGTTAGAGTTGTTCTTATGAAGCATTTTCACTTTGTACTGTAGTGTAGATTAAAGGTATATTCAGTGATTTCACTTTAAATTCAAATATCACTTTTTGTTTTGTTGTGATAATCCTCCCTACTATAGTGTGTGCTGACCATATAAGGAGTTCCTCCCTGTCCCCAGTTAACCCCTGGGGGTAAAAAAAAAACCTTAAGTTTCGTTTAAGCTTTTATAAAGATCGTTAACCCTAATAGAGCGCAGACTGTGGCCACAGTCGACCATGAACACAAGCAGCCAGTCTGTGATTGGTGCAGCTTCACCTGCACCACACTGTGATTGGTGAAGCTTCACCAACACCGCGCTGTGATTGGTGCAGCTTCACCGGCACCACGCTGTGATTGGTGCAGCTTCACCAACACCACGCTGTGATTGGTGCAGCTTCACTGGTACCACGCTGTGATTGGTGCAGCTTCACCAACACCACACTGTGATTGGTGAAGCTTCACCAACACCGCGCTGTGATTGGTGCAGCTTCACCGTTACCACGCTGTGATTGGTGCAGCTTCACCAACACCACGCTGTGATTGGTGCAGCTTCACCAACACCACGCTGTGATTGGTGCAGCTTCACTGGTACCACGCTGTGATTGGTGCAGCTTCACCAACACCACACTGTGATTGGTGCAGCTTCACCAACACTGCGCTGTGATTGGTGCAGCTTCACCGGCACCACGCTGTGATTGGTGCAGCTTCACCAACACCACGCTGTGATTGGTGCAGCTTCACCAGCACCATGCTGTGATTGGTGCAGCTTCACCAGCACCACGCTGTGATTGGTGCAGCTTCACCAGCACCACACTGTGTTTGGTGCAGCTTCACCAGCACCACGCTGTGATTGGTGCAGCTTCATTCACAAACTGAATACACAGTACTGTAACTTACTACCCATAGCTAAAGATTGTGTCAGTACATTTTTGAGGGGCGCTAGCCCCTCCTATGTCCAGCTTTGAGAAACACAAACATTGAATGATATTGACAATGAATGGCCAGATTTGATTGTTTGTGCAAACACTAAACATTGAAGACGAAAGTGAGGGCGCAAATTGTGATTGGCCGGAATGAGATGATGTATGATGATGGTATGATGATAAGAGCGCCCCTCACTTCACACGGGTCGGGTGTGATTTTTTTTTACCTGTGGCCGGCAAGCCTGGAGGACCCGGGTGTCCAGCGGGTCCTTGGGGGCCTGATGGACCTAGAGGTCCTATGCGTCCTGTATCTCCCTTCACTCCCTGAATAACACAGACGTGTCACATATTAATGCCATAAGCACTAAAAAAAACGAAATATATTTGTAATACCATACAATATCTATGTATCTTCCAATAGGCTCTATCTATGCACACAGAATAACTCTCTCCTACTTCCTGGGCTGCTTCCCTACTTTCTTCACAGGTGTTACCGATGATACTAATTAAGGCTCTGTTACATATTGTGTACAGTGGTTTTTCAAACGTTTTAATTCCAAGGACTCCCGTAAGAGTCACACACCCGTATAGCAACTCACACTTTGACACCCACTGGTGTGTTCAGAGTGTTTCCAGTGAGCTAACATGCACAGTTGACCTTATGCAGCCACCACGGCCATCTTGCTATTACGTTAATGGCAGGATGGTAACTATAGCTGCAATTTTTGCCATTGAAAGCCCATACATTCCTTGCAGGTGCACGTGCTAAGAGTCCGACATGCCAATAGTCCGGCACCCATATAGTCCGACATGCCAATAGTCCGACGTTACTGCTCGCCCAGTATTCATTAGTGACCAGATTTGACTGAGAGACTGCCATCGCGCAAAGTTTTCTCAACTCACAGTTTTCTGCAAGACATTACTCTATAAGCCATATCTCCAAAACTGGTGGGTCAAACTGAACAACCAATATGTCAATTTGAAGGGGAGGCATACTATGGTCCGACGGAGCATTGGTTCGACATGCGTCCGCACCTCGGACTAGCGCCTGCTCCCGTGCTTGCGGTTATGGTTAGGTTAGGGTTTGAGGTGGGTTGTCGTGTTTCGGACCAATGACTCGTCGGACCAAACACATGCACTCAATTTGAAGCTATGATTCCCTGCTTTCATATGGCATGAAAAAAATGACAATTCAAAAAGAATCCAATGGCAGTCCCTCAGTCAAATGTAGTCACATTAGGTCCACACACACACTGCACTTGGACAACTGGGCACCCAGACATGGACGAGTGGCCACCTGGACGAGTGGGCGACTGGACAACTGGGCACCCAGACAATTGGCCACCTGGATTGCGTGGCGTGGCGGTCGAGTTCTAGTTAACTTAATGGCACGATGGCCACGGTCTGCATAAAGTCAATAGCAGCACCCTGACTCTGTTTGACTAGAACGGAACAGAGCCTTAATTAGTATCAACGGCAACACGGTACTTGTATTGTAGCTCTATATATTTCTTGCTGTTTGTTTGTTTTTACTCTTCTGAAGATGTCGTCCTTACCTGTTTTCCTCTCTTCCCCGGTCGCCCGGTGGGTCCTCTGTTTCCGGAGATTCCAGCTTCTCCTTTTGGACCCATTTCACCCTAAACAATACATGGTAAATACACACTACGCACATTTCCAAACAGACCAAAGTGTGTGCGTGTGTGCGTGCGTATTACAATCCTCCAAAATATAGTAGTACCAGACCATGCGAGGGAAAGCGTAATTTGTATGGTTTTTAAGTTGGGGTTACATTTATTAAACGATTCAGGTTAAGTTTAGGATTCATGTCATCTTGGTCTGTGGTGGTGGTTAATATTAGGCTTTGATTGGACCAGCAAGTTAAAGTAAAAAAGTAGCATTTTAAATTTTAAATGAAAAATTGCTTTTGATGGTAATACAAGAGTGAGTGAGCGTGCGTGCGTGCGTGCGTGTGCATGTAGGCTACAGCATGTGTGTGTGTGCGATTGCTTGATGATCATTCTACTCACTTTCTGTCCAAGCATTCCTGGGAATCCCATTGTGCCCTGCATGGGAGTAAGGAACAGTAAATAATATTAACCACGAAAAACTATAGAATGCACTGTACATTGTCGGTTTTATATGAAGACAATGCTATTGTGAAAGCACTCCAGCCATGAAGTAGGGTATTTTAACAGCAATTCATGTAGTAAAGATTGTATTGAAAATGTGTATTATTTTTGTACAATGCACGGCTTATCTCCTCAGCAGTCAGTATGGCCAATTCATACACCGCCATATGTTGTGTGCCGAAAATAGCCGATCTATATAAGCTCACAAGGCGTCGCATTGCGAGCTTGTATAGATTGTCTATTTCCAGGGGAGTTACCAGGGGAGCGACGCCGCAGTAGGTCAACATAGAAATCAGGGGACCAGGGACGGATTAATCCCCACGAGGGCCCCTTGGGTCGCAAATATTCTGGGGGCCCCACATAGCGTGCGTGCGAAGTTTGACCTAAATTTAACACAATTAACAGCCAATAAAGGGCCCCAGAAGCCCTTGTGAGGGCCTCAAAACCAGTACCGCACAGCCCAGTGCCTCCGAAGGGCCCTGAGAGCCAAAGGCCCCTGGGCTATACGGCCCCACCGGCCCAAAGACTAATTTGGCCCTGACTCTGCCCACCTTGTCCCCTTTGGTTCCAGTACCTCCTCGGTCACCACGGGAGCCCTGATGATGATGATGATGATGATGGGGGACAAAACACAGTATGTTACCAGGCAGCAACACTCACTGATAGATCAGGAAACACAATGTCAATCTGATGGGCCCTCATCATCTATAGAGCGTCGCAGTCCCGCCGCCCCTTTCAGAACGACGAACGGCCCGGAAGAGAATTTCCCATTCATTTTTCCCATAGACGTTTCAAGAAGTATTTATTTAAAGACCCTTTAACCTCTTAAACCCCAGGGGGGTAAAGGGGGTAACTCTGCAACATCGGAGTTGGAACCGGAGACCAATTGGGTCTCCATTGACCCGCTGAGCGCTGTTCAGAGGTGGACAGCCGCTGCCCCCGCCGGCGGGGGCAATGGGGCTCAAGAGGTTGCCTCGTGACAACACCAACTCGGCTCTTAACAATTTTTGGGTTTTTCTTCTTTCTAATTATTTGTTCGGCCCAATTTTTTTTAATTTATTGTCATGATTTTTTCGGGAGCCGAGTTGGCTTTGTCCGAGGCTTGAAGGTCTTTAAATAAATACTATCTGAAACGTATATGGGGGAAATGAATGGGAAATTCTCTTCCGGCCGTGGATGGGAATGCGACGCTCTATACAATAATGTGCTGATCCTGATAGCCAGTCACCCACCTTTTCTCCTTTGTATCCGGATAAGCCCTATAGAGTCAAGACCAAGCAGAAGCGTGAGTAAACTTCATGTTTGGAACAAGATTATTATAGTTAATGAAAAGTAACAGAATAACGAAAAACGAAATTTGAAAAAACATTTTCGTTTAGTATTAGATGATGTAAGGATCTATAGTTTCTAATTCTAATCTATCCGGAGCATAGACATAATTTAAAGCACAAAACGAGTGTTTCTCAACCCCCCTGTGTGTACAGAACCTAAAATTGGGTGATGATAAAACCGTATAGATAAAATCTGTCATATACTGTACTGGCTCTTTAGCTCTTTGTGGTCAGTGCCAAGAGTCGTCATACCTTGGGCCCGATTAGACCTCTTGGTCCAGGCAGTCCCATCAAGCCAGAGTCCCCTTTCTCCCCCTGGGCCACAGAAACACAAGCTCAAACATTAAACAAATGAACACTTTTAGGCCCCAAACCGCACCGATGATTCGCCATGCAACTCGCTGCAACCAAACGGTTGCATGTAATTGCATGAAACCATTATCCCCAATGGCAGTTGCAAGGAGTTGCATTGGTGTGACATGTCCTTAAAACTGTTTTTGTTGCAAGGAGTTGCATTGGTGTGACATGTCCTTAAAACTGTTTTGTTGCAAGTAGTTGCATTGGTGTGACATGTCCTTAAAACTGTTTTTGTTGCAAGGAGTTGCATTGGTGTGACATGTCCTTAAAACAGTTTTTGTTGCAAGGAGTTGCATTGGTGTGACATGTCCTTAAAACTGTTTTTGTTGCAAGGAGTTGCATTGGTGAGACATGTCCTTAAAACAGTTTTTGTTGCAAGGAGTTGCATTGGTGTGACATGTCCTTAAAACAGTTTTTGTTGCAAGGAGTTGCTTTGGTGTGACATGTCCTTAAAACAGTTTTTGTTGCAAGGAGTTGCTTTGGTGTGACATGTCCTTAAAACAGTTTTTGTTGCAAGGAGTTTCTTTGGTGCGGTTTGAGCCTTAGGCACAGGTTTACATGTGTCACATAACATCACATCTGTTAACATTTAGACCAGACCAACTCAAGCCTGAGCTGTAGCTCTGGCTGGTCATGCGTCGTGTTGCACACTGAAAATAGGCAATCTACAAGCTCACGAGTGACAATACATTGGAGCGTGCGGTGCGTTTTGTGAGCTTATAGAGCTGATATTTTCAGTTCACGACACGACCAACATGCAACCAAGTATAAATCAGGCTATAATAGTAACCAGGAAAGTGGACTTACTCACTTTGGGCCCATTTGGTCCGTTCCACCCGACTGACCCCGGCTTCCCTGGGAGCCCTGGAGGCCCTGTCCGACCCTGAACAACAACATCAACATGTCACCATCAGGACAATAGTTAATTTCCTTTGTATAGGCAAAGGCATCAGAGTGGTAAAAATATATAAGGCGGTGAACTCGCAAAATGCAGGTGACCAACACATTTTGGTCGCATCGCAACGCATTGTGAGTTTGTAGATCGGCTATTTTCAAAATGACCGAAATGAAGTGGTTAATGTATGTTTAGTAATAATCAAAATCAAAAAAGTAACTAGCAACTAAGGTTTTCAAATAAATATAGTGGAGTAAAAGTACACTATTTGCCTCTGAGATCTAGTGGAGTAGAAGTAACAGTACTGGAAATTGGAAATACTCACAGTAAAGTAAAAAAACAAAAAACAAACCCAAAACTCAAAATGTTACTTAAAGGACAACTTTAGTTCATGTTTTAGGTTGTTATTAGAGAAAGTAAAAGATGAGTGTTATTTTTTTTTCCATTTGCTGCTTTCTTTCGTTTTAGGGATTTTAGCTGTTTTTGACAGGGGGGCGGGGGCATTCGAGCATGGGGCTAAATATGTATTTTTTTACAAAATATTATGGCAATTTCTTTTTTTATTATTTACTATAGTCCTAATAAACCCCAGGAAATTACATCTGGCCACAAAAAAATCACAGGATCTACTGAATGTGAAGGTAGCCTACTGGGGGGAAGCCACACTGTGTGTCATAGGCTCAATGTTAGTTTGACACATTCAGTAGATCCCGTGATCTTTTGTGGCCAGATGAAATTTCCTGGGGTTTATTAGGACTATAGTAAATAATTAAAAAATAAATCGCTATAAAATGTTGTAAAAAAATACATATTTAGCCCCATGCTCGAATGCCCCCGCCCCCTGTCAAAAACAGCTAAAATCCCTAAAACGAAAGAAAGCAGCAAATGAAAAAATAATAACACTCATCTTTTAGTTTCTCTAATAACATCCTAAAACATGAACCTTGGTTGAAAAAAACTAAAGTTGTCCTTTAAGTACAGTACTTGTGTAAATGTACTTAGTTACTTTCCACCGCTGGCAAAATGAAAAACCTGCCAGGCCTGTGCCGGTGTGGGTTTGACAAAGCTGCCGGCCCGGCCCACCCGTCCCGCTGCAGACATTTGTCAACCCACAACAAGCATACTGTAGCTGCACATGTGGAGGCGGTATGACTTTAACGAGCCCTGTCACTTGGTTCTCTTTAATTAAATGATGGTCTGTATATAGAACAGGAGCCGGTGCTTGTGGGAAATAAAATGATTTATGGGCTCGGGCTTGGAAGCACTAAGCAAAATTGCACGGCTGGTGCGGTCGGTGGGCTCCACTCCACTCCTCGGTCAGAGCAGGAGCGCGCGCCACCGAAAGCTCTCCCAGTGGGGCTGTATTACTGGTTAACCACAATGACCAATCGTTTAGGGAGGTCACTTCTCGTTTATGACGGGTCCTCTTATCCAACATGCGCCCGCTGAATTTACAATGAAGCTGTGTGTGGCGGGGGACGGTCCACTGTTCCAATGACAGCGTGAGGTCCATCTTATTGGGGGGGAGGGGTAGGGGTCTTTCAAGGGCTTGATATGGGGTGGGGGGGGGGGGCTGTAAGGCACTGGTTCTCACCCCTTGTTGGGGTCTGGGGATCAGCAGGTGTCCAAATGGGCCCTTATGATGGGTCTGTCTGTGTGCACTCCCACTCCCAGTGCAGATTGCAGGGTCCCAAAGTTTAAGATAGGGGTGCACGGTTATGAAATCATGACCGATATCCGATCTCCGATTATTCAATCAATCAATAAATATTTTTAAACTCTCTTAACTCTCTTTTTCCAAGTGTCTGTTTTCACTACAGAATGACTACTGGATGAGATGGAGTACACAATGTAGAACCTAGCCATCGACGGTCACATTATTATTGCGTGATCAATATCGGTGAAAATAATCTGGATTATTTTGAGACCCATGCGATACCGTTATGGCATTTTTTATGGCCGATTCCGATACGCTATACCGATTATATTGTGCATCTCTAGTTTAAAATCATATGAAAACGGGTCGTCCGTGGCTACATGCTATTCAAACTGGGAGTCCTTGAAATGAAACGAGGATTGAGAAGCACTTCTGTTATCTCCCCTTCAGCCAGAGGAGAGGTCATCTCAGCAGCTCGTGCCCGTTCCGTTCGCCTCCTGTCAAGGTTGTACCTGCTTGCAATTTCATAATGTCCACGCACGGCACGGCACGGCACTGCACGGCACGGCACGGCACGGCACGTGGTGTGAACTAACTACATTTACTCAATTACTGACGAATGTAAAAAATGTCTTCTAAATCATGACAGTTTTCTGAAACAAAAATAGCAGACCTACAAGCTCGTAGTGCGGCACTCGGTGCCGCCCTATGAGCTTGTAGGTCTGCTATTTTTCAATAGCTAAAGTATAACATAATGCTTAAAACACCAAAAGGTACAATTCTGTACAAAAGTACAATTCTGAGGTTGTTGTTTTTTACTTTACTGGAATATTTCCAATTTTCGTTACATTTTACTTTTACTCCACTACAATTATGTGAAAAAAAAACTGTAGTAACAACTAGTTACTTTGTAGATTTTGATTATTACTAAACATACATTAACCATTTCAGCCTTTTGAAAATAGCCGATCCACAAGATCACAATGAACGATCAACGCATTTCGATACCAATACGGTTATACCGTTACTCGAGTAAGTGTGTGTGTGTGTGTGTGTGTGTGTGTGTGTGTGTGTGTGTGTGTGTGTGTGTGTGTGTGTGTGTGTGTGTGTGTGTGTGTGTGTGTGTGTGTGTGTGTGAGTAAATCCACTTAGCGGAGGAGAAGAAGAGGAGTGATTCATGGAGAGACTCACCTTTTGTCCAGGTCTTCCTAGTTCTCCCTGACAGCAGGAGGAGGGAGGGAGAGAGAGAGAGGGAGGGGCAGAAAACAGAAATGGTAGTCATGACAACCGCATTTCCCGGGCTATAGCTCGCTCGCACTCAAACAAACCCCCCCCCCCCCCCCCCCCCAACCCGGAAGGTTGAAAGTGTGGCTTTTTGCAAAAAAAAAATGCTATACCGGTCCAAACATATTTGTTTACATACATTCGATTAGATCCACTATAGGATGGATGATGGAAGACATCGGGGGAAAAAAACAAGCAGTAATCATTTGACGACGTTACCTTCTCTCCCTCGGGCCCTTCTATGCCGGGTAAACCAGGTGGACCCTGTGATGAGAGAGGAGGAAAGAAACACAAAATAAAGAGACTTATCTAATCTCGCTTAATAACCCATTTAGACCTGGGAACGATTCTACAAATGTCTTCTAAATCCTGACAGTTTTCTGAAAAACCCATGTTTTCAGTGGTTCTCAAACAATTTTATGTCAAGGAGCCCCAAAAATATATGTAATTGGTCGCCGACCCCCATCGGAAAATATGTAGTTCCAGGCAAAGATTTGAGTTAAAAATGTTCCCTGTGAAAGAATATATATTCAAAGATTTGCGCCACATTTTCACGATTTAAAAAAAATAGCAGACCTACAAGCTCGTAGTGCGGCACTCGGTGCCGCGCTATGAGCTTGTAGATCTGCTATTTTTCAATAGCTAAAGCATAACATAATGCTTAAAACACCAAAAGGGGTTCCGCACCTAGAATGGGATAATATAGTCTCGTTTCCCCACCACATCCACTGAGAAATTCACTGCTGTTCCCTGAAGCCCAATTCCCCCTGCAGTTTCAATTAGCTAAGGGCTGAGTGGCCGATATTGATTTACAAAGTGCCTTGTATGCGTTGCCCTCCCGAGTGATATATAACCGAAGGCCTGACTGCTGCAGTACTGCGATGCAGGTGGCCCCCGTCTAATAGCCATGATTAAAGGGGAAAACGCAGAATGGGCAAACCGAGCGAAAAAGAAAAAAATGCCAATAAGTGAAAATGCTTTTACGTTTACAAAACATCAAAGGCTCACCTTTTGAACCCGCATAACAGATGGTCGGTGAACTTTTCCAGCGACCACCAAAGCACTGAAACACATGTTTCCCCCACCATGCATGCTCTGTTTGTGTGTGTCTGACTGTGGGCCGTTGCTGGAATTTACGCGACTGAGTATGCCTGCCCGTTCCATTGCACGGACAAAAAACTCTTTGGGCTGTTTCTAAGAATGGTGTGCAGCAGAGTGCGTACTGCATGGGCAGCCTGGCAGCCAGTGGAAAAAGGCTATTTGTGTCTGGGCTAAATCGGGCGCGTTAATGGGCTGCTGTGTTGCAGGGTGCCAAAGTGGACCCCCTATACCCCCCTTCCCCCCTCCTCCCCATGAATACCCCCCGTCCCCCCCCTCAACAACCGCCCCGCACCCCATGGCTCCGGTCCTCCCAAACCATCCCCGACATGTCTGGAGTTGTTATAGGAGAGAGAGAGGGAGGGGGGGGGGGGTTGGGACGTCCTGGAAGAACTACGTCCTCCGACAACTGTAAGCAATGCAAATACAAAACGTGCTCCACGTGCTCGAGGAACCAGTCGGTCAACATTGTCCTGATTTTGTCGTTCGCACGCTGCTCTGGTGTTGCAGACCACGAGAGATTCCAGAACTATGCCGACGATGCACCGATAACTATGTCAGATCAAGTGTGAATCTTTTTCATGATTATTATGCAGTCAGATATATTTCTGTGATGTTGATCAGAATCTTGTCAATCTATAGAGGGTATATATGCACGTGACAGCATCATTATCATACCTGGAAGTTATGCAGGAACGCCTACCGAGTGGGGAAAAGAAACCTACTTTCTGGCCTTGACAGCCCATACGTCCAAACAGAAAAGTCCTATCTGTGATTGCATTAAACAACGTTAAACTCTGGCCCGGGGCGGCTGGCATAGCCGTCTGGGCACCTTGGCTGGTAAGCCAGTCTTGCAGCGTGCCGCGGGTTCGACTCCCGATCCCGACGGCCTGTACTGCATGTCACTCCCCCATCTCTCTCCCCATTTCCTGTCAGCCTACTTTCCATCCATCTCTCAATAAAACGTTAAACTCACTTTGACCCTCACTTTGCCACTGACTTTATGCATGCAACATATATATCTTGTATATTTTGGTCAGATCACGGTGGCTGTTTTGATGACTGAATTGGATAATAAAGCTGTACCATATCTTACCCTGGACCATTATTAGAAACACGTCAAACATAGAATGGTTTCACTTGTACATCTGCTATTTTTGAATTTTTTTATGAAAAATCTTGAAAATCTTGAAATAATTTTGAATGAGTGTTATTAAAGTAAAAGTGTGTGTGTTATGGTTCCTACCTGAGGCCCAGGGAGGCCGGCCGGGCCTGGGGGACCCTGCAGACACATAGAACCTTTCTCAGAACCTTTCTGGTCTGGATCTGTAATACCTCCATGACCACTTGAACCATCATCGTCATCCTGGAAAAGAATCCATCAATACCCAACGTTACAGCATGGAACGTTTCTCATCATAACTTTGCCAAATGTTCATTTAGGAAAAGGAAAACAAAATCTAAATTGCACTTAATTGCACTTGCGTTAAGGGATTATTGTTTTTTTGCCAAAGGTTTAGAGGTTAAATTTCGCTTCAGTTTCTTTGTGTTCCAGTTCCAATTCTGACCTTTTTTTTATTTTTTATCCCATGATTTTGTAACCCATTTTTCACCCCTGTGTCAATGATCTAATGTGATCCTGGGCTCTACACACCCTCCGCCAACCTATAGTCCCCATATATGGGGGACATGGGGAGAGCAACGGACTTGAACTCGTGCTTCCTTCATGCCTGAGTGTCCAAGTTGCTCCTTTACACCTGACAGGGGGGAGTTTCCCTGGTTGGACGTAGCGCGTGGAAGGAACACGTTATTCCAACCAGTTCCTTTCCCCTCCATCAGGCCCCCCGGCTGGCCAGGGGGAGGCAGTTTAGAGACCAGGATTACTGCATGTTTTTTGTGAGGGTACCTACCCTAGGGGACCTTTTTTATCCTCTATCAATTCCAATTTAACTCGCTTATCCTTAATTATCCTGGTTGGATGAAATTGGTATTCCGACGTGAAAATTTATATTTTCTGTATTCTATGTAGCAACAAAAACGGGGGAGACCCCTGTTACTGAAAATAATATACTAGCAACGATTAGTATCAGGAAATAGAGAAAATAACACTTGACACACAAATCATTTACAGCATTTTCCCCTTTTTCCAACATCATCTACATAATGGATCCTACACTGATGGCCATAGGACGGTGGCGATGCCATTTCTGTCTACATGCTGTGTCTCGTAGTTGGAACAAGAAAGGAAAGGAGGAGGAAAAGGAAAAAAAATGATTATATTTTGACACATGCATGGCGCTGCAGGACGCTAGCCAGTGTGTGTGTCCTGGGCATGACGTTAAACTGCTCCTGTTGTGTAATAGGTGCAGTGGATGCCTCCGACGCTACCTAGTGTGAGGGGCCGTCAGGGTGGTGGCTCAGGGGTAGAGTGGCCGGGCAGGAACCGCAAGGTTGCCAGTTCGAACCCGGGCTCCCCCAGAGTTAGTGTCGAAGTGTCCTTGAGCAAGACACTGAACCCCTAATTGCTCCTGATGTGCAGGTTGCTGCCTTGCATGGTTTCCTCTGTCATCGGTGTATGAATGTGTTTGTGTGAATGCAAACTATGTAAAGCGCCTTGGATAAAAGGCGCTATATAAATGCACCATTTACCAACAGCTACCGGGAAGAGAGCTCTATGGAAGAGAGGCAATAGACCCGCTCGAGCGAGCGGAAGTTTAGCCTAGCCTGTGACGTCATGCACATGACGTCATGAAGTTAAATTAACATTTTAAACACAATTTTACAGTGTAGATTGGGGGTCCTTGAAATTAAAAAAAATCCCTGACTTACAGTATGTCCTGGGAGGAAACCTGCAGCCTAGAAAGGAAACATCACACCCCCCATGCATTCAACAGTAAATTGTATCACTATCAACGCATGGCAATGGTGGCATCTTCGAGGGCCCCATAATCCAGTGTGCCCTTGGAGTTTTTATTATTAATGTTACCGGAGTGTGAGAGTATACAGGTCTGCTTTTAGCCGGGGGACCAGAGAGAGAGAGAGAGAGAGAGAGAGAGAGAGAGAGAGAGAGAGAGAGAGAGAGAGAGAGAGAGAGAGAGAGAGAGAGAGAGAGAGAGAGAGAGAGAGAGAGATACCGGTGGCAGTTTGGATACGACCCAAGGACACATCAACAATCAGACCCCCCCCCCCCCCCCCCCCCCCCTCCAACAACAAGGACAAGTCACATGACTTTGACTCACATGAGCGTGGCGGCGCCAAAGCGTAGGGGGCGGAGGAAAGAGGGGGGGCGGGGGAGGGCTCAGTAAACAGCAGGGGCTGAATCTCTTCTGCCGGTCCGGCCGCCGGAGAGCTGCGGTGACAGCGGACACATGGTCAGTGATCACGCTGCCTATATGGGAGGAGCAATGATGTCAGGCATGTTGAAAACTGGGTTTCACTTTGCAAGAGGTTATACATCCATGCACATATTATCCACATTTTTGTTTTTTTGTTTGTAAATTAACGCGCAGACAACGTTTCGGCCTTCGGCCTCACTCACACTGTTGCAACATGCATACAACATTGGTCTTGTGTCTTGTCCGTGTTTAATGGCCGCCCCCAATGCATTTCCAATGGAAGTCGCATGGTTTGACAAAACATTTTTGTTTGATGGCTGTGTTGTGCCCCCCTCCCCCGCATCAAACAAAAATGTTTTGTCAAACCATGTGACTCCCATTGGAAATGCATTGGGGCGGCCATTAAACACGGACACGGTGAGTGAGGCCTTCGTCAGCGTTGACAGCGCTGAGGAAGGCCGACTAGGCCGAATCGCGTACGTCGTCTGCAGTGTTGTTTTTCACAGCAAATTTCTATTAGTCTTTGGACTGAAACTTCATTTAGTTTTAGTCACATTTTAGTCACCTGGAATGTTTTAGTGTTAGTCTAGTTTTAGTCGACTAAACAGCATGATATTTTAGTCTTAGTTTTAATCTACGGTTGATTTAGTCGACTAAAATGTATTTTGTCGGGCCTTGATGCAGTCGCAATGACTGATTTCACACTAGCAGATCTGTGCTTGTAGATCGGCTATTTTCAGCATGAAACCAACAAGTGTAAAATGACTTGTCTTATACTCTTGTCCACTATAGTCCCTTCCTAACATTTTAGTCTAGTTTTTATTTGTTGACGAAATTGTCAGTATATTTAGTTTTAGTTTCCATTTAGTTTGTCAGTGAAAAAAGGTAGTCGACGAACATTTTTCGACGCACACACACACACACGTCTATATACTGTATTATTATACTATGCTGCTATTTTAACTACCTCATTCATTCCAGTGATTCTTTTTTCTTTTAACCACACCCCCTCATGTATATATTTTACTCCACTCATATTAGGAATATTTGATGTTTCTGACCTGTTTTCCCTGTTTTACTTTCTATCTCTATTCTTTTACCCTTTCCTTGAAAACTGCAGCGATGGAGCGTGCGTATGACAAAGAATTTCACCCACTTTTCTCTTTACACCCGTCTGTAAACCTGCGATGTGACAGTTTAAGTTGACATATACTGCACATTCTGCACAGCGTTGGGTTCTCAAGTGGAGTCCAGGGACCCTCGGGGGTCCTGGGGGGGGGGTTCCAGCTAAAGTAGTTAGCTAAAGTAGTTACCCGAGGTGGGGTTGGCGAAAGGGCCTTTCTGTGTGGAGTTTGCATGTTCTCCCTGTAGGTACCCTCACAAAAACATGCAGTAATCCTGGTCTCTAAAACTACCTCCCCCTGGCCAGCCGGGGCGCCTGATGGAGGGGAAAGGAACTGGTCGGAATAACGTGTTCCTTCCACACGCTACGTCCGGCCAGGGAAATTCCCCCCTGTCAGGTGAAAAGAAGCAGCTTGGACTCCTCATGCATAGAAGGAGGCATGACGTCAGTCCGCTGCCCCCCAGGTTGGCCCTGGAACAACATATTTTCAGATGGGGTCGGTGGCCAATTTTTGGGGGTCCTTCACAAGAAAATGTTTGAGAACGACTGACATAGAAACATGGGTTTTTCAGAAAACTGTCAAGATTTAGAAGGCATTTTGTAGAATCGTCCTCAGGTCAAAATGGGTATTGAGTACTTGCTCCACCACTGTATTCTTTTCTGTATTAATTCACACGTGTACACCCATCTCCTGCAACCTACAGCAACTTCAGTCCTGCAGGGCTGCCGTTTGTGCACAGCGATCTCCTCGTGCCCGATGTATGTGTGCTGCTGAACAGTAAATGCTATACGTCTTGCACAGCACATCATGCAACAAAGTGTAAATCCAAAAAGGTCAACGGCATATGACACTGACTGTGCACATGCTTGAGACGTTCCTTCATGCACGACGGAGGCGAGAGCAACGTGAGACTATAACTCATTTAGGACTGAGGTCAGATTCTATACTAAATGTCTTCTGAATTAGTTTTTCTGAAAAACATATATATATATATTTTTTTTTTATCCCATGATTTTGTAACCCATTTTCACCCGTTGTGTCAATTATCTAATGTCATCCTGGGCTCTACACACCCTCCGCCAACCTGGGGAGAGCAACGGACTTGAACTCATGCTTCCTTCATGCCTGAGTGTCCAAGTTGCTCCTTTTACACCTGACAGGGGGGAGTTTCCCTGGTTGGACGTAGCGCGTGGAAGGAACACGTTATTCCAACCAGTTCCTTTCCCCTCCATCAGGTGCCCCGGCTGGCCAGGGGGAGGCAAAAAAAAACCTATCTTTCTATGTCAGTGGTTCTCAAACTATTTCATGTCAAGGACCCCCAAAAATTATAATGTAATTGGCCTCCGACCCACATCTGAAAATATGTTGTTCCCAGATATGAGTTCAAAACGTTTGCTGTGAAAGCATATACTTGTATATTCAAAGAATTTCACACATTTCCATGACTTTTCAAAAATAGCAGATCTACAAGCTCATAGCGCGGCACCGAGTGCCGCGCTATGAGCTTGTAGATCTGCTATTTCTCAATAGCTAGAGTTTAAAATAATGGTTAAAGTCGTAAAAGCGAGACAGATGCGTTCCAGTCCTTAATGGGCTAAACGCAGACGGACGGACGGACGGACGGACGCAGGACGTGGGCGAAGGTAACAGGCAGTGGTGGAAAGTAACTAAAGTACATGTGCTCAAGTACTGTACGTAAGTACTTTTACTTCTACTCCACTGCATCTTTTAGACGGAGGCAAACGTTGTACATTTACTTCGCTACAATTACTTTGTATACATTTTGAATATACTGCTATGTTCTAAATATCTGTATACATTTTAGACATACGATAACTTGTGAAGCGGGACATTCCGCTTACTTTAACTTTTGGTACTTTAAGTATAATTAGGTGCCAATATTGTTGTACTTTTGAAGTGAATTTTGATTAATAGGCCTATACCGGACTTTCACTTGTACTGCTTGCATTGCAGTAATAATATATCTTTTTTTACGTAACATTCGAGTGCTTTTTTCCCCACCACTGGTTATAATTTCTATAACAGGTGCAAACGATCAGATGGTGACAGGCCGACAGACTTCAGGCTTCCCGACGCTGCTGCTGCTGCTGCTGCTGCTGCTGCGTTGGACATGCACTGTCATGAAGAAGCCCCTCTACGCTCTGCTCTGCACCTCCAGGACCAGCTGAGGAGCTGACTTTATTTATAGACCCCCTCCTCCACGGTTACCAACCGCACAATAAATACAAACAAGTGCCGTTTCTTTTTCTCTTCTGAAAAAAACAAATAATGTTTAAAAAAAGCCTTGTTGTACCCTGTATGACGACGCAATGTGACATAGCTCTGTTTATACGATGCTGTACCCTCTCCCATACGTTCCCAATTTTCTAATGTTTTTATATTTTGACACTTGCTTTGGCAATGTAAACGCTCATGCCAATAAAGCTCCTTTAAATTGAATTTTTTAAATGCACACATTTTGCCTTATTATGATTATTGCACAATTATCCCGTCTGCAACCTGTAGATGTCTGTAGATGGGATATTTTTGTTGCTATTGTTGGAAATTCAGAAAGTTTAAACCTTTTTAAGACATCATTTCGGGAGAATGAATGTGTGAAAGTCTTGGCCTATACAATGATGACATGCCAGGTGGAGATCATTAAACCAAATGAATGACATTCTGTCATTGCATCCATGCATGCCCTGTGCCCTCCTGTAATAATAATAATAATAAATATACAGGCACAACCACCCATCTTTGCAGCCATGTAAACAAACACACACAAGCATTTGCGTGCGCACACACCCACCCACACACACACACCTGCTGGGTACACACTCTCTCTTCCCCCACGCACACACACACAGTCACGCACACACACACACACACACACGTACCTGCTGGGAATGAGAGGATGGTGTCCAGGTAGGAGGCATCTGCCAGGACATAACAGGACAACAGTGGAAGGTACAGTCCGAGCGTTAGAACAACCATGCTGCTGCTGCTGCTGCTACTTGAGGAGATACAGTACACACAACACTCACTGCGCTCTACGCTCGCTCCACCACTCGTCTCCTGTTTCTTTACACCGCTTCTCCCCACTCCTTCCCTCCCTCCCTCCCTGCTCGGTGTCCCTACGCCTTTAGGAAGAGGAGGAGGAGCAGGAGGAGGAGGAGGAGGAAAGGGTGGGGCGGGGTGGGGGTATGCCAACCAATGCCCATTAAATCTTTCCTCTGCATCAGTGTGCGCTAAATTTACAGGAGTGAGCCTGCCAGCTGCTCCTCTCCGTGCCAATATTAGACCCTTACTACTGCTAAGAGCCTTTGTTTCCAGACCCACCCACCACGGGGAGAGAGTGGAAACACACGCTAAGACACCCCGCACGTTATTGGCACCCTTGCTTTTAATAATGCGCCGCTGTCCTTTTTATAGCGTGTCATAACTCTGTCAGTGGAAACAACAACAACAAACCTTTTTGTTGTGGTTTCATGTCATGACATGACAACTGAAGATGCTGCTTTGCATGCATGTCATGTATGTGTGATCTTTCAAATATTAACCCATTTTGACCTGAGATCAGATTCAAAAATTTCTTCTACATCCTGACAGTTTTCTGAAAAAGCTGTTTCTATGTCAGTCGTTCTTCGATTTTTCAAAAATAGCAGACCTACAAGCTCGTAGCGCGCCACTCGGTGGCGCGCTATGAGCTTGTAGATCTGCTATTTTTCAATGGCTAAAGCATGACATAATGCTAACACCAAAAAGGGGTTCCCACCTAAAATGGGTTAAAGGAGAATTCCATGCTAGAAGGCTTTCTTACCTTTATTTGTTGTAGTTACGTCCCCAACAAAGAGGTCCAGGTGTTATTTTGTACAAAAGTGCATTATTGGCTATTTCCCCTAATATAAGCCCTCAATGGGGGTTGGGTTTTTGTGCTAATTTGTTTATTTCCATCAAAATAAGTAGTAAAGTGTGCCGCTTGGGATACGATTTACATTATGAAGAGAGGATATATACAAAAAAAAGATATTTGAGCGATGGAAATAAGCAAATTAGCACAACACCCCATAGTCCCATTCAATTCAATGCAATTCATTGAGGGCTTATGGTAGGGGAAATAGCCAATAACGCACTTTTGCACAAAATAACACCTGGACCTCTTCGGTGGGGACGTAACAACTACAAATAAAGGTAAGAAAGCCTTCTAGTATGGAATTCTCCTTTGACATTTCTTCATATGCATTTTTTTTCCTACATTGTTTTGCGTGCTCTCTTCTGTGTCTTAGGTGTCAATGCTTAATGTTTTATATATGAAGCACTTTAACACATTTTGGGTGGGAACCCCTTTTGGTGTTAGCATTATGTTATGCTTTAGCTATTGAAAAATAGCAGATCTACAAGCTCATAGCGCGCCACCGAGTGGCGCGCTACGAGCTTGTAGGTCTGCTATTTTTGAAAAATCGAAGAACGACTGAATAGAAACATAGAAACATAGCTTTTTCAGAAAACTGTCAGGATGTAGAAGACATTTTTAGAATCTGATCTCAGGTCAAAATACTGCCTTGTTGAAATGTGCTATACAAAAACTTACCCTGTGACCTGTGTGACTATACAAAGACAACAAACATGACACTGACCGTGCGACGTGATTCCGGACCCCGGATTGAAATTGTTTTTTTAGAAACGAATATCTCTTTGGTTGCATATTGTTGCTGTCGGGCAGAAAGAAACCCTGTACCATATTTCAACTTCTTATGGTTTGTTTTTAGTTTTTCGTACATAAGCGCTTCTTCGTCACGCAAGGTGTCACACAAAAGCAGTGAAACTAGATGTGACACGTTGTGAGCTTGTAGATCGATCGGCTAATTTAATTTTCAATTTTAGTACGTATTTGAATGATAAAAAAGGAAGCGTTGTGGACATACTGTACGAGGTTCCATATGTTTTCCGTGCTGCCCACTGTACATGAAGCCGTGTGCATGGGCGTATTATTGATTGGTCTTCTTGTGTGGTCTGTCCCACAAATTAATTAAATGCCTGCATTTCCTAAGGGGGTCGTTCTGTTTCCTTGGAACAGCTGTGTGAAGAAGCATTGCTAAGAGATATTAGAGATTCTAACACCAGTGGCAATCTGGTGTCCCTGTTTTTTGGGGCGCATGTCATTATAGGCATAAAAATGTAATTCTTCGTTTTTTTAAATAGCCGAAATAGCTGATCTACAAGAAGTGTTGCAACTCGTGACTGAGCTTGTAGATACTAATTGTTTTGTAGTTGTGAGGCGTCATTATAAGTAACGCGTCAAACAAACTGAAGTAAGAACAAATCAAACCACCAATCGTGGCTGCTTCGCCTTCATTTTCATTTAATTTAACAGATGAAAACAGCCAAAACGATAGAATATAAATAATATAATAAAACTACGTTGACTCTATACCGTCCCATCAATTTGAATCTCCAGTAACAATGCATTTGTATTAATGTACAATAGCAGTGTTTCCAAACCCTTTGTTCTTTCTCAGGGTAATTGATTACTTAGTACTCAACTACATTCAGCTGTTGTTCCAGGTTTAACTACTGTGTGTGGTCCCTGACTGTTTAGTTAGAAGGACCAGGTGGCCAGGGGGAATGACACAACTTCCTGGAGGGATTGAAAAGCAGCAATAGTTGTGAATTAACCTAGTTAATTAAAACCCATTCTGGACGGGAACGTCACCTTTTGGTGTTTTAACGCATTGTTTTGCTATTGAAAAATAACAGATCTACAAGCTCATAGCGCGGCACCGAGTGCCGCGCTACGAGCTTGTAGATCTGCTATTTTTGAAAAATCGTGAAAATGTGGTGCAAATCTTTGAATGTATATTCTTTCAGAGTTTTTAACTCAAATCTTTGTTTCTGGGGGGGGGGGTCCCTGGAACAACATTTTCAGATGAGGGTCGGCGGCCAATTACTGTATTTTTGGGGGTCCTTGACGTGAAAATGTTTGGGAACGACTGACATAGAAACATAGGTTTTTCAGAAAACTGTCAGGATTTAGAAGACATTTGTAGAATCGTCCTCAGGTTTTTTGCTTTGCCCAGTGAAATGTGGAACCTTATCCAAAATACTGCAACATTGCTCAGAGGATTGTAGGTCAATAAATGTAATAGTCATTACTTTTTTACATTATTTATTAATCATTTAGTAAATTCCATTAAATACTACTGAGTAGTGAGTACAATTTGAAATATTTCATAGAAACAATCTTTTTTCTCTCTTTTTTTTTACAATACATACAGTAAGCACACACACCTGTAATTGTCCAGCCTCGTCTTATGGTATAAGACAATATTCTTTGGTAAAAAAAAGAAGAAAAGAAAAGAAAAGAAAAAAAGGAAAAGGAGAAAAGAAATAATCTTTCTTTCTTAAAAAACAAAGAAATGGTAATAATTGCTATAGACCGTTTGTCCAGTAAGAGGTATTTTCCCATCTCTCCAGCTCTTTAAAGGACCACTTCACCACTTTTCAACATCTCTTCATATAATTGGTCCTCACTAATGTTCATGATAAAACACCACCATTTTTTCCTACTCAGTCTGTGTCTCATAGGAGGGCTTTGGGCAGTTTGGACACCCGTCCACCAGTCATTAGGCAGATTTTTGTTTTAAAATATATTTAGATTTTTATTATCGTGAGAACGATGGCTTCAACTTTTGCATTGCAACTTTTCAGGAAAAGAAAGCCTGCCGTTTCTATTAGCTTGGATTCACCATCGATGATGTCACTGGTGGACGGGTTTCTGAACTGCCCACAGCCTTCCTATGAGACACAGACTGAGTAGGAAAAAATGGTGGTATTTTATCATGAACATTAGTTAGGAAGAGAAGTTGAAAAGTGGTGAAGTGGTCCTTTAAGTAAACAGAAAATATATTTTCAGTTTGCGTACAATTTTATCCAATCAGGAGAGAGTGAATTCATCAGCTTCAAATTTAGAGGGTTCCACTTAAGATGTTGTCACCAAGTAGGTCTGAGTGGCATATTGTCGGTATCAGCAGAGAACAAGGTGGACTATATCCCCTTTTCAATGCACTAGACACATGGCAGATACAGTAGATTGCCAGTGGTGGAAAGTAACTAAGTACTTTTACTTAAGTACTGTACTTAAGTACAATATTGAGGTATTTGTACTTTACTTGAGTATTTCCAATTTCCAGTACTTTTACTTCTACTCCACTACATCTCAGAGCCAAAATTTGTACTTTTACTCCACTACAATCATTTGAAAGCTTTAGTTACTACCAGTAGTTACTTTGGCGATTTTAATTTGGATTAGAAAACATACATTAACCACTTCAACCCTATACATTTCGGCCATTTGAAAAGAGACGATCTACAAGCTTGCGACGCATTGTGAGCTTGTAGATCTGCTATTTTCAACAGATTTTGTTGTGAAATGACAAATGACAAATTCTGCACAATGAGTACTTTAAGTACATTTTGATGCCGATACTTTTGTACTTTTACGCAAGTACATTTTCAATTCCGTACTTTTACTTGTAACAAAGTAGTTCTAAATTGCAGTATTGGTACTTTTACTTAAGTAAAACAATTGAGTACTTTTTCCACCACCGACTACTAGAGACATGGTAGATACAGCAGATTGCTGAGGTGGAGCGCAACACCTACCATCCACTCCCAGTACGCTAGGACGGGAGGTCTTACTTAAAGGACAACTTTAGTTTTTTACGCTAGGACGGGAGGTCTTACTTAAACCCAATCACACACTGAGTGGGTTCATCACTTCCAATAATCCTGCATCAAGAGTTACCTTTGCTGATGGGACAGAATTAAGCAATATTACACGAGAGGGTGTGGGTTAACGTGATTATTGCCACGACAGTGATGCGGTCAGGAACGAGACGTAGTCGAGTTCCGCAAGCATCACTGAAGTGGCAGATGTAGTCACTACGACCACAAATGTCCCAAGAAACTATCTAGCCTAGCCACCGACTTTGCTGCGCTCTGGGAAAACAGAGCAGCTGAATTCTTTGTTTTGATTAGGTGTGGAGTGGTGCTCGTTTGATCCACGGCTAGAAGGCTGTTTAAACCAATCAGATTGGCATTGTGACCTTGCCCTAAAAAACACATATTTTCTGCTTACTAAAGAGTTGGAGAGACAGGGAGATAGGGAGGGAGACCCCCAGTTACGGAACAAACACTCTAAACCAGGGGTGTTCCAACGGTTTTCGGGGCCAAGGACCCCTTAGCTGAGAGAGATGAAGCAGGGGACCCCACTAACGGCCACGCTACACCAGGCTTTTCTCTCGCGTTTTCTCCCGCGCGTGCGTTTAATTTAGGTCCAGTCCTATTTTAAAAAACGCACGCACAGGCCGCGCGTTTAGGGTAAACGCACGAGAAAAGCCTGGTGTAGCTTGGCCGTAACATGTATACAATTGTCCCAAGACGCTGAACCTCTAATTGCTCCCGATGTGCAGGTTTGTGCCTTGCATGCTTTCCTCCGCCATCGGTGTATGAATGTAATGCACAATCTATGTAAAGCGCTTTGGATAACGGCGCTATATAAACGCACCGTCCATTTACCATTTAAATCCTCAATGTGTCAACTTGACCATTGGCTCTGTACTTGGGTCTCTTCTTTTTCCCTCTACACACCAACTTCTCAAAAATAGCAATCTAGATCAGCTATTATCGGCTAATTAGGGGTGTCCAAAAACCCGATTAGAATTCCCGTTATTAATCGATTCAAAATCGATTAATAATTTCCAAAAATCTATTTTTATTTATTTAGATTTTTTTTCTGCTTACAGTTACAGTTTTCACTACATGGTGTTTGTGATATGAAATGTAAGTTTACCCTAATCACAGTAAACATGTCTTCAGTCATTTTCAAGTTACTGTAGTCAGTACTAGTCACTTCAGATCAGCACAGCTGTATTGTATTGTAGTATTGAATAGAGAATCGTTTTGAATCTGGAAAAAAAATGCTTTAGAATTTTAAACAAATCGTTTTTGGATTGAGAATAGAGTTGAATCGAATCGTGACCCCAAGAATCGGAATCGAATCGTGGGACACCCAAAGATTCACAGCCCTACGGCTAATGTTCCCCATCACACAAAGATTCGGCAGACCCCCTGTAGTTACTCTGAGAACCCCCTAAGGGTCCCCCAGACCCCCTGCTGAAAAGACCCCTGCTCTAAATCAAGAATTGCCATCGGAATAAAGAGCTACTTTTTGAACAAAAGAATATCACTTACACTCCCTTTAGCCAGGGAGAAGTGTGTTGTATGTGTGCCAGATGCAGGGAAATGGACAGGTGGTGCTTTATGTTTACAGGTTGGAGCGCGTCAGCCACGGGAACTCCTGTAAACACAACGGAAGAGAGAAAGGTTTAGACCTGAGGACGATTCTACAAATGTCTTCTAAATCCTGACAGTTTTCTGAAAAACCCATGTTTCTATGTCAGTGGTTCTCAACCTTTTTCACATCAAGGACCCCCACATATACATGTAAATTGGCCGCCAACCACCATCTGAAAATATGTTGTTCCAGGGACCCCCCAGAAGCAAAGATTTGAGTTATAATCGTTCTCTCTGAAAGAATATTATATTCAAAGATTTGCGCCACATTTTCACTATTTTTCAAAAATAGCAGACCTACAAGCTCGTAACGCGGCACTCGGTGCCGCGCTATGAGCTTGTAGATTGCTATTTTTCAATAGCTAAAAGTATAACATAATGCTAACACCAAAAGGGGTTCCCGTCCAGTCTGGGTTAACTCAGTGGTTTTCAACCTTTTTCACATCAAGGCTCATTATTTTCATTTATTCGTCATTTGAGCCACGGACCCCCATTTGATGAGATTTAGTCTTGCAGACCCAAAACGAAGCAGACCCAAAACTAAAGAATATTTTGTCATCGTTGGATACGATTTTGTCCACAATCCCATGCTGTACTGACGTGGTACCATAGGAGAGAACAGGCAAACGTTGATCAAAATGACAATTATTTTACATTCTATAATTGTGTAGACTTCTTGTGAATTAAGTAATGCAGATGTTAACCCATTTTGGGCGGGAACCCCTTTTGGTGTTTTAAAGCATTATGTTATGCTTTAGCTGTTGAAAAATAGCAGATCTACAAGCTTATGAACTTGTAGGTCTGCTATTTTTTTTTAATCGTGAAAATGTGCCTCAAATCTTTGAATATATATTATTATTATTTTTAATTTAGAGTGTAAAATGAGTTTTACCCTCTCAAGAGTTAAAGATCTAATAAGGGTCCATTAGGTTACCATCTCTCCATCATTTAGCATGGGGACCACCTGGAACCCCCTCAAGGACCACTGGTGGTCCCTGGACCACTTTTTGAGAACCACTGCATTAACACATTAAAACTGGAACAGCATCCGTGTCATTTTATACTAACAAATAGCAGATATACAAGCTCCTCACGTCACTTCTGAGCTTGTACTGTAGATCTGCTATTTTAGAACAAATTGTGAAAATGTGTGCAAATCTTTGAATATATATCATTTTAACATTTTAACTCAAATCTTTGCTTCTGAGATAATTTGATATGGGGGTCAGCGGCCGCCAAATATATATCATTTTGGGGGTCCTTGTCATGAAAAGGTTTGAGCACCGCTGATATATAGCAGCATATGTTTTTTTCAGGCCTCGGCTCTTAATTAATGGGTCACTGTAGTAGCTATCATAAGTTCTACTGTACCCATTGAAACACTTTGAGAAGAAACTATTTGATCTTGATAATTGACTCAAGCATTGAATATGCTTGTCATGATAGATAATACAAGGTTTAGGCATGAAATATATTGTTCTACATTATTTTCATGTTCTCTTCTGCATGTACATTGCCCTGCAGTGTGTGTGTGTGTCTGTGTGTGAAAGATGGCCACGCATCATGTGTCGCCATGGATGCAACCCTCAATACCAGCCGCCTACACATCACCCCGTGTGGGGTTGCGTGGTTACGTCCAACATAAACAGAGGGGGGACCGCAGCTTTCCAATTACGGGGAACCTCAAAATAAATTTAGAAAGGTCAGGTCGGTGTGTGTGTGTGTGTGTGTGTGTGTGTGTGTGTGTGTGTGTGTGTGTGTGTGTGTGTGTGTGTGTGTGTATAATACAACCACCTGGAGTCAAATGGATTTAACACTGCAGTAATGACTGTCACTCAAAAGCCCTGTATCCCCAGCTTGTGTGTGTGTGTGTGTGTGTGTGTGTGTGTGTGTGTGTGTGTGTGTGTGTGTGTGTGTGTGTGTGTGTGCATGGGGGGCGGTTAGAGTGGGTCAGGTACATTATAATAGTGGTTCTCAATTTAGATGTTCATGTCAAGGACCCCCACATTGACATGTGTTTGACCCCATTGAAAACCATTTGTGCCAGGGGAGAAGGTTGGTCAAGATTTTGTCAAGATTTCTCGAAAATAGCCGAAAATAGGGCTCCAGCCCTGAATCGCTACCATTAAAAAAGAAAATGTCCTGGCGATTCAGGTCTCGATCGAAAATCCGATCACAGCAGCTGATTGGCCATCAGCCCCGTCACTCAACAGCGTCTAACAACAAACATGGCTGCCCCCACTGCGGTAACTCGTGACCGTATCAATCTGGCTATTAAATCGACCTATGATAAATAGTTTCTTTACAGAAACATCAGGTTTTATAAACATCATCATCCGACATATTTTACCGCTTTTGTTTACATGCTAGTAGCGCTCGTTGGCTGTGTTTGTTTGGTTAGCAACCGGGTTAGCCATAGCCTCATGATTGACAACAACGTCATCTGCTTTCCTACTATTCTGATTGGTTGGTATGAACCAATCGCCGAAGACTGTAGTCCAATAATTAAATGGCAGAGGTTGGACAAAATTGGATTATTTTGTTTCTCACCTGATTCTGACAGGACATTAGGTCTACTAGCCAGGATAAAAAAATCGACCCTAATCTGCTCACTGCAAATACCCTAAATTTGCCTTAATCCAATATGCCACCATTGACAACCTTTATAACAATTATAAGGCAATATTTTCTAAATTTCATTATGCTTTAAGTATCATGTGACGTGTCAAACTAGGGGGTTTATATGATGTTGAATCCATTCCAAGCATTAATTTTGCACAAAAGACATAACACTCCGTGGGCTAAAAACGGCCATAGCCGTCATCACAAATGTGATGAGGTCAGCACATTTTGGGGACATTTGGGCAAGTGGCTATGGCCAAATTTAGTCCAAGGAGTGTTTTTCATGCAAAACTAATGCTTGGAATGGATTCAGAATCATGAAAACCCCCTAGTTTGACACGTCACATGCTACTTAAAGCATAATGAAATTTAGAAAATATTGCCTTATAAATAGGTTATCAATAAAGCCATCTTGAATTGGTATTAGCAGTGAGCAGATTAGGGTAGATTTTTTATCCTAATGTCCTGTCAGAATCAGTTGAGAAACAAAACAATCCAATTTTGTCCAACCTGAGAGGAATTATTTACTTTATTTACCCATCCCAGAAACTGCTGCCGTGGGGAGGGCTTTCAGTCTGAATAATGAAGTGAAACGAAATGAAAATTCAGTGTCAGGCTACCCCTGGGGCTCTCGGACCCCACTTTGAGAACCACTGCATTAAACTCAATGGCTGCCAAGGACTTATTTAACTTCTTTTTCATGATGTCCTGGAGCGCCAAGGACGTGTTTTTCGTGTTTTGTAACATAACATTAAAAAAAAAGATTTTTCTTTTGAAAATAAATAAATATATATATATATATATATATGGTGGCGGTCTGGGACTTTTGGCGCCCCCTGGTGGCGGTGAATGAGTTTTAAGCCGGGGCGTGTCACGAAATGATATTTTCGTGAACGGAAATGGCAGCTTCCTTCCTACTAAATCAGAAGGTGTAGCTCCAGACCAGGGGTGGGCAACTTTGACGATGGAGAGGGCCACTATATTTCCACACTCACTCCCTAGGGCCATATATTACTGTCGTAGCAAAAATAGCCTTCGCGCTGTGACGTGTTTTGAGCTTGTAGATCGGCTATTTTTGCTATATTCGAATTGAAATCTTGAATTTTTGCTATTTTTGAATTGGAATCCTGAAAATTAACATTTTTATGTAATTTCAAATGCCTTTAATTATACTTGTGTTGCGCAAGGAGCTACTAATTTAGACTGAAGTAATTAAAGCGGGTCATGTTCGCATGTTGTGGCTGAAACCAATATTATATCAGTATTCTGACATTAACCTGGGGGCCACATTAAGTGAAGGTGGGGGCCGCATGTGGTCCCCGGGCCGCCAGTTGCCCACATCTGCTCCAGACTCTATATAGTGTTCGGAGATTGTGGAATAGTTGTCTGGCTACGCGAGACTAGACTGGAGTTACCAACGTCCTTACCTGCTGCTTCCTGTCGGAGGCGGGGTCTATGAGCACGTTGATGAGGCTGGGCGTGTCCCAGTCACTCAGGCTGGCCTCCAGGGCGCTACGCAGCTCCTCCGCCGTCCGGACCAGAAACCCTCGGCCTCCGAACGCCCTCATCACCTCATCGTAGCGCGCCTCGGGGAGCAGGGTCACAGGGGGAGCTCTGAGGGACAACCAGACTTATTATAGTTCCACATTGTTTTATTAGTTTTTATTTCTATTTTAGTTTTGACTTTGAATTCCTAAAAAAATCAAAACAGATTTGCTAGTTTAGTTTACCCAGAGCCATCATAGAGTAAGACAGCGTTACGACATTGAGGGGGCAGAAAACAGCCTGGTCACGTGGTTCATGTACTCACGGGAGCCCATAGACTCCAATGCATTCCGTAAACTTCCGGTTGTCCCCATTCAATAGATAGTCTACAGCAGGGTTCCCCAATTAATTTTCCTCAAGGGCAATATTTTGACTAGGGAACCAGGCTGTGGGTCGAGTCCGCACGCGCGAAAAATTGGGTTTTTTTATTTTTTCATTCATTAATTAAAAATTGTTCTCAACCAGTGGTCCGGGGACCACTAGTGGTCCTTGAGGGGGTGCCCAGTTTGACATGCATAGGCTACTGACCCCCATTTAATGCCATTTATATATATATACTTTCAGGGGCCACAAGGGGGCGCCTCGAAGAGCCTGGCCCCATGAAGTGAACGGAGTTGTCGTAACTCTGTCTTACTCTATGGCTCTGAGTTTACCTTAATGTTAGTATTAGTGTTAGGTATTTGTCAGGGTGAGATTCATAAAAGTACCGAAATTGTGTAACAAAAAAAACAGATATACCAAAAAAAGGATATAATTGTTTGACGATTCAACTTTTTCCTTGTAAATTATTTAAAAAACACGCTTCTCGATTATTCGATTAATTGAAAAAAAGAATAATCACTAGAATCAATAGAATGATCACCAACTCGTAAGGAATGTACAACACAAATAAAAGTGACTTGAATTAAGATTCATGCAGCTATCAAATATTTTGATTGCGTTGGTCAGTTTGACTCACATTGTGGTCGGACTCGGATCAAACGGTTTGACTCACATTCCGTGTTGTTTTTGGCAGTAAATTTAGATTTTAGTCACCTGGAATGTTTTAGTGTTAGTCTAGTTTTAGTCGACTAAATGTCATAACATTTTAGTCGACTAAATCTACAGTTGATGTAGTCGAACAAAATGTATTTTGGCGGGCCTTGATGCAGTCGTTTTTTTCACCTGCTGAAAATAGCTGATCTACAAGCCCACAACGCGTCGCATCGCGACATGCAAGCTTGTAGATCTGCTATTTTCAGCATGCAACCATGTGTAAAATGACTTATACTGGATCTCTTGTCCACTAGTCCCTTCCTAACATTTTAGTCTAGTTTTTATTTGTTGACGAGTATACGTTGTCAGTATATTTAGTCTTAGTTTTAGTCATCATAGCTTAGTTTTCATTTAGTTTCCATTTAGTTTTCTTCAGTGAAAAAAGGTAGTCGACGAACATTTTTCGTCTTGGTTTTAGTCGACGAAAACAACACTGCTCACATCGTGGTCAGATCGCCATAACGACACAGTGTTGGATCAAACAGTGTGACTCACATCGTGGTCAGATCGCCATAAGGATCAAACAGTGTGACTCACATCGTGGTCAGATCGCCATAAGGATCAAACAGTGTGACTCACATCGTGGTCAGATCGCCATAAGGATCAAACAGTGTGACTCACATCGTGGTCAGATCGCCATAAGGATCAAACAGTGTGACTCACATCGTGGTCAGATCGCCATAAGGATCAAACAGTGTGACTCACATCGTGGTCAGATCGCCATAACGACAGTGTTGGATCAAACAGTGTGACTCACATCGTGGTCAGATCGCCATAACGACAGTGTTGGATCAAACAGTGTGACTCACATCGTGGTCAGATCGCCATAACGACAGTGTTGGATCAAACAGTGTGACTCACATCGTGGTCAGATCGCCATAAGGATCAAACAGTGTGACTCACATCGTGGTCAGATCGCCATAACGACACAGTGTTGGATCAAACAGTGTGACTCACATCGTGGTCAGATCGCCCATCTTCGACATCTCTTTCCAGGTGTCAGGATCCACGCCGCTGTATATCCCGTTGTTATTCACCACAATGATCACCACGGGAAGTTTATACCTGTAGGGGGCAGTGTCACAATGTGAAGTGAACTATTGAGCTGTGAGTTGAGAGGTTTGCTTAAACGCGCCTGAGGCCCGATTCTATAAATGTCTTCTAAATTTTCTGAAAAACTTATGTTGCTATTAGCACTGGGTTCTAAAACTTTTTCATGTCAAGGAATCAAGGACCACCCAAAATTATATATATTATTAAGATTTATTTTATTTTGTTTTTTTGTGGCTTTCGCCTTTATTTGATATTTTTTATAGAGGGTTAGATAGTGACACGCAGTAAAGGCCGTCGGGATCGGGAGTCGAACCCGCGGCACACTGCCAGACTGGACTACCATCAAGGGTGCCTGGACCGCTGAGCCACGGCCCAGGCCATGTTCTTAAGATTTAGAACAGTGGTTCTGAAAAATGGCAGATATACAAGCTCACAGCATACATCAGCTATTTTTGAAAAACTTTGAGACCACCACAAATGAGAAAACCACAAATCTTCTCTTCTGGGGGTAACATTTTCAGATGGGGGTCCAAGGCCCCCAAAAATATCATTTTGGGGTTCTCCTTCGCACAAAAAAATTATTAGCATTATGTCATAGCTATTGAAAAATAGCAGATCTACAAGCTCATAGCGCGCCACCGAGTGGTTGTGAAAATGCGGCACAAATCTTTGAATATATATTCTTTCAGAACGTTTTTAACTCAAATCTTTGATTCTGAGGGGTTCCTGGAATAACATATTTTCCGATGGGGGGTAATTACATATAATTTTGGGGTCCTTACCTTGACATGAAATATTGAGAACCACTGATATAGAAACATGAGGTTTTTCATTTAATTTTTTAAATTTCGACGTCAGGCCTAAATGGGTTAAACCCTGTAGAGTGGAAACAAGTGGTCAAAGACCCCACACCAACCTGCACATGGTCTCCACCTCCATGCCAGAGAAGCCGAATGCGCTGTCCCCCTCCACACACACCACCCTCTGCCGTCCAGCACCGTGGCCACTCTCCAGCACTGCTGCAGCTATAGCAAAGCCCAGGCCCACTCCCATGGTGCCGAATGTACCGGCGTCCAGCCTGGAAGAAGAGTTCACTCGGTCAGTCCACCCCCGTGTCATCGCGACAAGGTGCCGCCACGCTCACGTCTGGCATTTAGGGGTTGGGATCCGAAAACCGGATTCAACATTTAACGAAAGCCGTAAATCGGTTCCATCACACTTGGAACTTTGGCCAGGCCATGTCTTGCGAAGTTGTGACCCCCGCCCCCCTCCCCACCACCAATACAAACTGACTGCAAAAATAACCTTAATAATAGAGAAAATATATCATAAATGAATACTGAAACCAGATATAATCATTAAGGAAAGTTTATGCATGCACCACGTACTATGTAAACTCTTATTTTAATTTCAGTAACATTCAGTTGCAAAAATAAATAAATAAACAAAAATGTTTTTTTTTTGTTTTTGAAAATAATTTGGGGATCCCCCAAAATAATTTGGCGACTCCCTGAGGGGTCGTGACCCACGGGTTGAGACCCCTGCCCTAGAGTTTAAATATTTTCAGCTCAGATTCAGACACACGGCCTAAAAGGTAACATAATAGTAGTTATTCATAATAATAATTGGCCCAATAAATTGCAAAGCATTTGCAAAAAGATGCATGAGAGACATGGGTCAAGAGGATCGGGGGCTCCCACTTAAACGGCGCACAATGTCAGTGACGGCAACGGAGCCTTGCTTGCCTGTGTCGAGGGAGGTAGTTGTGTAACATGGTGCGTCCTATGTCCATGGTGTTGGCGCCCTCGCTGACGACGATGCAGTCCTGAGGCAGCATCTGGGAGATGTGGTGGAACACCTGGTAGTAGTTCATAGGCATTGTGGACTGCGTGGCTAGCGCCTGGAATGAAAACAGTAAAAAACAACCTTCAGTGTTGTTTTCATCGACTAAAACTAAGACGAAAAATGTTCGTCGACTACCTTTCACTGACAATAACTAAATGGAAACAAAATGAAAACTAAGCTATGATGACTAAAACTAAGACTAAATATATTGACAATTTCGTCAACAAATAAAAACTAGACTAAAATGTTAGGAAGGGACTAGTGGACAAGAGATCCAGTATAAGTCCTTTTACACTTGGTTGCATGCTGAAAATAGCAGATCTACAAGCTCACAAGTGTGAGCTTGTAGATCTGCTATTTTCAGCAAGTGTAAAATCAGTCATTACGACTCGCTCGCCAAAATACATTTTAGTCGACTAAATCAACTGTAGATTTAGTTGAATAAAATCTTATGATATTTAGTCGACTAAAACTAAACTAACACAAAAACATTCCAGGTGACTAAAGACTGACTAAAACTAAAATAAAAATGTTCTGCCAAAAACAACACTGCAACCTTTACAGAGGCCTCTTCCCTAGTCTTGCATAACCAGAGAACTATTCCACAATCTCCCGAATGCTACATAAGAGTCTGGAACTTGGCCTGGGCCATGGCTCAGTGGTCCAGGCACCTTGGCTGGTAATCCAGTCTGGCAGTGTGCCGCGGGTTCGACTCCCGATCCCGACGGCCTTTACTGCATGTCTTCCCCCATCTCTCTCCCTACTGTCTGTCCCTCCATAAAATATATAAAATAAATATACAAAAAAATGTTTTTAAAAAATAAAATAAAAAAGAGTCTGGAACTACACCTTCTACACCTTTACATTTTTTATTTTTTTATTTCCATTTCTTCTAAGCAGCAAGCTAAATTTATGCTTAGAAGATGATTTATTTTAGTATACCTTTGTGCGACTGTAAAGACTAAACGGAAGTGGGGAGGAGGCCGGCGTCACATCCGATTTGTCGCTTGCTCATGATCAGACTAGAGCTTCCGGTGCTCCAGACTGTATATGAGCGGAAGCATTTGAACATTGTAGGAGGAAACAGTCTGGCCACGTGAGACAGCCTCTTCCCTGACCGACCTGAAGTCAAACTGTTTCTTGTGGTATGCCATATCTACTATCCTACTAATCTCATACTTGAATTGGTAATGAAAAACAAAGATTTTTTGGAAAATCTTCTTTGTCTAAAAAAGAAACTACTCACGTTATGTCAAAATGCATCTACACGTATAGTACAAGACTAATCGATTTTCATTGAACACTAAACACTCTGAAATATCTGTCTGTCTAACATGCTTTTCATGGCTGCATCGAAGCCCACCGTGGTCATCTTGGCATTGGCAGCCATCTTCTCCTTCAACGTGCTCCACCATGTGGTATCAGAGGGATACCTCCAGCCATCTCTGTGGACACCCTCCAACAGCTGGAGGAGGAAACCGTGGAAAGAAACAGAAACAGTAACCACAAATACAGTTCCACTGCAAATACATACATGCATACATACTTTTTCAACTCAAATCTTTGCTCCTGGGGGGGGGGTCCCTGGAACAACATATTTTCAGATGGGTGTCCGCGGCCAAATACAGATAATTCTGGGGGTCCTTGACATGAAAAAAGGTTGAGCACCACACATAGAAACATGGGTTTTTCAGAAAACTTTTAGGATTTAGAAGACATTTTTAGAATCTGATATCAGGTCTAAATGGCTATCATATATGCATTTACTAATAACTAAAAATACATCGCATTGGATGCACCTGGGACGTATCCTCAGTGATGCCTTATAATACCCTATAAACAATTTAATATAGGTAATGGCTTTGCCCAATCAATTCGTAATTAACGTTCCAATGTTGGATCTCTGGCTCATGGACAAAAGCTGCGTTCAGACTTGGATGATTAGAGCGGCGCGATTACATACAAAGTCAATGCAAAGACGAGAGTTGCGCAAACGGGAGCGGCGCGACCCGGCGCAACACAAACGGGACGAACCGAGGCGAATATACTGTACATATTGAAGTCTGAACGCACCTTAACCCATTTCGGGCGGGAACCCCTTTTGGTGTTTTAAAGCATTATATTATACTTTAGCTATTGAAAAATAGCAAATCTACAAGCTCATATCGCGCCATCGAGTGGCGCGCTATGAGCTTGTAGGTCTGCTATTTTTTAAAAATCGTGAAAATGTAGTGCAAAGCTTTGAATATATTCTTTCAGAGCGAACATTTTAACTAAAATCTTTTGCTTCTGGAACAACATATTTTCAGATGGGGGTTGGCGGCATATTACATATAATTTTTGGGGTCCTTGAAACGAAATATTGAGAACCACTGATATATTAAAAACATGAGGTTTTTCAGAAAAAAATACATTTTAAAAAGACATTTTTTAAATTTCGACGTCAGGCCAGAATGGGTTAAGAACCGGGCCGGTTCAACCCTGGTGTAAAAAGGACTGCGTTGCAGTCACCGATACCTGTGTGACAACAGCGTTGATGTCTCCAAGAAGAGCGGCGGCCGGCCTCACGTTGTTACCCATCTCCTCAGCGCAAAGGTCCACCTTCAGGAAGACATCTCCATTACTAATCATTTCATTAGCCATGATGCAACACCCATTTTGAGCGGGAACCCCCTTTTGGTGGTTACATACATTATGTTATAATTTAGCAGATCTACAAGCTCATAGCGCGGCACCGAGTGCTGCGCTATGAACTTGTAGGTCTGCTATTTTTGAAAAATCGTTAAAATGTGCCTCAAATCTTTCAGAAAATTGTCATGATTTAGAAAACTTTCTTTTTTATTTCGACCTCAGGCCTGAATGGGTTAAGAGGGTCAGCTAAACCAGTGGACCCCCACATTGATATGTAATGTATTCCATATCAATTTCACATGGTTTTGTACCAGGGACAAGAGAAGATCTGTGTTTTTAAAAATGTTAAAAAAAATGATTCCCTTTTTATTTTATTATGGAATCTCACAATGCGCCGCATTACAAGTTCACAACGTGTGTTAAAGTGGTTCATCAGTTCAGTTCAGTTCAGCTTTATTTTCGGACAGCCAGCCCAGCGGAATGTTGGACATTCGGTACATACTGTACAAAAGCATCATTTTCATTTTCCATTTTCTCTTTTTTTTCTTTGAGTGTCTGTTTCTTGTCAACATGTCCGAAAAAGGGCTAGGGAGAAGCCATAGTCTTGTTGGGCCCTACCCCTGGAGTCCATTTGCTTTTGGTACACATGTGTACTTTATGTAGACAGATGTACATCTGTTTACCTGCATAGTGCATACATATACATATATTTAATCTGTTCCTCATTATGCCGGGGTCCCCCTGGAACCCCCTCAAAGGACCCCTGATGGTTGTGACTCTGCCACATAAATGTGTGAAGAAATGTATTTCCTGTCCTGGTATGAGTAGGCTATTGGAAGAAAATTAAACATCACATACTGGGTGATAACAAGGGAAAATATTGGTTTAAAAATATGGTTGATAATTTAAAACTGTGACATCTGTAGAAGAAACGTTTGGTCCAGGAACATTTGAGGGTTTAGCTCTGAATCAATTCAGAGCTTTTGGACAAAGGGGGAACCTCCTGACATGAAGGTTGGGTGAGCAATATACTTTTTTTTAGCCTTTTTGAGCAATGCATTACCTTCTTATTTGATGACTTTATGGATTACTTGATTTTTGGAAAATAGAAGATCTACAATTTTTGTTAGGTTACTTTTGGATTACGTTTTTGATACTTGACTCATTGGACATTGAAAGAACTTTACATTGCATCGGAGATTGACATTTTCATTTGTACTTTTTAATCTTGTTCAATTGCATTGAAATATTATTTTGGTTGATGAAGTTTAAATCTGATAAAAAAAATATTGCAATTTAACCTCAAACAGTTTAGTGTTTTATGGTCTGCAATACAGTTTGGATACAGTATAAAGAATTACTGGCGCAGGTATACAGGACCTTTATTTCTTTTAGTTCTTTAATATAACTCAGACATGCGGTGCTATATGGTTCTGATTGTTGTATGGTCCCCCGAACCTCACTTTGAGAACCACTGACGCAAACAGCTTAAAATGTGAGGAGATATTAAGACAATTTTTGACAAACGGAGAGACGTGGCACAGAGGCAGCCATTTTCATTTTAAAACGATTCAAGTCAGCACAACTTTGCCTTTGACCTTTTAACCTACCTGGATGACCTTGACATTAGGGTCAAATCTGGGCGGGAGACCAAAGTGCAGGATCCAGTTCAGCCTGGCTCCCAGCAGAACCACCACGTCAGCCTGGAGCAGAGCTCTGAGAAGGATGGACAGAGTGTTAGAGAGGCAGGGGCTGAACTCCCGTAAGATGACACTATTGGACTAAACATAGCGAAAATAGCCGATCTACAAGCTGCGACGCGTTGAGAGCTTGTAGATCGGCTATTTCCGGGGCGCAACCCAGCACTCTTTATCAACTGGGGATGTGGTGGGATTTCGAAACAAATTTGTTCAATGCAAAAATGCTGCGTTCAAGACAAGTTAAGGGGACAGGGGGGGAAAAAGCAATTCTCCTGAACGCTGCCTTCCGGTATGGCATGAAAAGGAGTGGCATTTGCATTTCTTTCACCATAGTAAATGCTGCACTCGTGGTCTGGTCAAGGGCACTTTTTTTTCAGACGGGTAAAAGGGCAGGGGCTGAAGCCCCCGTTGATGTCTATGCGTGCACGTCCCTGATGGACAGAGAACGTTGTATGACGAGAGAAGATCCCAGGTTGGTAAACTGACTGCAGATGTACTACAGTTGGGTGCCACCGATATTGTCCCTTATCATTTGACCCATTTAGGCCTGACCTCAAAACTTTTAAAAATCCTTCTAAATCCTCCAGTTTTCTGAAATAAATATTTTCACGATTTTTCAAAAATAGCAGACCTACAAGCTTGTAGCGCGCCACTTGGTGGCGCGCTATGAGCTTGTAGATCTGCTATTTTTCAATAGCTAAATTATAACAATGTTTAAAACACCAAAAGGGGTTCCCGCCCAAAATGGGTTAACTGTCCTTTTGCGCAGATCACGCAAACCTCAGCAAAAAGAAAAGGACAATATCGATGGCCTCCAACTGTAGTTCCTTTTGAAAATGGCAGATCTACAAGCTCACCGAGTGCACCTTTTTCAACCTTTACTGGGTTTCCAATCGTACTGTGACACATTACTGACATATCAATGTATGGGTCCTTGACACGAAAACGTTTTAGAACTGCTGATTGTTTAGAAGGCATTCGTTGAATCGTCCTCAGGTCAAACCCATTTCCTTCCAGGATCAATTCATCTATTCATCGTGCATTGCCAAGGTTTTATCGCGTGCAACCCTTATTTTGAAGAGCCAAATATCCGTAACCGGATGTTACAATGACAAAATGCTGTGTGTGGTGTCTTGACCGGTTATTGTGGTCTCGGTCGGTGGTGAAAAAACCCGGCCGTGAGTATCATAGTGCCTGCCGTCGGCCGTGGAAAAACCTTGTTTTCACCAGAATTTCATTGCACCGATTTGGAGATACAAGCCATTGAAAGCAGCACATAAGAGTGCAAGTGGATGCGCGCGCATCTTCAAAATGGCCGTGGCCACTGTCCCACTTTGACTGTGATGCTAACGAGAGGCAGCTAACGATTCGATCCGATCAAAACATGGATTAAAGAATATAAACCCTGGAAAACGTAGGCTATGGTTCTGGCGGCCTGCACGACTAATTTAATCCTACGGGTTCTACGGTTCTGGCGAGCTTCGTGTTAATGGGTTAAGAAGATACTGCCGCGTCAGGAGCCACTACTACGTCAACTCAACAACCATGTGGGGGTACACAGACTAGTACACCAGTGGTTCCCAAACTTGTTCATGTCAAGGACCCCCAAAATGACACTTATTAGCCCGCAGACCCCCATTAGGAAATATATGCCAGGGACCCCTATAAGAGAAGATTTTTACAGCTCTAGCAGTGATTACTATTTTCATTTCAAGGCCCCCCCCAGTTTGATATGCAACAGGCTATGGACTCCCATTTAATGGCATTTCTATCTCTGAGACCCCAATTTATATTGTAAAATCAATGTCAATTGATCAAATGTCAAAAGAGTTACAGACCCATGAGGGTCCATTTAGTTCCAAACTATCATTTAGCTGGGGACCCCCTGGAACTCCCTCAAGGACCCCTAGGGGTCCCCGGACCCCACTTTGGGAACCAATGCAGTACACGTGGAACGTGACCTAAACGCGGAGGCTGACCTGGAGCGAGAGGCGGCCACACAGTTGGGGTGGTCATCGGGAAGCACTCCTTTCCCCATGGGGGTCGGCAGGAAGGGGATGCCAGTGTCCTCCACCAGCTGCCTCACCGCTTTCTCCGCCCGGCCATAGGCTGCTCCTATTGGTCAAAACAAACGGCCCGATCTTTATATGATGTGCAGATGATGGAAGCAGGCAGGTAGCTAACCAACGGCCTCTAACAGCACCATAGTGCCATTTCAAATTAAGGGGGATTTTAAAAGATATTCTTTTTAAATGTATTTATACCGTACAGCAGATTGACAGGAAATTAAGGACAGAGAGTGCTTAACCCATTTTGACCTGAGATCAGATTCTAAAAATGTCTTCTACATCCTGACAGTTTTCTGAAAAAGCTATGTTTCTATGTCAGTCGTTCTTCGATTTTTCAAAAATAGCAGACCTACAAGCGCGGTGGCGCGCTATGAGCTTGTAGATCTGCTATTTTTCAATAGCTAAAGCATAACATAATGCTAACACCAAAAGGGGTTCCCGCCCAAAATGGGTTAAGTTGGCATCACACCACCTTTGATGCAATTAGCTAATTGTGTGTGCCCCGTCTTTGCAATTCGAAAATTACCTTTGCCGATGATGATTAGGGGTCTTTCAGACGCTTTTAAGGCGGAAAGGGCTTCTGTGATCGCCGAGGGATCAGCTAAACCCACGGGCGGAGGAGGACAGCAGGACACAACCCTGGAAACATTATACGTTTTCACTTGGTTATTCCTTTATAATGCATTAACTGACTACTGAGGGTATGCACAATTTTGCACATGCATACAGTGAGTGGCAAATCGAGTGGCAAAGTGAGTTTAACTTTGTTTAATGCTATCACCAAGGACTTTTCTGTTTGGATGTATGGGCTGTCAAGGCCAGAAAGTAGCCTTTTGCTACTCAGTAGGGGTTCCCACATAACTTCCGGGTATGATGATGATGTCACACGCATACTCTAAATTGAAAATAGTCTAAATAAATAATAATAATATCAAATGATAAGAAGAATATTGGCCAACCTGACTTTGTCCCTGGCTACTTTGTCGTTTACCATATCCCCCGATATGTCCACATAGCATGCGCCCGGACGGCCATAGATGCTGGTACGAACTGCCTGCAAGCAAGCAAACATTGTGACACTTGGGCCATGTTCAGTCTGGCTGCCTAATCACGTATGGGGCTCCATCTTGCCTTACGCATTACGTGTATGCCTAAACGTGTCTATCTAGAATGGAATAAAAAAAAAGGACAGTACATGAGATAGTAGACATTAAACAGTGTTATTAGCTACCTTTTCTATGACTGCAGGGATGGCGTCCAGGCTGCTGGGTCTCGCAGAGAACTTACTATAGAGACGGCATGCTTCAACCTAACAACATGTCAACAAATTAAACATTGTTGGAACTATGTATGCCAGTGTGTGTTTGAACTTCCACAGTAAAATCAAATCAAACGTTATTTGTATAGCACATTTCCAACGACCGAGCATAAAAACATACATAGAGGCAAAAAGAAGAGTATAGGAAGATAAATGAAAGCAAAAAATAAAAAGGAAAAGCATTATATAAAAAATGTCGGAACAGAACAATATCAAAAACAAAAGGCAATGCCAGTACATTAGTATCCCTTAATTTATGAATAGTGTGTCACAGGCCCAGTCACAAGATCATAATGTTTGAATATGGCTCACGAATAACATCCCTAAAAACAAGAACAAAAGTTTAAAAAAAAGAAAAAACAAACTTTTAAATTAACAATGCAAAACTAACTAAAGCTATAACTAACTATTACAAAATCATCTTTGTTTTAGTTTTTCCCACCACCATATCTGATGTCATGCAATATTTCATGCTACCTTATTTTTTAATAATAATATATTAATATATAATATAATAATACCTGAAAAACAAAACAAAAACAAGTTTTTTACTTAAAAACAAAAAAACACTGTCATATGACGTAGTATAAATTAGACGTATCATGTCTTTGTTGTATCTCTCCATTTTATAAAGACCTTCAAATTGTCATTATGGTATGGAAAGCAGGCATGCATGCAAACTGGTTGAGCCACCAGGACACCTCAAAGTTACAATTAAACTAAAAGAAGCTCAGTGTCAGTATCTAAATCTATCTTTTTTTTTTGTTGCTTACCTGAGGAAATTCTTGGAAGGCTCCTGTTGTTTCCTGGTTTCGATCAGAGGACCCTCCAATGACCACGACCGGCCTGCACGTTAACAGAGCACAGTGTTTATTACCAACACCGCCAACAACAAACATTTCAAAACTCTTGTATGTATACAAATAATAACAACAAAAATGCCACGGGCTGTTTGCTGAGCCCTACCAGCAGTTCACGTTAGCGTTAGCCATCCCACCGAGGGCGTGGATGAGTCCAGGACCGGAGACAACCAGGCAGGCACCCGGCCTGGAACAAGACATCATTCATGATAATTACACAGAAAATGATTGATTTTGGGTGAAGTCAAAGGGGAACTTAATGGTGTAGGGCAGTGGTTACTGTGGTTCCCAAACCTTTTCATGTCAAGGACCCCCAAATTGACACTAATTAGCCTGCGGACCCCCATTTGAAAAGATATGCCAGGGACCCCCACAAAAGAAGATTTTTACGGCTCTAGCAGAGATTCTCAACCCATTTAATTTCAAGGACCCCTAGTTTGACATGTATTAGTCTACGGACGCCCATTTAATAATGGCATTTCTATCTCTGGGACCCCCAATTTATATTGTAAAATCAATGTTAATTTAACTCTGAGTATACAAATGGTAGTTTAGTCAACTGTCACCTTTTTTTGATAGATACTAGTTATACCAATACCAGTTAGTTATTTGTTTCCTACTGGTTATTTGTTCACGTTTTTTCTAGATAGCATTTTCTTTAGATAGCAAGACGTTTCCTAGTTAGTGTTACACTTTGCATTCTACTAGAATATTTGCCTTGTTTGTTGACTAGGGTTCATTCTCTGTCTGTCTGTCTGTCTGTCTGTCTGTCTGTCTGTCTGTCTGTCTGTCTGTCTGTCTGTCTGTCTGTCTGTCTGTGCGTGCTGTGCTTACTCTGATGTACTGTAAGTGGCTCTGGATATTAGCTAAATGCCTAAATTGTAACTTGCATTGTTTGCAATCCACATACCGTCCAGTGAGGTACCCAATGGCCGAAGCAGCATAGCAGGCCTGTTGGGTGGCAAATGAAGAGCAAGTCAAGAGCTTGCCATCGTATTTACAATCCCAATTGTTTATCGTATGTATAGCAATTTACAGCCTATAGCCGCTGCCCGCTGAATCAAAACATTTACCGCTTGTTCGTTACGCATTCCCACGTACTTGATCCCTGCAGCTTGAGCGGCCATGGCCACTTCAATGACTGGAACGCCGACAATTCCAAACATATACTCCACATTCTGTAGGGAGACACACATGGTTATGGATTCATAAATAGAACAATATGCATCGTTAAAGCACAATCTGTATCATACAGCATATTATGTTTGAAAATAAATACATTTGGCCAAAATAGAAATGCCAGACAAGGTTAATTTGGTCAAAACAGGCCGCAAGTGGGCTTCTAAAATCAGGATTGCATTTTTGTTTGTTTTTTTAAATGTTTTTTTTTTGTGGCTTTCGCCTTTATTTATTTTTATATTCTTTATGGAGGGACAGACAGTAGGATGACAGGAAATGGGGGAGAGAGATGGGGGGGTGACATGCAGTAAAGGCCGTCGGGATCGGGAGTCAAACCCGCGGCACACTGCCAGACTGGATTACCAGCCAAGGTGCCTGGACCGCTGAGCCACGGCCCAGGCCGAAGTTCATGTGTTAACCTGAAAGTTGAAAGCATGACCTTTGACACACTTTTGCAATCTATTGTAATAACTGTATAATATGATAAAGTGTAGTCAGTGAAGCCATGCTCGTTTATCCATGTACGAGTGACACCATGCAGTTTCAAGTGAATTACTAAGCAATTAAATATTTCTGCAATGACATAAATCTGTATAATTCAGTCTTCTTCAGAATCCAGATTTGATTGTAGATTGGGAATAGCAGTCAACAATGCAGTAATAACACACACACGCACACACACACACATACACACACACACACACACACACACACACCATCAAACTTGAAAGTAGAATGCATGACCTTTCACACACTTTTGCAAACGCACGATGAATGCTAAGATGTGCATGCATGATGCTGTCACTGCTAATTCCATGTACACAGCACACAGGACTATGTACATTGCATTTATTCATCCTTTCCTTAAGATCAACATATAATCTTAACTGTATTTTTAAACTTTTTTTTTACCTGGACTTTAAGAGCTTCTGCAATCAGCTGAGCTCCTGTCACATCGTCCATGGTCGTACGTGCTACTGCCTTCCTGTAAAAAAATAAAAAATAAATACGTATATATATTTTTACCTCAAGTGAACCAAATTTCATAAACTATTTGCTCATCGTAATATAATTTCGAAAACGATGTTGTTGAGCAAAAACAAGCCCCGACCACTTTAGGGGCGGTTATTATGTCCAGCTGTTACTATCACTTCCGGGTTAGTGACAGCCAATCACCAGCGTTATATACACGTGTGTATGAATATTAAACTCCATACAAGAACTACAGGAGGGTAGGAAGAAAACATTGTTAATTAATACACATATTGTTGCGGGAGCAGCACGTACCTTTGTCAAAGCAAACAAACTAGTACATTTCCATGTGCTGTTCCCAAACTAATTATTTTTGCGGGGTCCCCACATAAGAAAAGATGCAAACGTTGTGAAAATAGCCCAATAACTACAAGCTCACAACGCCTCGATGTTTGTTAAGTGCTTGTCGGGAGAGGGGGGGGGGGGGGGGGGGGGGTAAAATATGATTGTTTTGGGTTGGTCGCGGTCTGAAAAGATTGGGAACCTTTCCCGTAGCTAATTTATATTATGGTTTATTTTAGTAGCAGCCAGTCACAAACACAAACACAGCCAGACACAAAGTATTCTATCATTTGCAGAACTACTAGGCACCACCACAAGGGGTCGCAATAAACCATGGATTGCCCACTCTATCCTCCTCCTCAGGGCATCACAGATATAACCGCTCTCCTCCAGACAGCAGCAGGTGTAGTGGTGGTGATAATAGGCAGCTCACCTGCCTGTGCCACTAACTACCAGTATGGCCCTCCTGTCACTGTCAGTCACCACCAGGGTCTGTGCCACCTACCCGCCACCCCACAGTCCTTCTCAGAGGAGGTGGAAGCCACTAAACTTTCCATGCGAAAGAACACCATCCATCACACAGCTGAGCGTCACAGAGAGGACCTCTCTTCTGATAAGGTAAGGTGAATCTATTCTATTTGGCCTATAATTATGTTTATAATGATGACGTTTTAGAAATGGATGCCAACGTTTGTTTTGTTTTGTTCTGTGCTGTGCACACATTGAAGTTGAGTCAAGATGATGTGACATTTGCTTTTATGAAAGCACAAAGTACAACATATGTACTTTCATAAGTGTACAAAATAAGTAAAGTTTACTAGCTATAATTAGTGTCCAGTTAGTTACTCTTAAATATAGCCCAGATGCTCAAACATAAATGTATTGTAAAAGTGATGCATTCATACTTTTGAACATACACAGCAATGGATATAGCCTATATACCCTATAGGCTACTTATCAGCATTGCTTGTCACATTGACTGCATGGTCTAGTATGTTCCTGTCTATGCAAAATATTTCTGGAGAGATGCAAGAAGAGTGGGCACCTCGGCTCGATATAACATTTGCTATTTTGTCCAAGATAGAAACTAATAATCATTATCAGACTTAAATTTACCCATCAACTTCTTGTTTATGTCCAAAATGATTGGATTTACAAGGTTTTGTAGGAAATTGCAGCAATTGTAGAAATATTTCACCTTAATTGTGAAATGTGTTGTATACTTTAGTAAAATACTTTTTTTTCTTTTTTTTACATTTTGGACCAAATTTTCATCTTATCAAGATGCCCACTCTTCCTTAGTGCGGCAGTGCCCACTCTTTCAGGAGACAAGAACATTGCCGTTTCGTTTAGTGAGATGAGAACAATTTAATAGTTAATACAACAACAACAAACATGCTGAACCTTTTCGGGATAATGATTCAAAGTTCAAGACACATAAACAAGGTTCATTGTGTATATACGTGTGTCATCAGATCCTGTGGTAAATCAAATGGCTTTGAAAGCCTTCTCAGCTAGCTCCTCATCTACTGTATCTCCTGGTTTAACATCGTAAAGAGTGCCAACTACATCCTCCCTACTGGCTACCGCTCCTTTGTGGTCAGACAGGGTTACTAAGAGCCAGTGTAGCATGATGGGTACAGGACAGGTGTCGGGTTACTGACCACACGGGAGCGCCGACACGAAGACAGACGGTACAGAGTAACGCAGTCCTACACTCGCGAACCGACAGTAATGTGATCCGACGCCCGAATTTCGTTGCGCATTTAGTAGTGTAATTACCGTACCGGCTGTACAGCGCTGGCTGGAGCGGTGGCTGTGTGCGCGTGCGTGCGTGCGCGCGTGTGCGTGTGTATGCGCGTGTGTGCGTGTGTGTATGCGCGCGTGCCGTGTGTGCGTGCGTGCATGCGTGCGTGCGAGAGAAAGTGAGAGAGAGATACTCAGACGAAGCAGTGGAAGGTCCTGAAAGATACATAACGTCTTACCCAATCTTGCTGTCTTACCCAATCTTGCTGTTGTATAACAATAATAATAGCAATAATAATAATAATAATAATAATACCTTGCTGTTGTATGAATACAATACTGCTGTACTTTATACCTCATACGCTCTATAATAATAATAGTAATACTAATTATAATTATAAACTACTACTAGTACTACTACTACTAATAATAATAATAATACAAATAATAATACCTTGCTGTTGTATGAATACAATGCTTCTGTACTTTATACCTCATATGTTAAATGCTCTATAATAATAATAGTAATAATAATTATAATTATAAACTACTACTAATAATAATAATACTACTACTACTACTAGTACTACTAGTACTACTACTACTACCACTACTACTACTAATAATACTACTACTACTACTACTACTACTAATAATAATAATAATAATAATAATGTTGCTGTTGTATGAACACAAGGCTGCTGTACTTTATAGGCTACCAGCTACCTTATGTTAAATGCTCTATAATAATAATAATAATAATAAAAAAAACTCTAAGACACCCTGAGGGCGAGAAGAGTGCACCCATCTGTCTGTGTGACCGCAGACTGCTGGGCGAGTGCTGGCGCTTTGGCATGGGGGGCTCACATCATCATGTGGAATGAATTCTGTACTGGCCATATATGGAGCGTCTTGAGTGTACAGGGTTTGATGAGGTCAGATTAACATGGAATATCAGAACAGGTTGGCTCCATATATGGAGATCTAAGGGTTTGAGGTCAGATGTAGAGTTGCTGGTAGGCTCCATATATGCAGATCTAGGTGATGATCCAGTCTTCTCCATGTATGGCTATCCAGGGTTTGATGAGGACAGTGTCGTGATCTTCATAAATGGAGATGGCCATATGTGGTGGCGTGACATGTCACGGTGCGTGACCATATATGGAGACGTGATGTCACGAGGCGTGACCATATCTGGAGGCGTGGGTGACGGAGAGATGGGAGATGCAGGTTTTCATAGTAAATGCGACCTATGGTCGCAATACATCAATGTTTATTTAACTCTGAGATTGCTGTCTCCGTTTTATTTAATTAAAATAAACCGAATGGACCTTGAACCACACACATTCTGTAAATTGTCTCTCCACCAGTGCTATTGAAATCAATTGAGAATGTCTAAATAAACATTTGATAACATTTTGGCACCATTATTACTGTGGCATTGTGGAGAAATATAATGTCAAAGTCGCCATCTTTGGCCAAAATCGCCTATAGACTCGAGAGACCACGATGAACTTTGAGCTGCAACCACACACATTCTGTAAACTGTCCCTGTACCAGTGCTATTGAAATCAATTGAGAATGTCCAGATAAACATTTGATAACATTCTGGCACCATATTACTGTGGCATTGTGGAGAAATATAATGTCAAAGTCGCCTTCTTAGGCCAAAATCGCCTATAGACTCAAGAGACAACTATGAACTTTGAGCTGCAACCACACACATTCTGAACATTGTCCCTGCACAAGTACTATTGAAATCAATTGAGAATGTCCACATAAACATTTGATGAGATTTTGGCACAATATTACTGTGGAATCGTCGAGAATTTTTTTTTCAAAGTCCCCTCACATAAATTGACAATTGTATGAACTTTGGCCTGCAACCACACACATTCTGTAAATTGTCCCTGCACCAGTGCTATTGAAATCAATTGAGAATGTCCAGATAAACATTTGATGAGATTCTGGCACCATATTACTGTGTCATTGTGGAGAAATATAATGTCAAAGTTGCCTTCTTAGGCCAAAATCGCCTATAGACTAGAGACAACTATGAACTTTGAGATGGAACCACACCCATTCTGTTAACTGCCCCTGCACCAGTGCTATTGAAATCAATTGAGAATGTCTAGATAAACATTTGATGAGATTATGGTACAATATTACTGTGGCATTGTGGAGAAATATAATGTCAAAGTTGCCTAACATAAATTGACAATTATATGAACTTTGAGCTGCAACCACACCCATTCTGTAAACTGTCCCTGCACCAGTGCTATTGAAATCAATTGAGAATGTCCACATAAACATTTGATGAGATTTTGGCACAATATTACTGTGGAATCGTCGAGAATTTTTTTTTCAAAGTCCCCTCACATAAATTGACAATTGTATGAACTTTGGCCTGCAACCACACACATTCTGTAAATTGTCCCTGCACCAGTGCTATTGAAATCAATTGAGAATGTCCAGATAAACATTTGATGAGATTCTGGCACCATATTACTGTGTCATTGTGGAGAAATATAATGTCAAAGTTGCCTTCTTAGGCCAAAATCGCCTATAGACTAGAGACAACTATGAACTTTGAGATGGAACCACACCCATTCTGTTAACTGCCCCTGCACCAGTGCTATTGAAATCAATTGAGAATGTCTAGATAAACATTTGATGAGATTATGGTACAATATTACTGTGGCATTGTGGAGAAATATAATGTCAAAGTTGCCTAACATAAATTGACAATTATATGAACTTTGAGCTGCAACCACACCCATTCTGTAAACTGTCCCTGCACCAGTGCTATTGAAATCAATTGAGAATGTCCACATAAACATTTGATGAGATTTTGGCACAATATTACTGTGGCATTGTGGAGAAATATAATGTCAAAGTCGCCTTCTTAGGCCAAAATCGTCTATAGACTAGAGACAACTATGAACTTTGAGATGGAACCACACCCATTCTGTTAACTGTCCCTGCACCAGTGCTATTGAAATCAATTGAGAATGTCTAGATAAACATTTGATGAGATTATGGTACAATATTACTGTGGCATTGTGGAGAAATATAATGTCAAAGTTGCCTAACATAAATTGACAATTATATGAACTTTGAGCTGCAACCACACCCATTCTGTAAACTGTCCCTGCACCAGTGCTATTGAAATCAATTGAGAATGTCCACATAAACATTTGATGAGATTTTGGCACAATATTACTGTGGCATTGTGGAGAAATATAATGTCAAAGTCGCCTTCTTAGGCCAAAATCGTCTATAGACTAGAGACAACTATGAACTTTGAGATGGAACCACACCCATTCTGTTAACTGTCCCTGCACCAGTGCTATTGAAATCAATTGAGAATGTCTAGATAAACATTTGATGAGATTATGGTACAATATTACTGTGGCACTGTGGAGAAAAATAATGTCAAAGTCCCCTCACATAAATTCACAATTGTATGAACTTTGGCCTGCAACCACACACATTCTGTAAATTGTCCCTGCACCAGTGCTATTGAAATCAATTGAGAATGTCTAGATAAACATTTGATGAGATTATGGTACAATATTACTGTGGCATTGTGGAGAAATATAATGTCAAAGTTGCCTAACATAAATTGACAATTATATGAACTTTGAGCTGCAACCACACCCATTCTGTAAACTGTCCCTGCACCAGTGCTATTGAAATCAATTGAGAATGTCCACATAAACATTTGATGAGATTTTGGCACAATATTACTGTGGCATTGTGGAGAAATATAATGTCAAAGTCGCCTTCTTAGGCCAAAATCGTCTATAGACTAGAGACAACTATGAACTTTGAGATGGAACCACACCCATTCTGTTAACTGTCCCTGCACCAGTGCTATTGAAATCAATTGAGAATGTCTAGATAAACATTTGATGAGATTATGGTACAATATTACTGTGGCATTGTGGAGAAATATAATGTCAAAGTTGCCTAACATAAATTGACAATTATATGAACTTTGAGCTGCAACCACACCCATTCTGTAAACTGTCCCTGCACCAGTGCTATTGAAATCAATTGAGAATGTCCACATAAACATTTGATGAGATTTTGGCACAATATTACTGTGGCATTGTGGAGAAATATAATGTCAAAGTCGCCTTCTTAGGCCAAAATCGTCTATAGACTAGAGACAACTATGAACTTTGAGATGGAACCACACCCATTCTGTTAACTGTCCCTGCACCAGTGCTATTGAAATCAATTGAGAATGTCTAGATAAACATTTGATGAGATTATGGTACAATATTACTGTGGCACTGTGGAGAAAAATAATGTCAAAGTCCCCTCACATAAATTCACAATTGTATGAACTTTGGCCTGCAACCACACACATTCTGTAAATTGTCCCTGCACCAGTGCTATTGAAATCAATTGAGAATGTCTAGATAAACATTTGATGAGATTATGGTACAATATTACTGTGGCATTGTGGAGAAATATAATGTCAAAGTTGCCTAACATAAATTGACAATTATATGAACTTTGAGCTGCAACCACACCCATTCTGTAAACTGTCCCTGCACCAGTGCTATTGAAATCAATTGAGAATGTCCACATAAACATTTGATGAGATTTTGGCACAATATTACTGTGGCATTGTGGAGAAAAATAATGTCAAAGTCCCCTCACATAAATTCACAATTGTATGAACTTTGGCCTGCAACCACACACATTCTGTAAATTGTCCCTGCACCAGTGCTATTGAAATCAATTGAGAATGTCCAGATAAACATTTGATGAGATTTTGGCACAATATTACTGTGGCATTGTGGAGAAATATAATGTCAAAGTCACCTAACATAAATAGACAATTGTATGAACTTTGGCCTTGAACCACACACATACTGTACATTGTGTCTCCACCAGTGCCATTGTAACAAATTAACAATGTCAAAATCTACCTTTGATAACTTTTTTGTCCAATGTTACTGTGGAAATATGGATAAATATAATCAGAAAAGTGGAGGAAAGCCATCATAGACTGAGACTTTCTTAGATATGTCTGTTGTTTTATTGCAATGAAAAGCATTTCAGAAGGTAAATGAGACACTGATAAACAATTTTAATTACTATTTTTCTTGTTACAAAATGTATATGTATATATATATATATATTGTTTCATCTAAGAAATACCTTCATTATGTCTTCATTTTTGCAATGGAAACCATTTGAGAAGGTCACAATCTATCACTGATAAACAGTGAACACACATGTTACAGTGCCTAATTGTATATCACATTAGAAAATGCTATATGACTCAACACATAGGCCAGGGTATCACTGTTCGGTGGATAGCATATAGTTTACTCTGCTAAAATAATTAAACCCACTTTATAAGTCCCTTCCCGACTAAACACATACACATATCTTGAAGTTTGACTTTTTATTCAACAAATATTCATACAAATATTCAATTGGAATCCTCTAAGGTCATATACTTAAAGTAATGTAAACATATGATACATTTTAACTGTTTCAAATTTGAGAAATTAAAGACATAGTGATACATGATAAATTACCAATCAACTCTATTTCTTTGCCCTTTGAACAAAATCAGTCCTAAAAGGAAAATGTGCTCATCAGAGTTCTCCACCAGGTGTGCTGTGTTCAGGAATTTTGGCATTTTGTTCAAGACAGTTCAGTCCTGCAAACATTAAATGTCAATCTTAGCCAATCAGGATGGAATATGAAAAATAAAACAGATCTGTCTTGATCACATGACTATAGAGATAATGATTTGCGTAACATTTTGATAAAATCTGAATAAGTAATATTAAAAAACCACAAAATATAGATATAAGTTTTACCATTTAAAAAACACACTAGATCTCAAGGTTTCCTTGACTTGCTCATCAAAGATTGCAGAGAACTGGGCAAAATCAATAAAGGCACAATTACGTTCACAGATTATCTGCAGATGTCACAATGCCAGGTCACTTTACTGCCAATTACTTTTTTTGGAATGTTCACACATGTAGGGTGGTACCATTCCTCGCACTGTGTGCATTGCACCATCAACTCCGTACTGTGTGCAGTACGACACACACAGTACACATTAATCATGGCTTTTTTTTCATCTTTTATTTTTGTGGTTTTTGGGTAGAATAGAATTTCTATCTTTCCTTTGGAAATAGAATTGAACAGCTGTGGCCTCAGTTTGCCTTCCATAAATGTGCACTTCTCTGGTTTAGCACCTTGGCACAACGCATATGCAAAGGCCACTGCAAACATCCCGCAGTTGCTGCCGTTAGTTTGCTGCTGCACATCTGGCAGCAGAACCTCGAAAAAGGGTGATCTTGTCCTGAGCAGCCAGGATAGAGCCTGTTTAGTTGCATTGTCCAGTCCTCCATTAAGGCTGTCGTAGACAACCAGCTGGTCTTGGTCACAAAATAAATTGCTTACTGTAACCCAGTGTGACCTGCGAATGTTCAAGAATTGAAGGAACTTTCTTTCAGGAGTACCTACAACGCCACCCTTTGGTATAGCTGCAAAAGGCAATACAGATTGAAAACCATCAATGTCCTTGTATTCATTTGCCAGTAAGTAAGTGGCTTGATCCATGTGTTTATCTGTTAGCCAAAATTCCGTCTCAAGAATTCTCACGAGATGTGACAATTTTTTCACTCTTTCAACGACTCTGACTGGTGGACGTTTTCCTTTGTTTGTTCCACGCCAGATAGGTCCCTCAACTTTGGAGAGCCTTCGTCGCACTTTGGCTTTCTGTGGAACTGCCTTCTTCTTTTTAGTTTGTTCATTTATTAACAGATAGAGAGACAGAAATTCAAATTAAAATCAATTTTCCAGTGATATATTGGCATTTGGCAGTGATATTCTGATCAAGGTCTAGTAACATATATGTTGGAGTACAGTATATTTAGAAATTAATGTAATTAAATTGTAAAAATATATAACAATTGAAATACTACCACATTAACTTTTAATGCATGTAGGCCTATCAGTCAAGTTGTAGTAAAAAAAAAAGACAAAAGAAAGACACAAAGTACTATACATTCTCACTACATCCAGTTTACAGTGTACTTTTAAATTCCGGAATAAAACAAAAAAAATGCATTTGATCGTTTGTGAATTAAGGTTGTTTTATTATGGTCAATTACTTTATATTTACTTAATTTAATCACTCATTATAATAACTAATAGTTCAGTCATTTCAACAGTAAGCATTAAAAAAAAAGACGGAGCATTAGAGTACCTGCGGTGCTATGGCCTCAGGAAGGTCTGGGTCTGTGTCACTGGAGTTGACTGTAGATGCAGTAGATGCAGTTGTCTTTGGAGGCATCTCAGCCGTGTCTTTGAACTGTAATGAACATGTCAAACAAAATTAATTAATGTTTAGCATAGGCTACACAATTATTACTATACATTGTCATTTACATTACTAGATTACATAGTCATTACATTGTTAAGACAATAATAACATAATAAAATTACTTAATCAGAGCAGCAGGGGTGGTAATTGCATTCGCTGTACTGCACTGTTGTGACGAAAAGAGATCTGACCCAGAAGGCAAAGCTCTCTGTCTACCGAGCAATTTTCGTTCCTACTCTTACCTATGGTCATGAAGTGTGGGTCATCCACCCGACAGCAGCGATATACAACATTTAAAAACTCATTATGAGAAGTAATGTCACCGCACGCGGCTTCTAGTAGTTCATAAGTCATCCCAATGTTAATGATGACATTTCTAAAAACTAAAAAGCCAAAGAAGCATTTGAGCACCTGTGGTAAGGTCCCAGGGTCAGGAAGGTCTTCTGAATCACTCAAGCACAACCAGGCAGGAGATGCTGTTGTGTCTTTGAACTGTAATACAGTCAAAGAAAAGTAATTTTTCACATTGCCTAAAGTATATATTTTTATGATTTTAGTATACATTATTACATATTGTAATGTACATTGTACATACAGTGTTAATTAATGACTTACAACAATATTAAAGTGCAATAACATATGCATACATTAAATTATCATCTTATTGAATTAATTTATCGCGATTACATTTTTACATCCTTTACATAGAACCATATTAAAAATGTATAACAATGGATTCTTTTTGTGACGTGATTCTTGTTTAATGAACAAATACAACTCTAAGTTACTTGATTGACAGAATAATTGCCTATTACTTGTAATATGTTGTAATATGTTCATATTACAACCTTTCTTTTTATCTTGTTTTAATCAAATGATGCCCTATACTTCATACCGCTTCTAGTGGAGAACCAGAGTACTGCAAATAGCCAATGTACAAGCTCACGAGTTGCAATGAGACGTGTTTTGAACATATAGTGTCTATTTTGAAAATAAATAATAAATCAAAAAAGGACAGGTTTTGGACAAAAGGTGTCCACCCAACAGCAACGCTATACAACCTTTTAAAACTTATTACGAGAACTGCATACTTTTCTGTAGTTGTCTTTTGTTCAGTCATTAAAACAGCATTAAGTATAGGATCATTTAATCACCTGTGGTTTGGTCACGGTGCCTTCAAGGTCGTCAGTATCAGAGTTCAATGGAGACTCTGGAGAAGCTGTTGCCTTAGAAGGAGTATCACGGGTGTCTTTGAACTGTATGGCATTAATGTCAAAGAAAAGTAACTAAATAGCCTTTATATAGCCTATAACATGCAGTGGTAACATTGTTTATTTTATAATAAAAAAAAAGCCTATGGAACATTTGAGCACCTGTGGCATGGTCCCAGGAGATGTTTTTGCCTTTGTAGGGGTCTCACCGTCTTTGTGCTGTAATACAACATTTCAAACAGTTTAATTATGTGTACACAAAAAATGGAAGGAGCTTCAAACAAAAGGTGATGCCAAAATTCATAAAAGATTAACAAATCACACCTGCATTTCAGGAGTCTTAAATTTGAAGGCCTTTAAAAGTGGGGAAACATAGGTGCCACGTCGAGTTTTAGTTTTCTTTTTCCATTGTTCCAGGTCAATCCGGTAGCTCTTGAAAATTAAAATGGTTATGTTAAAGTTCATTAATCTCATGAAGGCCACATCTATGTAATTATTCATTTATTTGATACATTTCTCTCTGTGAATTGACTTGACAGACTAACTGACTTACTGACTTTTTTGTATGTACACACAGAACTACTGACAGACCTATCTTGGGCACGCCTTATGCTTTAATATCCCTATAAGTCTTTGCCATATTTGAAAAACATTTTACAATAGTTTTACGAGTAGCCTATGGCAGATTAATTTAATAGACTGACTACACATATAGACTGACTGACTCTTCTGTATATAGACTGACTGACAGACATATGACATTCCAACCAACCCTTTTTCTGGTGCGCTCTTTGTCGTTGTATTCACGCAACATGGAATCGTGGATCGTTTGGTATTGGCGCACAAAGTCATCTAGCCTTGTGAGACCTTTCATAGGGAACCGTATGTGTTTTAAGTCCCACTGGCTCTTTTCCATGATGCCCTGTGTCCGGTTATCCTGTGTGAAGTTCTGCAACATAATACAGATTAGAAAACATTTACACTGCAACCATATCCTTTTTACTCTCTTTTGTTTAGACATATCTGTAGGTTTATCTTTTACAGTTTATCTTTTTCACCCTTGGGAGATGAGGGGCTCCATTTTCGTCACCACTAAACTTCTTTGCCTTTTTTTTTTTTTTACTATTTTGTAAAACATTTTTGAATAGTTAAAATGGCCAGTCTACAAGCTCACAACGTGTCAATGTATTTTGGCTAGTTTAACTATTCAAAAATGTTTTTCAAAATATTAAAAAAAGGCAAAGAAGTTTAGGGATAAGGGGTTTAGCGGTGACGAAAATGGAGCTCAGTATGTATGTGTGTGTAAATAGTTCAATAGGCAATTTTGAAAAGGCTCGTTGTCAAGCGAACAGTAACAGTTATTGCCCTTGGAGGCTAAAGTTTGTCACAGAGGTTGAGTGCGTGCGTGCGCATCACACCAGGATGAATTATGTAATTGTACCTGTGTTTTGATTTTGCAGACTTTTTCAAAGACCTCTCTGAAATGGTTGTATGCTCCACCCTTACCCATACCATGTCGATATAGGTTCCCTAAGAAGAAAAAAAGAAAATGATGTGGTAAATTTAAACATAATGTTGTGTATTTTACACATCAATGAAAATAAAAAATAGATATAATTTACACTTATCTCATTGCTAAATAATATAATATAAAATATAAAAGTGTTATTATCATACCTAGCATCATTCCAGACCAAAGGGCAGCATTGGGCAGGAAGTTTTTGGCCAGTCCCGTGATGAATGTAAGGGAGAAATAGGGATTTGGAGGGCCCTTCAACTCAAGAGAAGCATTTTTTATTACATTCTCAAAATGCATCTCAAACGGATTGCTTCCAACATCGAGGGTTTCTGCCTGAAAGCAACAATCAATGTGAAGTTTTTTTAGAATAGGATTTTGAAGACAGAAACTTAAAAGGTTTTAGGATAAAACATGGAGTTCATTTGGGCTTTTTTGAATAAACTAATGTTTTTACAAATAGGAAAAGAATATACATTATTTTTAGCATAGTACTATATCTGACTATTGTGTCAAAAATAGCATTACCGTGTCATCCTCCTCCTCAACTTCGACAACTCCTTTGTCAATGTCACCAGTTCCCTTTTCCTGCATGAGTTGCTGGAGGTTTTTGAAATGTTTTTCCACATTTGCATTAGTGCAGGGACTGGAAAAGAGGACTGTAGCACTGACTACAGCGTCGTCCATCTCGGGCAGTGTGCCACAGTCTGCAAGTAGGCCAAAAACGTGCATAGCCAGACTGTAGTATGCCTTTGGGACACTGTAGGGGAAAAGAGGCTGTTAATTATTTCTTCAATTCAAAATGGGAACTTACACAATAAAATATTATATATATATTATATTATAATATTTCTCACCTTTTCTTGCACAAGTCCTTTGCATTTTTGACAATGTGACTCAGACAACGATGGACGATGGGGAGGTCAAATTTGTCTGAGTTACATTGTCCTGTAATAATATTGTAGTACCTCTGCTGGAGTTCTGGAAGGCTTAGTCTACAAAATGTCCAGGAAATGGCCTGAAGGAGGACAATGGATCCATCACAAATGATCATGACGGGTCTTTTATAAGTCTGAGGGCCATGCTTCTTTGCCAGGTCTGTCAGGAAGGATTGTAAAAAATATGTGATTGAGGCCGTAGTGTGCTCACAAGTGAGGAACGTTGCCACGGGTAGAGGGGATGCACCCTTAGTCGGATTTCTCACTATTAATTCGTACACGTAGTACGGCGGTGAGTTTTTAGTTTTCCTCAGAATGCTTCCTGTCGCATCAATGTAAACTACGTCATCCTTGCAACGGTCAAAGAAGACTGACAGAGTCTTCTTTGACCAGAGCATCACTCCTTTTGGGGCCATCAAGACTTTCTTCAGCACTTCACCGTCACCTCCGGTCTTTGCATCCAACATCTTTTGCAGACTTAGTATTTCAATTGGATCGGCTCTCAAACGTCTCCTTTCAGAACATGCAATGTTCTTCAAAACTGAAGGGGTCTGCGCTGTGTCCCTGCATCCAGAATCCATGACATCCTCTGGGATCTCTCCGATATCGGCAAGAAACACCGACCTCGGTAGCTTACTCTGCAGTCTCTCTCCATATCTTGAGCGTGCATCAGCACGCACAGGCCTTCGTTGAAGGTCATCTTCAAAATGGCAAACATCTCCACCAGAGAATTCAATGTATGCTTTCAATGTTTCATCATAAACTGTGACGTCAACTTGGACCGGACAGCCCTCCATGCGGCAATAGCCATCACACTTAAAAAGTCTTCCTTTTTGAATTGAGTGCTTCGTTTTCACAGTATGCCTATTGAAGGCAAAGCTGCAGAATGGGTGGTGGGATCTGATGCCTATTGATATGACATTAGTCCACTCAAGATTATTAAATTGTCTCTTTGTCTGGTTTTGCCGTAATTCGTTCCATTCCTTCCTTTTGATATAAAAGAAGCCTTTCTTTGGCGCAGGACGTTTGAAGTACTTCTTTTCATCAGGGACATGGAGGTCACTACTGGAGGTATCGGCCTCTGATATCGGTGGACTCTGATATGGGGAAAATAATACGATTTAATACACAGAAAAATAAATATATAGGCTAATATATTAAGGTGAATATGCAGTATTTAATAAGTACATGGTCTACACAAATGTAACTGTCCAAACAGTATTTTTTCAAGCATCAATGATTGATGGGAGATATATATGGGAGATATATATAATGCATATTTGTGTAACATACAGTATGGTGCTGGATATTAGGCATATTTCACAACATTCCAGAATAAATACATGTTTTGCCCAATCAAACGGGCACATTTATGTTAAATGAATTCTAATGATGCAGAATGAGTTTGTGAAAACATATTTACTTGTTACATTCAGTGTTGGAAAGTAACTAACTTATTACTTTCAGTAATATTAGGTAATGCAAAGTAAGACTTTTGGTGACAAAAGATGCAATTACTGGGGACAAGAAAAAAGTAATAAGGAAACTTAGGAAAAGTTGCTTTTTACAGGGAGTAATAAGTATAGTAATAATAGTACAACTAGTAATAGGTAATATGTTAACGTTTTAAATGAACTATTCCAACACTGTTTGTTGCAAAGCACAATAGTCGTGAATAACTGGAACATTTTGACAACTTACTATACTCTGTGGAATCTGTCCACTCTGTACCTTATCTCCACTGGAACCCTGGTCTTCTTCATCTCCACTCTGTACCTTATCTCCACTGGAACCCTGGTCTTCTTCATCTCCACTCTGAACCTTATCTCCACTGGAACCCTGGTCTTCTTCATCTCCACTCTGAACCTCATCTCCACTCGAAACCTCTGCTTCACTCTCATCCTCTTCACTCTGTATTTTCAACATGTCACATATGCAAATTGTTTTATTAATCAATTTGAGATATCATATCACTGCTGGCAGTTAAGTGTACATTTAGATGAAAAAAGAAACGTACTGACATTTGTTATTTTTTTAGTATATCACTCAACGCTACAGCATAGTTAACACCATTGATCACCGTTTCATCTAGTGATGAAACAAAGTCCCTTGTTTTGATGATGACATTGCTATGATGGCCTTCAGTACTCACACTGGTGAAATCGACCACTGTGGCTTGACCCTGGGCGGAGAGTGCGGGTATCTGGCCGGTGCCGTTGGGGTCTGTTATTATGGGTGGTAGGGATGGGGAGCTCTGGGGGTCAGGGGAGGGGGTTCTTTCAGACTGTGACGAAGCAGACTGCAGCCCACCTGTTACTGGAGATACATCTTCCTGTCCAAAAAGGTCATCTCCACTATAAACCGATCCTCCACTCTGATGATGCTCTCCACTCTGTAATTACAACAGAACACATTGCAAATTGTTCCTTAATCAATAATTTAAGAACCCATATTACGGTGGGAGTCAAATATGAGACATTGAATATGTATATGAAAGATTGAATATGTCTTACAAATCATTGTTTTTTTCAAAATAAATGTAACATAAATTAACAGGAAACTTTAGTTTGGACAACTTACGTCACTCTGTGAAATCTGAAGAACCTGCACCTCATCTCCACTCTGTAATTTCAATATATCCGATTAGAAAACGCTTGGAAGTGAAATTTAAAAAAATGAAATTAAGTATTAGAAATACTAAACATTTGTGCAAATGAAAAATAACTCGCCACCCTGTAAAATCATATCACATCCCCCACATTCAGAATGTTAACAGGATGGCTCCCAAATGTGTCATAAAACGCACTTTTGTGAAACTTATATATAGGCCAGGATATTAGGCACAATAGTCGAGAATGAATACATGTTATGCGCTTTGGGTTTAAGATTGGGTAATCACAACACACCCCTTTGACTACACAGATTTTTGGTTTAGCCCAGTAAAGCAGTGGTTTTCAACCAGTGGTCCTGGGACCAACATTGGTCCTTGAGGGGGTTCCAGGTGGTCCCTGGATAAATGATGGAGAGTTGGTAACCAAATGGACCCATCTAGATCTTTAACTATTGAGAGTGTAACATGAAACCAAATGGACCCTTACGGTTTGATTTCATGTTACACTCTCAAGAGTTAAATTATTGTTAAACATCTGCATTACTTAATTTACAGGATATCTACACAATTAGAGCATGTAGAAGAATTGTTATTTTGATCAACGTTTACCTGTTAATCTCTCCTGGTACCACAAATGTGGACAAAATCTTATCCAACTACAACCAAGTTTTGGGTCTGAGAGGCTGAATCTGATCAAGTGGTGGTCCGTGGCTTAAATGCTGGATAAATAATGGGCCTTGATATGAAAATGGTTGAAAGCCACTGCAGTAAAGGACTATTCATACTCCAGTTTTAGGCGATAAGGGGACCACCGAAAACTACACCATGACGTCAAGCCGCAGTGGTAAGCACTTCACCGCTCACCCAAACACATCTCTATTTTTACTCACCTTTTCACCTTAAACTGGAGTGTGAATCAGCAATTAACAATTTAAACCGGCCACTGATCCTCATTTTGGCCACAAGTCAACACATCTTTATTTGAATCCAATGCTTGTTTTGGAAAAACTGGCATTTAATGGTATTATTTATGGAGAATGTTTGGGTGTTATTGATAGTTAATTAATTATTCTGTTGCTAGACCCAATAACTGCAAATTAAAAATTGCATTTGAACAACTTACCTCACTTGTACTCCCTCGACTCTGCTCCTGCTCTTCTCCCGTCAGCTCATCTGAGCTCTGAAATTTCAATATATCAGATTACAAATTGCTTGGAAGTGAAATGAAAGACTAAAAATAAGTCTTAGAATTAGTAAGCATTTTTTCAAAAGAAAATGAACAGGATACTTACTTCAGTCTGTGAAACTTCTTGAACCTGAACCTCATTTACACTCTTCTCCTCACCACTCTGTAATAGCAACACATCACATTTCAAATTGTTTTATCAATCAATTTCAGCAGCCATACATACACACAGAGAGAAACAGGAACGCCCACAAACATCACATCCGCTTTTAGCCTATGGTAAAAAAAATTGTTTGGCTCCATTAGAAAGCAACGAGGGCTCCTGTTGGGCCCAGGCCCAGGTTCCCCTGAGCTAGGGGTGGCCCTGATATTGAGCCACCGTGCGACCACGTTGCTGTCACATGGAGGTTCAAGCTCAGGGGCCCCCAAAAAGTGCAAAGTTAACAGTTATTAACTGCACTTTTTGTCAGTAATGGGCTTATTCATTCATGCCAATCAAATAACCCCAAAAGTCCTAAATCATATGATACATGTTACTGCAAGTGTTTAAACTCTCAGTTTATCCATTTGGCTTCCAGAGGGAGGTCTCCAAAAACAAGTGCTAAACAACAACATTAGAATGTTCTAATATCCACGCATTACAACAATGAGGGGATCTATTTAGATAAATATTTGCCGATTACATATAATGTTATTATGTTATCTACTCCAATTTCTCTAAATAGGGCCCCCTCATTCATACAATAGCATCATTCATAACACTTGACTGTATGGTCCTTTAATTATGTGTTGCTAGTGTTAGGCCTTACCTGACCGGATGATGAGGCTGTAGTTTGACCTTGTGCAGAGAGTGGGGGTGTGTTGCTGGTGACCATGCTGTCTGTGTTGATGGGTGCTAGGGACGGCGGGGAGCTCTGGGGCTCCGGGGTGGGTGTCCTGTCTGAATGTGGAGAAGCAGACTGCTGGCCGCCTGTGAGTGACTGCTGAGGGAGATGCACCTGGTCCTTCAGACCCTGAGACAGTAGCACATGTGGAAGAGTAGCAAGGTATACATTTGTTATTACGAGGTGAACTATGGATAATGTAGTGGGGTGACTTATTGTCAGACAAATAAGGATGAAATTATTAAGAATAACACTGACATACAGCCAATTAACTTTTAAGTTTATCATTAAGTATTGATAGTTTATGAATGCCCTATAAAAAAAATAGTGGCAAGTCAAATGCTGGTTACTTTACTTCATGAATATGTTCCAAATGTTTTTTTAAACCATATTGCTATCACTATATCCATTTTTAACAAAAGGTTAAAAGCCAGTGCTTCACATAAGGCGCCTTGCCTTTACATTTTTGAAAAGTGAATGGAGCATGTTTTCCTTAACAATAACAAAAGGTCTATACTAAATTTCCAGTGCAGAAATTACACAAGTGCATGCATTCAATGTTAAAAGAAGATTAAAGGAGATTACCCTTTCATACAGTTTGTGGAGCTTATTGCGATTCTTTTCTGAGTTGGGAATGTCAAGGTTTTGGCAGACAGCTCCCCAAAATCCTTGTTCATCGCCATAACTGTCTGTTATTGATTTTTGAAGTGCTATTTGCTTTATAGCAAATAGCACTTCATCAGAAGTCTTTCTCTTACTTCGTGACTAAAACAATGACAATGGAAAAAAAGGTGACAGCTATTACAATGTAACAACAGTTGTATGCTTGGAATCAGAAATTACATCATAATGACACCTTTTTAAAATAGCATTATAGGTGGTAGTTGTTTTAATAAAGGTTTAATAAAGGTGGATAAATGCAGTAATACTGTGTATAGTCTATAGGCTACTCACCTTTCCAAATACAGGGAAATAATATGTTCTGAAATACAAATTATATTTGATTTAAAATAATTAATATTACACCAAAACTCAATGACATGCAATTTTGTGAGCTGAATCATGACCAAAAATAGCTAATCATTTGGCCATCAAAATACCTGCAGGAGAATTTCCCTATACCAATAACAGTAAACTAATTACACATGCCGAACCAGGATATTAGTACAGCAAATGTCCAAAGTGCTGAATGTAAAAGGTGCTCCTGTCCGTGTCGCTGTCCATGGTACATGCAACATAAGATGCAGGCCATATCTTACACATATCTTACCCTGAACATCTTATTATATTAAATATTTAATATAAATACCGTTTTTAATCGTTCAAATAGCTGCTCTACAAGCTCACAACATGTCTATGTAGATCGGCTATAGTCTATATTATTAAAAAATATATTCATAACAGTAAAATATCTATTCACAATTATGAAATGCATAATTAATTTGTTGTCTGGCGATGTCAGTGTCACACAATGCTTTGTGGATGTTCATGATGCAATGCAAGTCTGCTGCTTTGTGGGCCGCCGACACGTCATAATGAGGAAGCATACAGTACAAGGCTTAAACTGTCTCTTAGTAGCATACAATTTACAATTTAGGCATTTAGCAGACGCTCTTAATCCAGAGCGGTTGTGCGAGCCATTAGAATTCAATTTAAGTTTAGCATGAGACAAACAGAGAGACTCTCTATCTCTCTCTGTTTCTAGACTACTTCTTTATATCTCTGTCTGTATCCATAATAAAAATATTTATAAGAAAAATAAAAACGTATGTTGTTTTTCTAAAACAGAGGATGGAAATAATAAACGATTAATGCAGTCATTGTGAGAGAAAGCTACTTACTTTTGTGGATTGTTCATCTTGATGACTTCTCTTTTGGGAAAAAAATGCAAATTCAAAACTCAACAATTTAATGTAACCACCTGTCCAGCTGTTGTGCACTGAAGGGAAATATGTTAAGCAGAAATATATGACTTTGTTTGAGCCAATCAGATCTCTGCAAATGTTTGGGTCATTCCAAATGTAGATGGGTGTTTGGCAAGTTACCCCCTGACACAACACTAAATTGGATTGACCCAGGTGAAGGTCAGTCTCGGGTCAGGGTGCCTATAGCTGCCTGCACACACACACACACACACACACACACACACACACACATACACACACACACACACACACACACACACACACACACACACACACACACACACACACACACACACACACACACACACACACACACACACACACACACACACACACACACACATATTATTTAAATATTATTTAAGTCTTTGGCCCCTTCCTGTGAGAAATGTTTAAAGAAATATCTCCTTGTTCTGCTGGTCCTTGCTTAACCTCCCACGGACATTAATTGGGTACTTGACCTCAGCTAGGGATGTTTGACCTCAGCTGTAAGAAACAAAAGAGCAGAATGCCTATAGTCCCATTTCACTCTCTCTCTCACACACACACACACACACACACACACACACACACACACACACACACACACACACACACACACACACACACACACACACACACACACACACACTCTCACACACACTTAACATCTTTATTTGCATTCACATTTTACAAGAAATTCTTGAACACAAACAATAGTGGATGTGCAAACTTGGAAAACAACAAGTGCTTCAGGATACAGATCACGGGTACAGAAAGCATCGCCTTCTCCATATATGGCGACTGCCAATTATTGCAGACACTGAACATAATTTTGCCGTTGCCTTAGCTCTCGGCTTGGGCATGCCTGCAATCTGCAGGCCCCTAACAACTGATTTATGGACATTACCGAGGCTTCCAAATATGAACACAAGTAGTTTACATTTGTAGCCAAGCTGTATAATAGCATCCTTAAGACGCTGGTACTTAAGCACCTTGGTAAGGAATGCCTCTTCCAGGCTGTGGTCAAATGTACATGCCACTTCCAAAATGGTCACTTCTCTATACTGTCCTCATCAACAACAACAATATCTGGTGTATTAGCTGTGACATCTGAAAAGGCATCATTTTCATTATTGTGCATGAACATGGCAGTTGAAACACGTGAGTGCTTATACATTTTGGCAGATGATGAAACATATGAACTCATGTCCTTAGCTAATAGGTCAACAATTCTGTCGTGGCTAGCAATGTACATTCCCTTATATACATAGCAGCCATTAAGAATATGTGACAGTGTTTCTGTAACTGGAGTGTGGTCATGGTGCAGACAATGAGGAGGAAACGTGTTAGGGTACCACAGAGAGAGATTGAGTCTGGTTGGAAGGACCTGTAATCTGGCTTTGACTGTAAAGGTGACTATATCCTCATCAACTGCATAATTCTTGAATATTGCATGAGATACGGTGTGGTCTGCATCGGGAAGGCAAGCTAGCTTCCCCTGTAGTTTTAAACCAGTCCAGTGTTGTTGTTGTTTTTGCTGTTGTAACATTACAAGGTACCTCCATGCATTGACTGGTGATATATGGTGTTCCGTATCAATTACAGTACTCCTTACTGAGATTGAACAGTTGGTAATAATGTCCTCAGAAACTGCTACAGATTCAGAGTCAGGTCGAACCCAGCACAGGGATACTCCAGTTCTCACACAGAGGTCATTGAGGTCAGGCCAATCTGACGACACCCCAAACCCAGTAGCATGTGAGTCCATTTTAAGGTTGGGCTTTCTTCTAAACCCCAAGAAACTTAACTCGCCCTCTGCTGCCAGTGGCACTTTACGCCGTTTCATATCTAGAAACAGAGAAGATCTAGCAAGTTCCCTGACAGTTGTGTCATCACTGTTTAGCATGTTTATCAAGTGAGCCAGCCTTGTGGCTTTATATATCCACTCCACGTTCGGCACGCCAAACCCACCTTACTGTTTGGACTGGAAAATAATGTCTCTGGTAGTGTGGGTGTTAAGCCCGAACCACTTCCTCACAAAGTGAACTACATTGATCACTAAGTGTTTTACATGCTAGATGAACGTTGGAGAAGAGGTGTTGTACTCTAGTCAGGGCAACCTGCCTAATAGCCTCCAACTTCATCAGCAGTGGTAGTGGTGAAGCGTCAATCAGGTTCAGCCTAGCTGTAAACTCGGATGTTATGTACTCAACCTGTTTTTTCCATTCCCCTGCGATATTAAATATATGCCCTATATAGTTGTATGACTCATGTAGGTCATACACACGTATGAGCTGTGAGTTGATGGTGAACTCAGGGCTTTTGTCAGCCTTAGACTTATACCAGCGGTTGCCTGCACCACTACGCCTCAACACACACACACACACACACACACACACACACACACACACACACACACACACACACACACACACACACACACACACACACACACACACACACACACACACACACACACACACACACGGTCCCCCGTGGCCTTCCTGCACTCAATTGGCCAGGACAGACACACTCAACCTCTGTGACAGACTTTAGCCTCCAAGGGCAATAACTGTTACTGTTCGCTTGACAACCAGCCTTTTCAAAATTACCTGAAGTATTTACACACACATTTGGCTATTTTGGAAAAATAATAATTATAAAAAAATAACTAAAACCTCAAAAAATTGCAACAGATATTGTTATTCACTGCTGTCCCCTGTTTAACCTCCCACGGACATTAATTGGGCACTTGACCTCAGCTAGGGATGTTTGACCTCAGCTGTAAGAAACAAAAACACAGCTGAATGCCTATAGACCCATCTCTCTCTCAGTGAGTGCACTCACACACACACACACACACACACACACACACACACACACACACACACACACACACACACACACACACACACACACACACACACACACACACACACACACACACACACACACACACAGATATTGTTATTCACCATTACATCACCTACCTGTAATCAACATGAGTTAGACTTTAATATATTATTGCCCCTCACTTCGCATGGGTGTGATTTTTTTAATTAAGTTCTGCTTGACAAGGAAATGTAGCTGTACACAGTATCCTTTGCTTGTCCACACTTTAATGAGGTCATGAGTACAAAAGCTGAGGTCGACACTCAGGTCGACAGGTCGACGCACGCAAGCACAGGTCGACACACATTGACACACAGGTCGACACACATTGACACACAGGTCGAGTACAAAAGCTGAGGTCGACACTCAGGTCGACAGGTCGACACACGCAAGCACAGGTCGACACACATCGACACACAGGTCGACACACACACACACACACACACCACCTGTGCTGATTCATCACTGCCAAATATTTAGGCTACAGTGGGAAACTATGACGCACGCACGCACACACGCACGCACGCACGCACGCACGCACGCACGCACGCACGCACGCACGCACGCACGCACGCACGCACGCACGCACGCACGCACGCACGCACGCACGCACGCACGCACGCACGCACGCACGCACGCACGCACGCACGCACGCACGCACGCACGCACGCACGCACACACACACACACACACACACACACACACACACACACACACACACACACACACACACACACACACACACACACACACACACACACACACACTCTAGGCTAGGGTCAAAGGCTGAGGGTAATGATAAAAATCAAAATAAAATAATAATCATCATCACGTTTTTTGGGCGGCCGTTCGCCCGGGGAGTGGCCCACGATGATGGGGCCTGGACCACCACGTGCCGCTGACCGACATGTGTCCGTGGAGCCCTCGGTTCTGGAGCTAGGGCTGTTTTTGTTACTGGAAAAAGAGAAAAAAGAAGGAGCTGCAACGCGTTACCGAAGCCCCCTCAAAGGCCGTAACTCAGCCGTTTCGGGGAAGATCGTTGGGACTGGGCCGCTGTCCCGGACACGTTCATGGGGGTCTGGGTGTACCGGAGGCCCGCGGCAGACCACCAGGCGGTAAAACTTGGGTATTGTTTTATAATAATAATATTTGTTATGCACCATGGCGCAGAACAGACTGCCGGGGGTCCACATAGGAGGTCCTTCCCAAAAATGTACCTGGGTCTTGGACCCCCAAAGCCGGCCAAAAAAACAGACACAGACGGGGGCCTGGGGGCCCGGGGCTCCAGGGTGCACGACCCAATAATGTATCCAGGCCGCATGGACCCCCACAGAAACAGGCCCCCAGTAATCTACCCGGGCCATATACCCACGATTGATTGAATTTCTTCAGAAATCACATCACGTCAAACACCCCTAAACAGTTGGATATCCATGTCCACATAAGTTCTCAGTGACACCACGGGCCAGCAGGGAGATCCGTAGCTGAGGAAATCCGCAAGTAGGGCACCTCCTGTCAATTTATGTCAATATGGTGCCAGAATGTTATCAAATGTTTATCTGGACATTCTCAATTGATTTCAATAGCACGGGTGCAGGGACAGTTAACAGAAGGTGTGTGGTTCCATCTCAAAGTTCATAGTTGTCTCTAGTCTATAGGCGATTTTGGCCTAAGAAGGCAACTTTGACATTATATTTCTCCACAATGCCACAGTAATATTGTGCCAATATGTTATCAAATGTTCATCTAGACATTCTCAATTGATTTCAATAGCACTTGTGCAGGGACAATGTTCAGAATGTGTGTGGTTGCAGTTCAAAGTTCATACAATTGTCAATTTATGTGAGGAGACTTTGACATTATTTTTCTCCACATTGCAACAGTAATATTGTACCAAAATGTTATCAAATGTTCATCTAGACATTCTCAATTGATTTCAATAGCACTTGTGCAGGGACAATGTTCAGAATGTGTGTGGTTGCAGTTCAAAGTTCATAGAATTGTCAATTTATGTTAGGCGACTTTGACAATATATTTCTCCACAATGCCACAGTAATATTGTACCAAAATCTCATCAAATGTTTATCTAGACATTCTCAATTGATTTTAATAGCAATGGTGCAGGGACAGTTAACAGAATGGGTGTGGTTCCATCTCAAAGTTCATAGTTGTCTCTAGAGTCTATAGGCGATTTTGGCCTAAGAAGGTGACTTTGACATTATATTTCTCCACAATGCCACAGTAATATGGAACCAAACTGTTATGGGAGGTAGACCTAGACATTGTTAATTGATTTCAAAAGGACTGGTGCAGGGACAGTTGACAGAATGTGTGTGGTTCCATCTCAAAGTTCATAGTTGTCTCTAGTCTATAGACGATTTTGGCCTAAGAAGGCGACTTTGACATTATATTTCTCCACAATGCCACAGTAATATTGTGCCAAAATCTCATCAAATGTTTATGTGGACATTCTCAATTGATTTCAATAGCACTGGTGCAGGGACAGTTTACAGAATGGGTGTGGTTGCAGCTCAAAGTTCATATAATTGTCAATTTATGTTAGGCAACTTTGACATTATATTTCTACACAATGCCACAGTAATATTGTACCATAATCTCATCAAATGTTTATCTAGACATTCTCAATTGATTTCAATAGCACTGGTGCAGGGACAGTTAACAGAATGGGTGTGGTTCCATCTCAAAGTTCATAGTTGTCTCTAGTCTATAGACGATTTTGGCCTAAGAAGGCGACTTTGACATTATATTTCTCCACAATGCCACAGTAATATTATGCCAAAATCTCATCAAATGTGTATGTGGACATTCTCAATTGATTTCAATAGCACTGGTGCAGGGCCAGTTTACAGAATGGGTGTGGTTGCAGCTCAAAGTTCATATAATTGTCAATTTATGTTAGGCAACTTTGACATTATATTTCTCCACAATGCCACAGTAATATTGTACCATAATCTCATCAAATGTTTATCTAGACATTCTCAATTGATTTCAATAGCACTGGTGCAGGGACAGTTAACAGAATGTGTGTGGTTCCATCTCAAAGTTCATAGTTGTCTCTAGTCTATAGGCGATTTTGGCCTAAGAAGGCGACTTTGACATTATATTTCTCCACAATGCCACAGTAATATTGTGCCAAAATCTCATCAAATGTTTATGTGGACATTCTCAATTGATTTCAATAGCACTGGTGCAGGGACAGTTTACAGAATGGGTGTGGTTGCAGGCCAAAGTTCATACAATTGTGAATTTATGTGAGGGGACTTTGACATTATTTTTCTCCACAATGCCACAGTAATATTGTACCATAATCTCATCAAATGTTTATCTAGACATTCTCAATTGATTTCAATAGCACTGGTGCAGGGACAGTTAACAGAATGGGTGTGGTTCCATCTCAAAGTTCATAGTTGTCTCTAGTCTATAGACGATTTTGGCCTAAGAAGGCGACTTTGACATTATATTTCTCCACAATGCCACAGTAATATTGTGCCAAAATCTCATCAAATGTTTATGTGGACATTCTCAATTGATTTCAATAGCACTGGTGCAGGGACAGTTTACAGAATGGGTGTGGTTGCAGCTCAAAGTTCATATAATTGTCAATTTATGTTAGGCAACTTTGACATTATATTTCTCCACAATGCCACAGTAATATTGTACCATAATCTCATCAAATGTTTATCTAGACATTCTCAATTGATTTCAATAGCACTGGTGCAGGGACAGTTAACAGAATGGGTGTGGTTCCATCTCAAAGTTCATAGTTGTCTCTAGTCTATAGGCGATTTTGGCCTAAGAAGGCAACTTTGACATTATATTTCTCCACAATGCCACAGTAATATTGTGCCAATATGTTATCAAATGTTCATCTAGACATTCTCAATTGATTTCAATAGCACTTGTGCAGGGACAATGTTCAGAATGTGTGTGGTTGCAGTTCAAAGTTCATACAATTGTCAATTTATGTGAGGAGACTTTGACATTATTTTTCTCCACATTGCAACAGTAATATTGTACCAAAATGTTATCAAATGTTCATCTAGACATTCTCAATTGATTTCAATAGCACTTGTGCAGGGACAATGTTCAGAATGTGTGTGGTTGCAGTTCAAAGTTCATAGAATTGTCAATTTATGTTAGGCGACTTTGACAATATATTTCTCCACAATGCCACAGTAATATTGTACCAAAATCTCATCAAATGTTTATCTAGACATTCTCAATTGATTTTAATAGCAATGGTGCAGGGACAGTTAACAGAATGGGTGTGGTTCCATCTCAAAGTTCATAGTTGTCTCTAGAGTCTATAGGCGATTTTGGCCTAAGAAGGTGACTTTGACATTATATTTCTCCACAATGCCACAGTAATATGGAACCAAACTGTTATGGGAGGTAGACCTAGACATTGTTAATTGATTTCAAAAGGACTGGTGCAGGGACAGTTGACAGAATGTGTGTGGTTCCATCTCAAAGTTCATAGTTGTCTCTAGTCTATAGACGATTTTGGCCTAAGAAGGCGACTTTGACATTATATTTCTCCACAATGCCACAGTAATATTGTGCCAAAATCTCATCAAATGTTTATGTGGACATTCTCAATTGATTTCAATAGCACTGGTGCAGGGACAGTTTACAGAATGGGTGTGGTTGCAGCTCAAAGTTCATATAATTGTCAATTTATGTTAGGCAACTTTGACATTATATTTCTCCACAATGCCACAGTAATATTGTACCATAATCTCATCAAATGTTTATCTAGACATTCTCAATTGATTTCAATAGCACTGGTGCAGGGACAGTTAACAGAATGGGTGTGGTTCCATCTCAAAGTTCATAGTTGTCTCTAGTCTATAGACGATTTTGGCCTAAGAAGGCGACTTTGACATTATATTTCTCCACAATGCCACAGTAATATTATGCCAAAATCTCATCAAATGTGTATGTGGACATTCTCAATTGATTTCAATAGCACTGGTGCAGGGCCAGTTTACAGAATGGGTGTGGTTGCAGCTCAAAGTTCATATAATTGTCAATTTATGTTAGGCAACTTTGACATTATATTTCTCCACAATGCCACAGTAATATTGTACCATAATCTCATCAAATGTTTATCTAGACATTCTCAATTGATTTCAATAGCACTGGTGCAGGGACAGTTAACAGAATGGGTGTGGTTCCATCTCAAAGTTCATAGTTGTCTCTAGTCTATAGACGATTTTGGCCTAAGAAGGCGACTTTGACATTATATTTCTCCACAATGCCACAGTAATATTGTGCCAAAATCTCATCAAATGTTTATGTGGACATTCTCAATTGATTTCAATAGCACTGGTGCAGGGACAGTTTACAGAATGGGTGTGGTTGCAGCTCAAAGTTCATATAATTGTCAATTTATGTTAGGCAACTTTGACATTATATTTCTCCACAATGCCACAGTAATATTGTACCATAATCTCATCAAATGTTTATCTAGACATTCTCAATTGATTTCAATAGCACTGGTGCAGGGACAGTTAACAGAATGTGTGTGGTTCCATCTCAAAGTTCATAGTTGTCTCTAGTCTATAGGCGATTTTGGCCTAAGAAGGCGACTTTGACATTATATTTCTCCACAATGCCACAGTAATATTGTGCCAAAATCTCATCAAATGTTTATGTGGACATTCTCAATTGATTTCAATAGCACTGGTGCAGGGACAGTTTACAGAATGGGTGTGGTTGCAGGCCAAAGTTCATACAATTGTGAATTTATGTGAGGGGACTTTGACATTATTTTTCTCCACAATGCCACAGTAATATTGTACCATAATCTCATCAAATGTTTATCTAGACATTCTCAATTGATTTCAATAGCACTGGTGCAGGGACAGTTAACAGAATGGGTGTGGTTCCATCTCAAAGTTCATAGTTGTCTCTAGTCTATAGACGATTTTGGCCTAAGAAGGCGACTTTGACATTATATTTCTCCACAATGCCACAGTAATATTGTGCCAAAATCTCATCAAATGTTTATGTGGACATTCTCAATTGATTTCAATAGCACTGGTGCAGGGACAGTTTACAGAATGGGTGTGGTTGCAGCTCAAAGTTCATATAATTGTCAATTTATGTTAGGCAACTTTGACATTATATTTCTCCACAATGCCACAGTAATATTGTACCATAATCTCATCAAATGTTTATCTAGACATTCTCAATTGATTTCAATAGCACTGGTGCAGGGACAGTTAACAGAATGGGTGTGGTTCCATCTCAAAGTTCATAGTTGTCTCTAGTCTATAGACGATTTTGGCCTAAGAAGGCGACTTTGACATTATATTTCTCCACAATGCCACAGTAATATTGTGCCAAAATCTCATCAAATGTTTATGTGGACATTCTCAATTGATTTCAATAGCACTGGTGCAGGGACAGTTTACAGAATGGGTGTGGTTGCAGCTCAAAGTTCATATAATTGTCAATTTATGTTAGGCAACTTTGACATTATATTTCTCCACAATGCCACAGTAATATTGTACCATAATCTCATCAAATGTTTATCTAGACATTCTCAATTGATTTCAATAGCACTGGTGCAGGGACAATTTACAGAATGTGTGTGGTTGCAGGCCAAAGTTCATACAATTGTGAATTTATGTGAGGGGACTTTGACATTATTTTTCTCCACAGTGCCACAGTAATATTGTACCATAATCTCATCAAATGTTTATCTAGACATTCTCAATTGATTTCAATAGCACTGGTGCAGGGACAGTTAACAGAATGGGTGTGGTTCCATCTCAAAGTTCATAGTTGTCTCTAGTCTATAGACGATTTTGGCCTAAGAAGGCGACTTTGACATTATATTTCTCCACAATGCCACAGTAATATTGTGCCAAAATCTCATCAAATGTTTATGTGGACATTCTCAATTGATTTCAATAGCACTGGTGCAGGGACAGTTTACAGAATGGGTGTGGTTGCAGCTCAAAGTTCATATAATTGTCAATTTATGTTAGGCAACTTTGACATTATATTTCTCCACAATGCCACAGTAATATTGTACCATAATCTCATCAAATGTTTATCTAGACATTCTCAATTGATTTCAATAGCACTGGTGCAGGGACAGTTAACAGAATGGGTGTGGTTCCATCTCAAAGTTCATAGTTGTCTCTAGTCTATAGACGATTTTGGCCTAAGAAGGCGACTTTGACATTATATTTCTCCACAATGCCACAGTAATATTGTGCCAAAATCTCATCAAATGTTTATGTGGACATTCTCAATTGATTTCAATAGCACTGGTGCAGGGACAGTTTACAGAATGGGTGTGGTTGCAGCTCAAAGTTCATATAATTGTCAATTTATGTTAGGCAACTTTGACATTATATTTCTCCACAATGCCACAGTAATATTGTACCATAATCTCATCAAATGTTTATCTAGACATTCTCAATTGATTTCAATAGCACTGGTGCAGGGACAGTTAACAGAATGGGTGTGGTTCCATCTCAAAGTTCATAGTTGTCTCTAGTCTATAGACGATTTTGGCCTAAGAAGGCGACTTTGACATTATATTTCTCCACAATGCCACAGTAATATTGTGCCAAAATCTCATCAAATGTTTATGTGGACATTCTCAATTGATTTCAATAGCACTGGTGCAGGGACAGTTTACAGAATGGGTGTGGTTGCAGCTCAAAGTTCATATAATTGTCAATTTATGTTAGGCAACTTTGACATTATATTTCTCCACAATGCCACAGTAATATTGTACCATAATCTCATCAAATGTTTATCTAGACATTCTCAATTGATTTCAATAGCACTGGTGCAGGGACAGTTAACAGAATGGGTGTGGTTCCATCTCAAAGTTCATAGTTGTCTCTAGTCTATAGACGATTTTGGCCTAAGAAGGCGACTTTGACATTATATTTCTCCACAATGCCACAGTAATATTGTGCCAAAATCTCATCAAATGTTTATGTGGACATTCTCAATTGATTTCAATAGCACTGGTGCAGGGACAGTTTACAGAATGGGTGTGGTTGCAGCTCAAAGTTCATATAATTGTCAATTTATGTTAGGCAACTTTGACATTATATTTCTCCACAATGCCACAGTAATATTGTACCATAATCTCATCAAATGTTTATCTAGACATTCTCAATTGATTTCAATAGCACTGGTGCAGGGACAGTTAACAGAATGGGTGTGGTTCCATCTCAAAGTTCATAGTTGTCTCTAGTCTATAGACGATTTTGGCCTAAGAAGGCGACTTTGACATTATATTTCTCCACAATGCCACAGTAATATTGTGCCAAAATCTCATCAAATGTTTATGTGGACATTCTCAATTGATTTCAATAGCACTGGTGCAGGGACAGTTTACAGAATGGGTGTGGTTGCAGCTCAAAGTTCATATAATTGTCAATTTATGTTAGGCAACTTTGACATTATATTTCTCCACAATGCCACAGTAATATTGTACCATAATCTCATCAAATGTTTATCTAGACATTCTCAATTGATTTCAATAGCACTGGTGCAGGGACAATTTACAGAATGTGTGTGGTTGCAGGCCAAAGTTCATACAATTGTGAATTTATGTGAGGGGACTTTGACATTATTTTTCTCCACAGTGCCACAGTAATATTGTACCATAATCTCATCAAATGTTTATCTAGACATTCTCAATTGATTTCAATAGCACTGGTGCAGGGACAGTTAACAGAATGGGTGTGGTTCCATCTCAAAGTTCATAGTTGTCTCTAGTCTATAGACGATTTTGGCCTAAGAAGGCGACTTTGACATTATATTTCTCCACAATGCCACAGTAATATTGTGCCAAAATCTCATCAAATGTTTATGTGGACATTCTCAATTGATTTCAATAGCACTGGTGCAGGGACAGTTTACAGAATGGGTGTGGTTGCAGCTCAAAGTTCATATAATTGTCAATTTATGTTAGGCAACTTTGACATTATATTTCTCCACAATGCCACAGTAATATTGTACCATAATCTCATCAAATGTTTATCTAGACATTCTCAATTGATTTCAATAGCACTGGTGCAGGGACAGTTAACAGAATGGGTGTGGTTCCATCTCAAAGTTCATAGTTGTCTCTAGTCTATAGACGATTTTGGCCTAAGAAGGCGACTTTGACATTATATTTCTCCACAATGCCACAGTAATATTGTGCCAAAATCTCATCAAATGTTTATGTGGACATTCTCAATTGATTTCAATAGCACTGGTGCAGGGACAGTTTACAGAATGGGTGTGGTTGCAGCTCAAAGTTCATATAATTGTCAATTTATGTTAGGCAACTTTGACATTATATTTCTCCACAATGCCACAGTAATATTGTACCATAATCTCATCAAATGTTTATCTAGACATTCTCAATTGATTTCAATAGCACTGGTGCAGGGACAGTTAACAGAATGGGTGTGGTTCCATCTCAAAGTTCATAGTTGTCTCTAGTCTATAGACGATTTTGGCCTAAGAAGGCGACTTTGACATTATATTTCTCCACAATGCCACAGTAATATTGTGCCAAAATCTCATCAAATGTTTATGTGGACATTCTCAATTGATTTCAATAGCACTGGTGCAGGGACAGTTTACAGAATGGGTGTGGTTGCAGCTCAAAGTTCATATAATTGTCAATTTATGTTAGGCAACTTTGACATTATATTTCTCCACAATGCCACAGTAATATTGTACCATAATCTCATCAAATGTTTATCTAGACATTCTCAATTGATTTCAATAGCACTGGTGCAGGGACAGTTAACAGAATGGGTGTGGTTCCATCTCAAAGTTCATAGTTGTCTCTAGTCTATAGACGATTTTGGCCTAAGAAGGCGACTTTGACATTATATTTCTCCACAATGCCACAGTAATATGGTGCCAGAATGTTATCAAATGTTTATCTGGACATTCTCAATTGATTTCAATAGCACTGGTGCAGGGCCAGTTTACAGAATGGGTGTGGTTGCAGCTCAAAGTTCATATAATTGTCAATTTATGTTAGGCAACTTTGACATTATATTTCTCCACAATGCCACAGTAATATTGTACCATAATCTCATCAAATGTTTATCTAGACATTCTCAATTGATTTCAATAGCACTGGTGCAGGGACAGTTAACAGAATGGGTGTGGTTCCATCTCAAAGTTCATAGTTGTCTCTAGTCTATAGGCGATTTTGGCCTAAGAAGGCGACTTTGACATTATATTTCTCCACAATGCCACAGTAATATTGTGCCAAAATCTCATCAAATGTTTATGTGGACATTCTCAATTGATTTCAATAGCACTGGTGCAGGGACAGTTTACAGAATGGGTGTGGTTGCAGCTCAAAGTTCATATAATTGTCAATTTATGTTAGGCAACTTTGACATTATATTTCTCCACAATGCCACAGTAATATTGTACCATAATCTCATCAAATGTTTATCTAGACATTCTCAATTGATTTCAATAGCACTGGTGCAGGGACAGTTAACAGAATGGGTGTGGTTCCATCTCAAAGTTCATAGTTGTCTCTAGTCTATAGACGATTTTGGCCTAAGAAGGCGACTTTGACATTATATTTCTCCACAATGCCACAGTAATATGGTGCCAGAATGTTATCAAATGTTTATCTGGACATTCTCAATTGATTTCAATAGCACTGGTGCAGGGACAATTTACAGAATGTGTGTGGTTGCAGGCCAAAGTTCATACAAGTGTCAATTTATGTGAGGGGACTTTGACATTATTTTTCTCGACGATTCCACAGTAATATTGTGCCAAAATCTCATCAAATGTTTATGTGGACATTCTCAATTGATTTCAATAGTACTTGTGCAGGGACAATGTTCAGAATGTGTGTGGTTGCAGTTCAAAGTTCATACAATTGTCAATTTATGTTAGGCGACTTTGACATTATATTTCTCCACAATTCCACAGTAATATGGAACCAAACTGTTATGGGAGGTAGACCTAGACATTGTTAATTGATTTCAAAAGGACTGGTGCAGGGACAGTTAACAGAATGTGTGTGGTTCCATCTCAAAGTTCATAGTTGTCTCTAGAGTCTATAGGCGATTTTGGCCTAAGAAGGCGACTTTGACATTATATTTCTCCACAATGCCACAGTAATATTGTGCCAAAATGTTATCAAATGTTTATCTAGACATTCTCAATTGATTCCAATAGCACTGGTGGAGAGACCATTTACAGAATGTGTGTGGTTCAAGGTCCATTCGGTTTATTTTAATTAAATAAAACGGAGACAGCAATCTCAGAGTTAAATAAACATTGAAAACCTGCATCTCCCATCTGTCCGTCACCCACGCCTCCAGATATGGTCACACCTCGTGACATCACGTCTCCATATGGTCACGCACCGTGACATGTCACGCCACCACATATGGCCATCTCCATTTATGAAGATCACGACACTGACCTCATCAAACCCTGGATAGCCATACATGGAGAAGACTGGATCATCACCTAGATCTGCATATATGGAGCCTACCAGCAACTCTAAATCTGACCTCAAACCCTTAGATCTCCATATACGGAGCTAACCTGTTCTGATATTCCATATGTTGATCTGTTGATCTGACCTCATCAAACCCTGTACACTCAAGACGCTCCATATATGGCCAGTACAGAATTCATGCCACATGATGATGTGAGCGCCCCAAAGCGCCAACACTCGCCCAGCAGTCTGCCGTCACATAGGCAGATGGGTGCACTCTTCTCGCCCTCAGGGTGTCTTAGAGTTTATTATTATTATTATTATTATTATTATAGAGCATTTAACATAAGGTAGCTGGTAGCCGATAAAATACAACAGCAACATTATTATTATTATTAGTAGTAGTAGTAGTAGTAGTAGTAGTAGTAGTATTAGTAGTAATAGTATTATTATTATTATTATTAGTAGTAGTAGTAGTTTATAATTAGAATTATAATTATTATTACTATTATTACTATAGAGCATTTAACATATGAGGTATAAAGTACAGCAGCATTGTATTCAAACAGCAAGGTATTATTATACAACAGCAAGATTGGACGTTATGTATCTTTCAGGACCTTCCACTGCTTCGTCTGAGTATCTCTCTCTCACTTTCTCTCGCACGCACGCATGCACGCACGCACGCACACACGGTACGCGCGCACACACACGCACAAATGGCACGCGCGCACACACGGAACGCGCGCACACACGCACGCGCACACAGCCACCGCTCCGGAGCTGTACAGCCGTTACCGTAATTACACTACTAAATGCGCAACGAAATTCGGGCGTCGGATCACATTACTGTCGGTTCGCGAGTGTAGGATAGCGTTACTCCAGTGTCAGGAGGGCAGGAGGGAGCAGTGGTGGAAAAAGTACTCAATTGTTTTACTTCAGTAAAAGTACCAATACTGCAATTTAGAACCACTCCGTTACAAGTAAAAGTACGGAATTGAAAATGTACTTGAGTAACAGTGCAAAAGTATTCGCATCAAAATGTACTTAAAGTACTAACAGTAATTGTACTCATATTGCAGAATATCCCATTTCACAAGTTCAAAAGCTTGTATCGGCTATTTTCAATAGACTTTGTGGTTAAAACTCTTTCAGTGCCAGGGGGTGGACACCAGTTTTGGTCCTGGGTGCCACTTTTCCCATTATAAATAAAATAAAGAAAATGTAATTCTATTGTGCATGTAATGTGCATGTCATCACCTGCACACCAGATTAGAGGAATTTTCAAAAACATGGATTAAAAAAAAAAAAAAAAAAAAAAACGTCTTAACGTCCCTGGCAATCAGTACATACATAGTGATATTCAGCTCGTCTTAACGTCCCTGGCACTTAAACTGTTTTAATGTATGTTTTATAATAAAATCGCCAAAGTAACTAGTAACTAAAGTTTTCAAATAATTGTAGTGAAGTAAAAGTACAAATTGTGTCTCTGAGATGTAGTGGAGTAGAAGTAAAAGTACTGGAAATTGGAAATACTCAAGTAAAGTACAAACACCTCAAAATAAGTACAGTACTTAAGTAAAAGTACTTAGTTACTTTCCACCACTGGGAGGGAGGTATACAGGTTTACACTGTGGAAGGTGATAACGCTGTGTGGGGTTGCTGTTCTGTGGACATGCTGGTCATGGGCGGCTCCCTCCCTCCCTCCCACCACCAAAGCCTTGTCGAGTTTCCATTTGTCCCCATGAATGATCCAAGTTGTTGAAAGTCTGTCTGGAAATTAGTTTGACTGGGAAAGAAGGAACACTTGTTCAGGAGCGATTTGAGGAAATTTATTTTAGTTTTTGAAAGTTTGATCACTTTCACCTATAACGTCACAAGTTAACCCCCCTCCCTCCCTCCCTCCCTCCCTCCCCTTACGGGTCCATTTGGTTTCATTTTACACTCTCAAGAGTTAAAATAGAGTTAAACATCTGCATTTACTTCATTTTCAAGAAGTCTACACAATTGGAGAATGTAGAAGAATTGTTATTACTTAAGATCAACGTTTCAATACAGCATGGAATTGTGACAAAGTCTTGGGTCTGAGAGGTTAAATCTCATCAAACGGTGGTCCGTGGCTCAAATGTCGAATACATAATGGACCTTGATATGAAAAGGGTTGTACAGCCAAGTCTCTGCACTTTTTGTTTTTGAGCACTTTTAACAAACATAATACAATGTTTGTACAAAATAAGTGATGTGCCCCTCACTTAAAGTATTAAGTTGGGCCAAAGTGGTTAAAAGCACAGTTATTCTTTGCCATATGAAAATTACAGATTTTGTTTAACAAAGTATAGATAGGCCTATTATAGGCTTAAGAAAATCTGATCAATCCTTCACTGGCTTGGATTAGGTTGATCTACTTGGCAGCACAGTATTATTACACCACTCAAGAGTGGAGCTGCAATAATCCATAGCTTTTTTGAATAAATTAACAACAATAACTAGAGCGGTGCCGGTTGGGCACTGGCCTACTTGGAACGATGCAAGTTGGAAATGCATGCCCCACCCAGTTATTACTTGGGCATTACTTGCGCAAGCAGAACGCGCAAGTACTAGTTTCGCCCGACGATGCGTATGCACCGCCCCAGCAAATGACGTAATGACTACTGACTACTGAGCTAGCTATATCAGATATACCCTGACGTCATTTTCTGGGACGGTGCATACGCATCAAGAGTAACCACAGTATACCGCTAATCAATTTACAAATTACATATACATATACATAGGAACATTACCTCTAATCTTCCCGACACTAAAACATATCGTCATTACGTCACCATCAAAAAACAATTACATTCTGGCATTGGGTCCTTTAATCCACATCTTTATTACGTCATCATTGAGAGCTAGTGATCATTGAGAGCTACCTATACCAGTTATACCTTGACGGTCGACAGTACTTGCGCGCTCTGCTTGCGCACTAGTAGGCCATTTATGGCCTACTTGTGTGCAACAAGCAAGTAGGCACTCGACAGAGTGCAGTTCTAGTTATGTCTGTGTCCAATTTTGTATGCCCATATATGGAGTTATTTGTCACGCATGCCCAAATATGGAGTCAGTAGTCAGAACATCATTGTGATGTTAGAACAATCATTGTGATGTCAGATTGGGCAAGCTCCATATATGGAGATATAGAGGTGTTCAGGTCCCGAGCCCAGGCAGAGGCTTTTGTGCTGGTTCTGGACAACCGGCTATCCGACAGACTCGACACCGGGCAGTGCACTGCACTCCCTGTGGGGGTGTGGAATGCGTGGGTAAAATTTGAAGAGCGGTGCCCGTTGGGCACTGGCCTACTTGGAACGATGCAAGTTGGAAATGCATGCCAGACCCATGCAGTTTATTACTTGTGCGAGCACAGCGCAAGTACTGTTTCCGGCTGCGTATGTCGGTGACTCCCACGGCCAATCAGGGGTGGTGTATTTTTGGTGATACAGTACGGAGCCAATCCAATTGGCAGAGGGGGCTCCATATATGGAGATCTAGGGCCTCTGTCCAGAGCATTGGGCAGAGAGGCCTTTTGTGGCGGTTCTGGACAAAACCGCGGGTCCGACCGACTCAAGGCCGGGGCACTGCACTCCCTGTGGTGGTGTGGAACGCGTGTGGCAAATTTGAATTCGGTGGGGCGAACGGTTACGTGGGTTACAGACATTCGTAAACACGTATACGTACAGAGACTTGGTGCATAAATATACTGTAGATCAGGGGTGCCCAAAAGGTAGATCGTGATCTACCAGTAGATCACACAGGCTGTGCAGGTAGACCACATGACATGCCCCTAAAATATACAATTTAAATAAATAAAAAAGTATTTTTGGCATCTGCCACTTGAATTAAGGTGACTTCATTGGATTGACATCAAAAAAGGACAGCTCAAACCCACAATGCAATAGTTGTCAAAAGTGTTGCACAAACATCAGTAGTACAAAAAAGGGAAAAAAAGTGCATTTGTCTAATACTTAACTACTTTCAGCAATGGGATAATATATATTTTTGGGGGATAGATCAGGTCATTTTGAAAGTAGCTCTCAAGTCTAAAAAGTGTGGGCACCCCTTCTGTAGATAGATAGATTTTTTGACCAATATGTTAATACAACTAACACAACTGTGGTGCAAGGTTATAATAGTTTTGGTTTTTTCATTGTAGTTTAGTTTTAGTTAGTTTTGACATATTCTTTTCTAATTCAGTTAGTTTTAGTTAGTTTTTAGAGCGGGTTTGCTAGTTTTTATTTAGTTTTTATTTTGGTGAAAATGCTCAGTTTTAGTTTAGTTTTAGTTTAGTTATAGTTTTTTTTGGTTTATTTGTGGGTTAGGATTAGCATGGCTATTGGCTACATGCTGCCGTACGGTGCTGAAAACTGCCGTAAAACTTGTTGAAGAAATGAGGAAATGAATCTAATGAATTTAAAAGGTTTATATTATAAATATCCGGAAGGCGTATGTATACATATTGATAATAACTAAAACTAAGGGTATTTTGTCTATAATTTCAGTTAGTTTAGAGGACACACAATACAGTTTCAGTTTAGTTATCATTTTTTAATTTATTTTGTATTAGTTTCAGTTAACTAAAATGTTTTTTTAATTCTAGTTTTAGTTAACTATTATAACCTTGCTGTGGTGGCTGTTGCTCTTCTATTGAGAAGATTTCAGATCCTGTGGCAGAACCACTGCTGGTTGACTTGACGTTTCAAGCTCAACAGTGGAAATGTTGGCGCTCGCTCACGGCGCTGCAGAATGATTCCTGGGTGGGACATAAAGGTTACAGATTGCAGTTTTAAATTGATTGACTGAACTTGGCCCAAGGAATGATGGGGCGTCCATGTTTAAGCATGTGTTTTAACCCATTTGGCCTGACCTCAAAATTTTAAAAAAATCTTCTAAATCCCCCAGTTTTCTGAAATAAATATTTTCACGATTTTTCAAAAAATAGCAGACCTACAAGCTCGTAGCGCGCCACTCGGTGGCGCGCTATGAGCTTGTAGATCTGCTATTTTTCAATAGCTAAATTATAACATAATGTTTAAAACACCAAAAGGGGTTCCCGCCCAAAATGGGTTAAATGTATTCCGAAGCTGTCTGTGTGCTGCTGTGAACCACATTGAACGGGAATCGAGTGTATATAACTTGTGCCTGGCTTTGCCGTTTAAGCTTAAACCTGTGAAAAATATCATTCACACGCCTATATCAGGTGATATAGGGCCTGGTCTTCTCCTGGCCAGACAGTTGAGGTACAGAGCCAACCTAAACCACAGATGACTTCATGACAGCCGCAGTCCCACTCAGTATAGACGCTTCCCTTTTAAAACGGCCCGGCTGGATTAAATGTTGCACGTCTGTTATTCCTGTGGTCGCTCACAATTTCAGATTGATAGTGGCTGAACTCTGTCAACCCCCCTAGACATCCCGCTGGCAGCAGGCAGGCAGGCATTTGTACCGTGTTTCTTCAAGTCCCAACTCCCAAGTGCGTGATCCTCTCGTGTAGGAGAGTCAAGGAATAAACCTCCCAAACATGAGTAACTTAAAGTTGCAATGTGTAAAAAATATAATTCATGTTTGTAATATTGCGGAGCTCTTTAAAAAAAACATGACAATAGATACTCGTTGTCTGTAATGTTTACATTACATATTAATATAGACTTAAATGTCCATGGTAATTGGAAAAGCAGCACGTAGATTCTGTTTTAGGATCAGAGTGGATTTTCTCTTGAAATAATTACATTGACTGTGAGTCATGGAAAGTCTGTTAATTTAACTCTGAGTGAGTGTAAGGGTCCATTTGGTTCCATGAGTTAAAAATGGGTAAATTAAAACTGAAATGTGTTTGGGGCGTAGGCACACCGAACTTTATTTCTGCCTATGCGAGCGAATTCTTCCACTGCTTTTGCGGAAATCCTCAAATGGCAACAAACTGCTCCATTCCCATCGAAAAGCATTGGCAGAATCCTAAATTCGGCACCCTTACCCAGCGAGCTGGAGCAAAGTGTTTCTGTCTTATTGGTAGTTTTGGTATTTCAGAATTCTACTTGTAGAGATAGACACACCAAAGCATGTCTTCGCCTGCAGGGGGCACCCCAATGCAAATTGTAGCCCATGCTGTATAATGCATTCTTAGAGGAAAAACATTCAAACTTTATAGATCCTACTGTAGCATCCCCCCCACCCCGCCCGACAAAACAAGCTGGTCTATTCTAAGTACTCTGACGTATACTTAGATTCACTCCTTTTTTTAAACAGTATTTTTGACTCAACGGTGGCCATTCACTTACTACCAGCACTCACTGTTTGGCTCAACGTAAGGCCGTGCCCCCCGGGGGGAAGCCATGGACTGCAAGAGAACAGGGCCCTTTCTTGCTAAGTGGACAACTGTGTGCAAATCATTCATTATTATTACGCACGCACATTTGAAATGTTTATTCATGTCCACATAAACAGAAGTACAAGGATGCCCTGTACAAAGGACATAAATTCTGGCAGTGGCGGTGGCAGACAAACGGAGAACGGCCAGTTACAAACAGTGTTGTTTTTGGCAGCAATTTTTTTGTTTTAGTCATAGTCTCTTGAATAGTTTTCATTTAGTTTTAGTCACATTTTAGTCACCTGGAATGTTTAGTAGTAGGTTAGTCTAGTTTAATTTAGTCGACTATATCTACAGGTGATTTAGTCGAACAAAATGTGTTTAAGCGGGCCTTTTTTTTCACTTGCGATCGGCTATTTTCAGCATGCAACCAAGTGTAAAATTACTTATACTGGATCTCTTGTCCACTAGTCCCTTCCTTTAAAATAGAAAGGAGAGGTCGCACAACTCGTAGTCCCGATGCCAAAAATATTTTTTATTTACCAACATTTCGACAAACAAGTTGCCTTCTTCAGGGTATGACTGACTAGCACTAGTCCCTTCCTAACATTTTAGTCTAGTTTTTATTTGTTTGACGAAATCGTCAGTATATGTAGTAGTTTGTAGTAGTTTTAGTCATCATAGCTTAGTTTTCATTTAGTTTCCGTTTAGTTTTCGTCAGTGGAAAAAGGTGGTCGACAAACATTTTTTCGTCTTAGTTTTAGTCGACGAAATCAACACTGGCTACAAAGTGCATAGACGGCAAAACATTGTTGCATGCAGTATAGTTGACATAGGATACAGTATAGTTGACATAGGCTACAGTATAGTTGACATAGGCTACAGTATAGTTGACATAGGCTACAGTATAGTTGACATAGGCTACAGTATAGTTGACATAGGCTACAGTATAGTTGACATAGGCTACAGTATAGTTGACATAGGCTACAGTATAGTTGACATAGGCTACAGTATAGTTGACATAGGCTACAGTATAGTTGACATAGGCTACAGTATAGTTGACATAGGCTACATAGACACACACTAGGAGACATACATCTATGGATGCAGTATAGTTGACATAGGCTACTTGTCAGACACACTAGGAGACATACATCTATGGATAAAGGAAACAACGTCTCCTCCAAATTGAGCAGCTTCCTATATTGGCTGATACTGAGCAGTAGGCTACACACACACACACACACACACACACACACACACACACACACACACACACACAGATCGGATGCACTGTGCCTAAAGCCGCTTAATGCAATCTGACCACTGGCTATGATGATGATGACAGAGGGAGCTGTTATAGTCTTCATCTAGTCAACAGATAGGAAGTAGCCACATAATTGACCACAAATCATATTGAAATTCTCCCCAAGGCCAGATGAATCTAACGGATTTCACTCACCACCACCACCACCACCACCACCACTACTATCATAGAGTAGAAACCAATCTATTACTCTCAGATCAGCCAACGCAGGAAAGCTGGAAGTACCCTCACTAAAAACGCCGGGACAACGCTCCACACGTCCCAAACTCTTCTCCCTTCTGGCCCCAAAACTGTGGAATGCACTCCCCGTTGCAATCAGAACTGCAGCATCACTCCCAATCTTCCGCCGTAGTCTGAAGACCCACCTTTTCAGACTCCATCATGGCCCATTGCACTTATCCTACCCCCTTAGATAGCACTTTTTAGACTTAGATAGCATTTGAAACAGACTTATAGCATGTCATGTAGACAGCACAATAATTGCATTGTATGTAGTCATAGCACATCATAGAACATATGTATAGCATAGTATAGTATATATGTATAGTTAATATGTATAGCGTCATTATATAGATATGTTCTAGTTACGTTCTTAGCTTACGCATGTTTCTTGATAAATGCATTTTATATATGTGATCTATTCCCATACTTTTGTTCTTGCCTAATGTAAATCGCTCTGGATTAAGAGCGTCTGCTAAATGCCTAAATTGTAAATTGTAAATTGTATTACTATATCAAATGAGCATGCGGCCTAGTAATCAGAATGTCGAAGGATCAAGCTTGGGAACAAGTATAAAACACAGTTCTGAATTCAATAAAACTACATATCAAGGAGTGATTACTAAAAAACAGTAAAAGTAAAGTTTGTCACAATCGATAAAATGTGAGGCAGTGAGGATCATTTGGTACCAGAATGTACTTATACTTTGAATTATAGCCTAAATATAATGTCAATCAAATCACGGAATTTACACAAAATACTATTCCAACCCAGTTATTTGAAGGGCCGGTCTCTCCCGCTACAAAGCCACGATACTCAGTCTAAAATGTATAATTCAACAGTTTTATTTTAGATCAAGGCCAACGTATAGCAAATATGTTGAATTGCGCTTTTTGGCGTATAACATACAATGTCCTTCCATGGACGACGAGGGGCCTCTTGTCTGCATGCTGCTCACCTCCAGGACATTAAGCCCAGCCTCTTGTCTGTCTGTGGGTCTGCTCATCTCCAAGGCCCACCCTGTGTCTGCACGCAACACCGACACGGTTCACATGAGAGAAGTGTCAGAACAAAGGTCTAAGGTCGGGTGGAAGCTTTGACGCCCGAGCTGACGGGAATGGTTGTTTGCAGGCGGTACACAGAGAGAGAGAGTGAGATGGCGACAGGAGAGGAGGGACGGAGAAATCAGATAGAGGGAGACAGACAGACGGGAGGGAGAGAGAGAGAGAGAGAGAGACTGCGGGGCCCAGGCATGCCGTATTTACGGTCTCTCCTAGTCAGAGCCCATGTGCGAACAGCAGCGAGTATGTCGGTTTATGTAACCCCTCTGGCCCTCAAGACGTGCCAGCCCAGGCCTCGCCTGATCATGGCGGCTGACACGAGGGTGCGAAGGCAGGGGGACGTGATGGGGAGCAGAGGGCGCCTCACGGCATGGAGGCTGCTGCCGTGGACCGAACAAAGAGGCTCTCTGTCAAAGTAGTCGCAAGGTTTGAAGGTTTGTTGTCAAACCGGCGATTACAAGTAGAAGGGTGTGTGTTTATTTATTTTTTATTGTGTTGACTACATGTGTGAATGGCATAAAAAACACTGTGCTTGGGTCCTCTTTGATATTATGCTCTACTGTTGTTGGATTATAAATTACGCCATTAGTTTTTAAAAGATGTGATCTGAGTGATAAATCTTCCTTTTACAGCTGTCACGCCTTCGTGAAGGCCCTTAATGTTTGTGTTTGTAATGGTCCATGATCATACTTCATAATGTAAGACCTTCATCCCTATCCCTCCATGAATGAACTCTCTTTCGAACCCAACTCATCAAGACAAAAATGTCAAATGAGGTGAAGGGCTTGCAGTACATGCAGAAAAGAAAGCAAAGAGGCAATGGTAGAAAGTGGAGTGGGGAGAAAAGGAGTGATTGAGAGAGAGAAAACAGATGTGGAGATTGAATTTTGGAAGAGCGGTAGAAGAGGAGGAGGAGAAGTGCTCAGGGAATCTTTTTTCTGTGTGTGTGTGTGTGTGTGTGTGTCTGGAGAGAAAGGGAGCCTCTTATACAGCTCACAGCATGACTTTGGCCCGGACTGCGGCCCAGTCTCGTCTACACAGTAGGGTGCTTTCCTGAGCCAGCTGCCCAGGGGAGGGGCACCTGCTTCAGCCTCAAACACTGGCGGAGAGGAGGGCTCCGACTGGGCGGGGGTGAGGGGCGCAAGAGTGTTGGGGGTGGGGGTGTGTGTGTGTGTGGGGGGGGGGGGGATACTGGGGATGGAAAGACACTTTGTTAGTTCCAGGAAACGGACATGTGTTGGACTTATGAAACGCTCAGGTACGCCGGAGCGACGCTCCCAAAAGAAAATATTTGTCTTCTCGGTCTCTCCTGGTGGATAGACACAGGAGAAGGGGCGTAGGAGATGGCGAAGGGGTCAATCTAGAGGTGAAATCAGGAGTTTCTGTCGAGCCAAGGGGCGACAAAAGTTATGGTTGGAGAGAGTTGGCCAGCCTCTGGTAACTACCAACACAAACGGACAGTTTATGGATTGGCCTGCCCCTGCCTCTCGGACTGACACAATATTTTCCATCCATTTGGTTGGGTTGAACAAACACGACGTGCTTGAAGTTTATCAAGCACTCTGTCTTCCCAGCAGAGCCCAGGGAGAACTTAATCATCTGATATATAGAGTATGTGGAGACACTGGCACCCCAGAAAACCTGTGCAATATGCAAAGACTGGCAGATTAAAACAACTGATCCCCTCTGTGCTTTAATATCCACACCGCCGCCTAAATGTCCTTCTTGGATAAGCCTCATCTTTACATAAGTTGCACCCCCTCCATCTTCTGTCATGTTGGTATTGCCCAAAGGGGTCCAAACCTCCCATGAGAGATTTTTCAAAAAGTGCATCAAAGGTGAATTAGCTCAAATTTCCATCACCTTTGTCTACTAAAGTTTCTTGTAAAACGGCCAATTGAGCCAAGCCCGGTGATGGCACTGACAGTGGTTAGGAACCAACTGTGTTGAAACTAACGCCCTTACATTAAGTGACTTTACAATTTACAATTTACAATTTACAATTTAGGCATTTAGCAGACGCTCTTATATAAACAGCATTTATCAAGAAACATGCGTAAGCTAAGAACGTAACTAGAACATATCTATATATAATGACACTATACATATAAGCTATACATATATATTATACTATGCTGTACTGTTATTGTGCTGTCTACATGACATGCTATAAGTCTGTTTCAAATGCTATCTAAGTCTAAAAAAGTGCTGTCTAAGGGGGTAGGGTAAGTGCTATGGGCCATGGTAGAGTCTGAAAAGGTGGGTTTTCAAACTACGGCGGAAGATCGGGAGTGATGCTGCAGTTCTGATTGCAACGGGAAGTGCGTTCCACAGTTTTAGGGCCAGAAGGGAGAAGAGTTTGGGACGTGTGGGACATAAAGAAACTACCTTTTTCTGTGACTTGTAACTCTTTATTTCCCCATTCAGTAACGCCATTATAGTTGCTGTGTTTTCAATGAGTGAGTCAGTAGTCTAACTCATGTTCTGTCATGTAAACTGACATGGTACGCTGAGTGCGCTCCCAGAGTGAAACACATTCCACATGAGAAAGAGAAAGTGGCTTCCACAGGGCATAACGTCATCATAATGATGATGATTGGTCAACATAGGGTAACATAGGGTAATTACTTTAGGGCATCAGTATTATATCCATATCATTAGACTGGATGATATTGTCTGTGATTTTGGATATTGTACTATTGGCATATGTGTTCTATTCCTGTTTTAGAGTAGAGCTTAAAACAAACCACAAACTGGACCAGTGACATTAGGGAATATTCTTTCCTTGAAAACAATGTGTCTGAATTGGAAAATCATATTCTTTTAAAACCTTTATTTTTGTATAAAGTAAAGTAACTAGTAACTAGTTACTTTCATAATTTACTAACTAGTAAAGTAATTAGTTACTTTTTCAGACTAGTAACTATAACTAATTACTTTTCCTGACTTGGGCCTCAAATCCGAATCTCGACCGTCTTCTTCCCTACGGGTTGTCCTTCTCAGCTTTCCGACTGTGTGTCTCCATTCATCTTTCCCATAAGAAATGGACCACTAAGGTTACTGTGTGTGTCTCCATTCATCTTTCCCATAAGAAATGGACCACTAAGGTTATATGTTCAAACGTCTGGCAAATATCTTTAGGACTGACTGTCCACACTGTTATTTGCAAACGATCAAATCAGGATTGTGCATTCTGGCATCACCTACCTATATCTGCATTGGTTGCTGTGGTAACAACATAATGACATAAGCGTGAATAATGCTTAATGCTTACTGTCTGTCGTATGATAGTTTTGCTCTCTGGAAATAAATAAGCTGCTATAAGGTCATAATGCGTCGTAGTGCAATGCGTTTTGAACTTGTAGATCGACTATTTTTGTGTCCAGACTGAGACACATCTTTAACCCATTTTGGACTGATGGCGATTTAAAAAAAAGTCTTTTAAATACTAATAGTTTTCTGAAAAACCTATGTTTCTATGTCAGTTGTGCTCAACCTTTTTCATCTCAAGGACCCCCAGAATTATCTCTATTGGGCCACGGACCCCCATCTCAAAATATGTTGTTCCAGTGACCCCCCAGAAGCAAATATTTTAGTTAAAAATGTTTGCTCTGAAATATATATTCAAAGATTTGCACCACATTTTCACGACTTTTCAAAAATAGCAGACCTACAAGCTCGTAGTGGCGAGAGTGGCGCGCTATGAGCTTGTAGATCTTCTATTTTTCAATAGCTAAAGTATAACATAATGCTTGAAACACCAACAGGGGTTCCTGCCCAAAATGGGTTAAGAATCTGATTTGAAATGCATTTTGCATGTGGGAATGTGGTTCAAATCGGATTAGCAAAAATCTATTTCCAAGTTTTTTTAGTTTTTAGTTTTTTGCTGTTTAACTTCAGACTTGATAGAACCAAACAGCTCGATTCCAATATGGATAGGCCAAAACTCTGATTTAGGCCGACCTTCTGGAACCCCTAGTGCATGGGGGACTTCATGTGCGTCACAGGAAAGACCAATATAGAGGGTATACGTGCATTCATAAAGTGAGTGGCAAATCCAGTAGAGAAAAGAATCGAGTGGCAAAGTGAGTGGCGTTCCCGCATAACATCCTGGTATGATGATGATGATGATGTCACGCGCATAGCCTCTATACATGGAACTTGCAGTATGCAGTGCAAGTTTACATGCAATATATATCTTTACATTCAAGTTTAAGGATATTCTGTATAATGCAAATGCACAGAATCTAGTCCAGGGGTCCTCAATAGGCGGACCGCGGTCCAACTGTGGACCATTTTTTAAAAACTTGACAAAATAAAAGTGTTCTTTGTGCCTCAACACAATACCTCTCATTTGCTGTGAATTTTTGGAGGGGAATATTTGTGAAACATTTTATTTCCATAATCTGCACCCCAGTATTGGTTGGTTGGGAGGGGATCCGATTTGTATAAGCTTGCCTTGGTGTGACTGTACTAAAAAATATAGAGCCCCGCTCTCTGCTGGCCGCTGCGTGGCATGGGACCGGACCTTAGTCTTTTTCAAAAAATATTAGTGGACCTTCAGCATTTCTAGTTGAGGACCCCTGATCTAGTCTATGAAAAGATTGTATTAAAGGGTTGCCAGTGTGAGCATAATATCATCGCCTGAGTATACTTCAAAGTTGGTTGTCTGCTGAAGGTGAATGGCTATTGCATTAGCTCCACAACAGAGGCACCCCCCGTGGTGTTACCGCACATAGTGCCGGGGTAATAACAGCAGTGGGAGCGTTACGCTCGGAGGTATAACCACCAGGCCAGGTAAATGGAAACACATGGACGGCAGAACGGACGGTGGTAGACCGCAGGAAAAGCCCTACAGTCTCTAAAATGAATGCCTTCTTCGGTGGGCATCTGCCAGCTGTTGCAGGAAGAAGAACCCCGCCCCCTGACAAAATGTCTGTTGACCTTGACACTATTAGGTTGGTGAAAAATGTGCGGTTCAAGAGCAGTATTAATTCACTTTGACCTGGGATCATATTCTAAAAATGTCTTCTACATCCTGACAGTTTTCCGAAAAAATTATGTTTCTGTCAGTCGTTCTTCGATTTTTCAAAAATAGCAGACCTACAAGCTCGTAGCGCGCCACTCGGTGGCGCGCTATGAGCTTGTAGATCTGCTATTTTTCAATAGCTAAAGCATAACATAATGCTAACACCAAAAGGGGTTCCCGCCCAAAATGGGTTAATTCACTTGAGATATTTTGGCGAATATTTCCACTCCGCCGTGGAGTCGTGACATGTAGTGGGTGGGTGTACTAGTCAAAACACGTGTGCGATTTCATATATGTTTGTACTGAGAAGACTGCATTTTCCATGGCTTATGTCTGGTTTTATAACACGATAATGGTGCAGCCTTAACTGAGTGACCCTCTGGGTCATATACCCATGTTGGGTTTCTGGGCTCCTTGTTATGTCTTTGACTCTTTTCTTTCAGTTCATATACGTCCACCTTCTGTATTCTGAATGCATCCACTTTATGTGCAAATAAACTAATCCAGTCCCTGGTTCTCACTTTACACAGTTTTTGTAGGCTCGCTCCAGAATACTGTATAGCATGACATTTGTTAAAGGTATATTCAGTGATTTGACTTAATTCAAATATCACTTATTTTTTCTTTTTTTCTGGATAATCCTCCCTACTATAGAGTGTGCTGACCATATAAGGAGTTCCTCCCTGTCCCCAGTGAGCCCCTGGGGTCAAAAAACCCTAGTTTCAGTTTTGGTGGCGGGTGGCAAAGCCTTCATCCAATCAGGATGAGAGGGGCCTTCCTCCAATCATGATCGAGTGGGGGCGGGCCTTGGTGCACATGCTGTTGGCCTGTTGCACTTCCCCCCACTGTAGAGCGTACATGTGCACATTTTGTTACCGGGGCGGACTGGGTGGTTTTCCAAATCACTGAATGCTCCTTTAAGTCTCATAGGTGCACTAAAGTAGACAGACGTTCTTGAAAGTATAGCTGAAAACACATGCTGTGAGCAGCGTTCAGTCAGCGGTCCCTCTGCGATTTGCCCCGAACATAGACAAACACCATTAAAATCACATTTGTAACATTACACGGGTCTTTTAAACTGTGGCGATTAAATTAAAAACTCAACGTGATGGATCAGTGTGTATAGCTCCTGAATATCCACCTAAAAGAAAACATTTCAAAGGGCTATTATGTAATCGACAACAACCTCTCTCTCTCTCTGGTTCCGTTTCAATGGCTATACTACCATATACAGGTCATTTATCATAATTAGGTTCAGGCCGGTACGTGGCCCCTCTGCACAACCAATATGTCTGAGTCATAGTGGGCTTTGTCAGAGTACCCGTTGTACTCGTCTGTGTCTCTTTTGAGCCCATACAGGTCTGTGGAGATGTCTTGTGGTCCCTTTTATGCCTGTATATGGAGATGTCTGTAATATCTGTCAGTCCTTAATTGTCCCTTTTATGCCCATACAGTATATGTACAGTATGTACAATGAACATACCGTATACAGGTGTTCCAGGACTAAATGTCTTTTTGAAGACTACCTAATGGAAAGTCTGGTGCTGTTCATTTTGGTCACCCGTCCCCATTGACTTTCCTCAGTGGTTCCCAAACCTTTTTGGCTGTGCACCCCCCGTTTCCTCCCAACCTAGCTGACGCACCCCCCACATGGAAATATAAATTGCATAAGCTATATAGAGATATATATTTCCTGTTTATCCACATATATATATGCACATATATGAACCTGAATATGGTAATGCAGCATAGGCTATATTCTGCATATACTTGCCATATATTGGCATAATATGTTAATATATTTAAAATAAAACCATAGCACCACCATTAGCCTTTTCATGTCGCGCACCCCCTAGAAGGCGTTTGCGCACCACAAGGGGTGCACGCACCACAGTTTGGGAACCACTGCGTCTAGCACCAACATTTCCAGAATAATAGGATATGTTATATAGGCTTGGGCAATGTGAGGGATTTTGGTTTTGCCTGTGCAGGGACTTGCAGAGTGTGTTAGGCCTCACTCAGACCTTTACTGCATTGCTGTATGCTTGTTGGATGAATGTTGTGTAGTGTCATGGCCGCCCCAATGCATTTCCAATGGGAGTCACATGGTTTAACACAACATTTGTGTTGTATGAGGGGGAGGGGCGCAGTCGAAACACAGCCGAAAGCCATACAACAGCTTGTAGTCCAAAATGTGGACTACAAACCATGTGACTTCCATTGGAAATGCATTGGGGCGGCCATGACACTTACAACATTCATACAACAAGCATGCATCAATGTTTTAAAGGTGTGAGTGAGGCCTTAAAGGGGCAGGGGCTAAAATCCCATAAGAGGGCACTTTTGGACAAAAATAGCGAAAATACCAGATCTACAAGCTCACAACGCGTTGCACTGCAACGCGTTGAGAGCTTGTAGATCAGCTATTTTCGGGGCACAAACCCAGCACTCTTTGGCTATAGAGATGCGGCGCCACGACATGGATTTCTAAACAAATTTGTTCAATGCAAAATACTGTGTTCAAGTTCGGGAGACTTCGGGAAAAAAAGCAATTCTCCTGAATGCTGCCTTCCAGAATGGCATGGAATGGAGTGGGCATTTGCATTTTCTTTCACCATAGTAAATGCTGCATTCGTGGTCTGGAGAGGGCAGTTGTTTTACAGACGGGTAAAAGGGCCGGGGCTGAAGCCCCCTTTGATGTCTGTGGGTGCACGTCCCTGTTGCTGTGCATAGATGAGTAACGTGGGTGAAGGCTGAGGTGGTTGGTGTGTTTTACTTTGCAGCATTAGCAACATTTGCAATAGCCTTGCACGATAGCGGTTTAGTTGCCTTTGTGGAGTCAGGCAATTGACAACCCGTCCGTGGCAGCGGTGGCCGAACGGTTTGCGGAGCGGTCTTGATACCGGAAGGTCGCCAGTTCGTATCCCCGGACCGGCACGTTAAAATTACCACCACTGAAGTGCCCTTGAGCAAGGCATTGAACCACTACCATGAAATGTTCTATGAGCAGGACCTGGCTGTAAATCTGATGCTTAGTCCAGTTACCCTGGGTAAATATAGTAACTTTGCTTTGCTTTGCTTTGTCCCTATTCTAGCGTGAACATTTGGCAATAATAGCAAATCTACCAGCTTGTAGCCTGAGCTTTTAGATTGCCTATATTTCAGAAAAGATATTATAGTATAGAGACAAAACAGGAGAGGGCCTACCCGGCCTAGTAGCGTACAGCGCCCTGGGAGACTCCGGAAGTATATAGGGTTTAAGTAGTTGGTGGCACAGTTGGTAGTGCTGTCGCCTCACATCTAGAAGGTCCTGGGTTCGATTCCCGCTTGCGGACGCTGTGGGCGTGTTCTCTCCTCCGCGTCATCAGTGCCCATACCCGAGGCGGGATTGGCGAAAGGCCCTTTCTGTGTGGAGTTTGCATGTTCTCCCCATGTCCCCTATAGGGTAGGTACCCTCACAAAAAACATGCAGTAATCCTGGTCTCTAAACTACCTCACCCTAGGGCCTAGGTGAAAAGAAGCAGCTTGGACAGCTCATGCATAGAAGGAAGCATGACGTCAGTCCGCTGCCCCCCCAGGTTGGCAGAGGAAGTGTAGCGCCCAGGATTACATTAGATAATTGACACTGGGTTACAAAATCATGGGATAGAATCTAGGGGAAATAAGGAACAGTAATCTGTGGCACGTTCAAGCCTGTATGTACAATATGTTAACTAGTTTCATGTAGTTTCCCTCTCCCCCTGGAGAGGGTTATTGCAACAATGTACAAACTACAATCAAGATCATTTATGGATAAGTCCCAGACTGAAGTTTTAAATCCTTTTTTTACGACCAAGGGTGAGATTGCAATGTTATGTTTCAAACCACTTTGGTCTGGTCTGGTTGGGTGTCGGCACTATGTCATGGTAGAGCAACTTCTCAAGCAAACAAAGTCTGGCTTTAGTACGGTAGTATATGGTATAGTGTTATGAATTGTGGTTATGATGCTATTTTTAGTGTGCCGGTGGTGTAAGGACGGTACATTTGCACTTTTCTCCTAAACCGGTGGTTTATGTTAAGATAAATTATAGTACAGATTAGAAACGTACGGAACAGTACGGAGTACGGAACAGTTGTCTGCTGTAAAATGCACAGTAGTCGTACATCAACAGCTCATTGTGTTATATAACATACACTCATACAGTAGAAAGTAGAAAGACATTATAATAATAATTGTGTATACCTTTTATTGCTGATTCTATATATCCGGCTACGAAATGAATGCCCCCCCATATCCTGGGGGGGACCAATTTGTACATTTTCATTTTACAGTGTATATTCTGGGTCCCAGAGATAAAAAGGCATCAAATGGGGGTATAGGGGCCTATAGTGCATATAAAACTGGGGGCACTTGAAATTAATATGGTTGAGCATGACTTTGCTTTAAAAATGTCTTATGAGGGTCCCCTGGCATATCTTTTCAAATGGGGAGGGGGCTAATATGGGTCCTTGACACTAGAGTCCCTATGTGGCAATATACCACCCCAGTGAGCTGTACTCTACCCTCATGCAACACACCACCACCACCACCACCACCACCCTCCCATCTTCCCATCTCTCGGCCAAGCCTCACTCCTCTCTGTCAAACAACAATATTTGCTCATCTGCGTCAAAGAGCAGCAGGGTTTGCGATACAGTACAGAGCGCTCTTTGAGCCAGACAAGACAGACGGAGAGAGACAGGTTCGGCTTCCATGCTACAAGGGGAGACACAGGAGGGGCCGGTGGTGGGCACACACACACACACACACACACACACACACACACACACACACACACACACACACACACACGCACACACAGAGGGACGGGGGAACACCTTCACCCATCACAGAAACGCTGACACAGACACACAATGTTCCCCCAACACAAACTTGAGGATTTCTTTTTTTTCATAATGTTCTCTTCTTCTGTACCCATCTCGTCTCTGCCATCTCCCGTTTGTCATCCACCACGGTGCTGTATAGTAGTGGTTCCAAACCTTTTTCATGTCAAGGACCCCCAAATTGACACTAATTAGCCCGCTGACCCCCATTTGAAGAGACATGCCAGGGACCCCCATAAGAGAAGATTTTGACTTCTCAACCCGTTTAATGTCAAGGACCCCCAGTTTGACATGCATATTAGTCTACAGACCCCCATTTAATGGCATTTCTATCTCTGGGACCCCAATTTAAATTGAAAAAAATCAATGTCAATTTAACTCTGAGAGTGTACAAATGGAACCAAATGGACCCATTTGGTTCCATTTGTACACTCTCAGAGTCACAGACCCATAAGGGTCCATTTAGTTCCAAACTATCATTTAACAGGGGACCCCCTGGAACTCCCTCAAGGACCCCTGGGGGTCCTCAGACCCCATTTTGGGAACCACTGCTGTATATCCTATGTATTACTGTTGATATTTGGTATATACACATCTACTTCCTATATTTAGATCTCCAACTACAAATGGTTCATATCCTATGCTAACTCAGTCAGTCCAAGTACAGATGGCCAGTTCCTCTTTAGTCTTTAGGTATTTAAGTCTACTTACAGTATGTGTTGTTTTCATTGGTGACAGGATGCACATGATACCTACTCCTCTATTTCTATCTACTCTAGTACTATTACTATATACTACTGTACTTTATGCATAGCCTACCTGACCAGCAATATGATATCTTTTTTATATTGTCAACATTTTAATTAGTCTTACCATAGTATTCCTTTTTTGAAAATATACTTTTGCTGCCTTTTATTGATAGATTTACAGTATGCTGACAGGAAATGGGGAGAGAGATGGGGGGGGGGGGGGGGGGGGGGGGGGTTGGGTGACACGCAGCAAAGGTCGCCGGGATCGGGAGTCAAACCCGCGACACACTGTCAGGTTGGATTACCAGCCTATAGGTGCCCAGACGGCTACGCCAACCGCCCAGGCCCTATACCACTTATTCTGTACTCATTCTATACTATCCTACCTGTTTCTTCATTTCATATTTACTCTGGTACTACCATGTCAACTGGATCAATAGGTCTGTCTGTCTATAGAGCGTCGCAGTCCCGCCCCCTACCATGGACCAGGAAATGATTCTCCGTGCATTTTCCTCATAGACATTTCAGAAAGTATTTATTTAAAGACGTTTACGCCGCGGACAAAGCCAACTCGAGTCGTGACAAATCATGACAACAAACACAATTTTTGGGGCCGAAAGAATTATTAGAAAGAAGAACAAAACGGCAGGTTACAACACTTTCTTTGTTGTTTTTCTTCTTTGTAATTATTTGTTTGGTCCAAAATATTGTTTGTGTTGTCATGAGTTGTCACGACTCCAGTTGGCTTTGTCCGCGGTGTAACCGTCTTTAAATAAATACTTGTTGAAATGTCTATGGGAAAAATGCATTGGGATTCATTTCCTGGTCCATGGTAGGGGGCGGGACTGCGACGCTCTATACTCTATCTATACTAGTATCGCCTCCGGTCTCCCTTCAACTCACTGGCGCTAACTCTTATAAAGCCCTAACCACACCAAGAGGGTCACCATGCAACTCTTTGCAACATGCCTCTTGCTCTATCTCTTGCTCTCTCCATCTCCATCTCTCTCTCTCTCTCTCTCTCTCTCCTTTCTTACATCTGCTATGACCATAAACCCTCAAAGCACATGGATTCTTGCTCGTTGTGTTCTTGTTCAAGGGGCCAAGAGGAAGGGACCTCACGCGCCTGCCCTCCACTCCCTATGTGCAGTGATATTCAAGCTGTGGGGTGGGCCCCCCTAGTGGAACAGGAGAGGAGGAATTCCAAGGGGGGGTCACACTCAGGGATACCGGAGAACTCGCCAGTTTACCAAGTCGCTGGGGCGAAAAGTCTTCATCAATGTCTTCATCGTTATGCTAACATGCTGTCTTCATCAATGTCTTCATCGTTATGCTAACATGCTGTCTTCATCAATGTCTTCATCGTTATGCTAACATGCTGTCTTCATCAATGTCTTCATCGTTATGCTAACATGCTGTCTTCATCAATGTCTTCATCGTTATGCTAACATGCTGTCTTCATCAATGTCTTCATCGTTATGCTAACATGCTGTCTTCATCAATGTCTTCATCGTTATGCTAACATGCTGTCTTCATAGGGGTAGTACAGTTGGAGGCCATCGATATTGTCCTTTTCTTTTTGCTGAGGTTTGCGTGATCTGCGCAAAAGGACAGTTAACCCATTTTGGGCGGGAACCCCTTTTGGTGTTTTAAACATTATGTTATAATTTAGCTATTGAAAAATAGCAGATCTACAAGTTCATAGCGCGCCACCGAGTGGCGCGCTACGAGCTTGTAGATCTGCTATTTTTGAGAAATCGTGAAAATATTTATTTCAGAAAACTGGAGGATTTAGAAGGATTTTTTCAAATTTTGAGGTCAGGCCTAAATGGGTCAAATGATAAGGGACAATATCGGTGGCACCCAACTGTATGTCAAACTCACAGATGTTATAGTTAATTTCCAAAGTGATCAAATTAAATGGTCAGCTATAGATAATGATAAAAAGGTGAGTATGTGAATACCAATGATAAGTAGGCCTACCAATTCAGGATATTGTTTACTAATGAATTACATTGTTTCGGTACTTTGGTGTTTCAACTTTTAGCATTCCTACTTTCTCTAGTGTTAACTCTAAACAACTATCCTCTCTCTCTCCCTCTCTCTCTCTCTCTTTCTCTCTCTCAATTCAATGCAATTTAAATGAAGGTGAAGTCAAACTAAAATGCACTAAATCGCGGCGACTTGGTAAACTGGCGAGTTCTCCGGATACCACACTCAGCATGCCCAAAATTCACATTTCACATGACTGTGCCAAAGGAATAATTGTCATACTTCTAAACATACGGTAGTATTACTTAATATTTCAATTGTGCTAATGTTGACTTACAGTAAAGTGGGGTGCTCATGGGGAAAAGGTTTGAATATATCACCGTGCTAGAGGAACAGACAGACCACACAGAGTAATTATATAAAGAGTATTCTTTATTCAAAGGCTATATTACATCAGAGGTATCACTTAGAATGAGCACAACAGGCAGGTGGTACTAATAATACAAAACGACCTCTGTAGTTTTTAAATGTGTCAAGCGTCAAGGAAAGCAAAGCCTGCCTCGCCAAAGCCCCTCAAACAATTTGTCGTGTCAACAAAGAAAAACAACGTGCTCCGACTATATGTCTGACCAGTGGTCACAGCCAGCTGTCACAGTAAACTTCTTTGATAATGCTCCAAAGTCAAGTTGAAGAGTGCATTATTATCATATACGACCGGAAATGCTTGTACTGTATATATTTGTGATATATGTGATATTATATACATGTTATTATTGTTGGTAAACTGCTAAGCCTTGTGTCACTTGATCTTAATCTTAACCTGATTTTTTCTGTGAAAACCTGGTTCACTGTAAAAGACTGATAGTTTCTATAATTTAATTGTTGTAAAAAACAAAATGGTAATAATTATGTGTGATGTTGAATGCAGATAAAGCTAAGATAAAGTCTTTGCATGGTCAAAGCAAAAAAAACAACAACATATCAATCTTTAATCTCCTGGCAGGAAATATGGTCTGATAATAAAGCGTACATACAAAGTGCTTTCAGCTCAATTGCTATTGACGATATTCAGACCGCGGCCATCTTGCCAGCAAGGTGCTAACTAGGTGCAACTTAAATGGTAAATGGTGCATTTATATAGCGCCTTTATCCAAGGCGCTTTACATTCACCGGCATTCACACACACATTCATACACCGATGGCAGCGGAAACCATGCAAGGCACCAACTAGCACATCGGGAGCAATTAGGGGTTCAGTGTCTTGCTCAAGGACACTTCGACAGTAACTCTGGGGGAGCCCGGGTTTGAACTGGCAACCTTGCGGTTACCATCCAGCCACTCTACCCTTGAACCACCGCCGCCCCTTAACAGCCCATTCATCCCAACAGAAAAGTCCTATCTAATTGGATTAAACAACGGCATATCTAAACACGTGAATCTTTTCACAATGACGTTATTTTTCAGAAAGGAAGCCATTGAGGGTTAAAATGAGTCTTAATGCTTCCAACTCGAGTAGAATTATTAATGTTTTGTACAATTTGTCCATGACAAAAAAATATATGATGTGGAGACAATAAAGACTATTATTATCATTATTATTGAAGGTGGTAACAGTCCATTTGCTCAGTAAAATATTTCGGGCGCATATTTAGAATGTTTGCAGGCTTGAGTATGTTGAATCTAGTTTGCATTAATGAGGATTTAGTTGACACAATGAAATCAAATGGCGATAGTATTCAGTGTGGGGCAGACGGCCTGTCACAGCCAGATTTGGGAGAGCAGCGCAGCTTTGTTGTTGCGAGGAAAGCGGTAAAATTAGACTTTCGTGGTTGTTTTTGTCTCAGATTTAGTCCGACAGAGCATCACAGTATAACTCTATGGGGACACAAAAGCGACACAAAAGTAGGACCCGGAAGTATCTCAGGAGGGGGCGCTCACGTCACAGCTAAAATACTGAATTGGCGTTTTTAGTAAAGCAACGTCCTGCTGCCTCTTGCATTATGTGCACATTCACGTGCACGCAGGGCTGTTGAGTGATATCCAACAAGCACTCCCAAACTCTGACACTGGGGGAAAAAATAACCTGCACAGAATTTCTTGACAGGAAGTAGCTCATAATAACATGTCTACGGTGGATTTTTATGAAACAAAAACTTTACAGATTGAAAGAGGATAATTCAAGCTTTCCGTACAACTGCAACGTTGGTGAGTTTGACGTTGTTTAATACAATTAGATAGGACTTTTCTGTTGGGATGAATGGGCTGTTAACGGGACATTGCACCTAGTTAGCAGTAGCACCTTGCTGGCAAGATGGCCGCGGTCTGAATATCGTCAATTGTCCTTCTTTTAACTTAGGCCAATAGGCCATATATACTTCACCACATGACAAATAGCAAAATATAGCCAATCTACAAGCTCACATGTCACATTGAGATTGTATGTATTCTATTTAGGGGGGAACTTTTTTTTCTCCGACATTTGAACAAACAAACAAACAAATAACAAACATACGTTTTCTGAAAATGTTCCCAAAATAGAGCCACCATAGTTAATATGGTTAAATCACTGGCTAAAGCCATGGCCTTTGGTGCTGGTTATGGTGGAACACAAACAGTGTTCAAATATTAACTAGCATAACTAGTCAGCGCACACGCACGCACGCACAGTCGCACACACACACACACACACACACACACACACACTTTTCAAAACTAGCTCCTCGCCACTCACCCTATACACACTTCCACTGCGCATTGAGTAGAAACGGCACCCGAATCCCACTCCCATCCACTTGCATTGAGTTGCTCACCCTGCAGCGCATGGGCCCTTTTCACCCCTTCTTTTCCGGGTTGGCAAAGTGGTGGCAGATCGCACCAGGCGATGATTATATTTATCCTTACTTTATCATATTTTTAACTAGGCTACATAAACGCTGCTGCCTTAGCTTGTTAATGAATCCATCTCTCCATCTCATCCATATCTCTCTATCTCTCTCTCTCTCTCTCTCTCTCTCTCTCTCTCTCTATTCGGGTGCCGTCTCTGTTATTTATAACTATGCGCATATCGAGTGGAATTGTGTAGGGCAAGTGGCGAGGAGCCCGTTTAAAAAAGGGCCACACACACACACACACACACACACACACACACACACACACACACACACACACACACACACACAAACCTTTGACATGTACAGTTCCAGAGAGAGACACCATAGAGATTCCCTCTTACTGCAGCGGACTGCTCTTGTGACAGAGCTGGTCGGCCGAGGACGGAGTCTGTCGGTTGTTCCACCTGGGCCTGTTGTTGCCCGTCAGCAGCGTGTAGAAGAACGGGTTGACGCAGGAGTTCCCGTACGTCAGGCACGTGAGGACGCGGTTGATGGTCACCTGCGTGCTCACGTCCAGTGTGAAGTGCAAGTCGGGCCCGTACAGCGGCAGCAGCTGCCACACCCAGAAGGGCAGGAAGCAGGCCCAGAACGCCAGCACGATCCCCAGGATGAGCAGCAGGACCTTGGGCTTGGGCGCACGCGGCGGGTGGGCCGTGCTGCTGCCCGGGCCCCGCGCCCAGGCGGGCCGCGTCTGGGACACCCAGTAGAGGCGGCCGAGGGTGGCGTAGAGCGCGCCGATGGCCAGGCCCGGGCCCAGGATGCTGGTGCAGAACAGCACGCTCATGTACACCTTGGAGTAGAGGGGTGTAACGATATATACATTTAGGCCTGACGTCGAAATTTTCTGAAATACCTATGTTTCTATATCAGTGGTGCTCAATATTTCATGTCAAGGACCCCAAAAAGTATGTAATTGTCCTCCGACCCCCATCTGAAAATATGTTGTTCCATGGACTCCCCCAGAAGCAAAGATTTGAGTTAAAAACGTTCGTTCTGAAAAAATATATTCCAATTTTGCGCCACATTTTCCCGATTTTTCAGAAATAGCAGACCTACAAGCTCATAGCGCGGCACCGAGTGGCGCGCTACGAGCTTGTAGATCTGCTATTTTTCAATAGCTAAATTATAACATAATGTTTAAAACATATATTTGAACACATATAGACAAACCCATACCTTGACATGAACACAGAGAATAAACACATTTATCGATAGACCAGTGTAGAGATATTGAATGGAAAAGTGTAATTAAAACCGCTCTTTTTCTTTGTTCTTTTAAAATTGCTAAATACAGCGCACAAGTACATTGTGTTGGTACAATCGATTATTTGCGTTTGCAAAACGATTCGACACAGATTATTTGCATTGCAAAACGATACGAGGGAAGCACACGCAGATTAGACACACCAACGGACCGACATGCGGAAACAACGGTGGAACATGCTCTGCTCCCGTGCTTGCGGTTAGGGTTATAGGTTTAGGGTTTGAGCAGTGGCGTGCACAGATAGACACCAGGGGGTGCTAGAGCCTTTTGGCAAAGTGCCCTTTTGAAAAAAAAAAAAAAAAAAAAAAACTTTCTTTTCTTTTTTCTTTTTTTTTTTTTCAAAAATAGCAGACCTACAAGTTCATAGCGCGCCACTCGGTGGCGCGCTATGAGCTTGTAGATCTGCTATTTTTCAATAGCTAAAGCATAACATAATGCTAACACCAAAAGGGGTTCCCGCCCAAAATAGATTAAGGCAACCGGCCGGTTCCACGCGCTGCACAAGGTGCCCTTTTTTAACTTGAGCACCTGCCCCTCTAAATGTCTGTGCACGCCACTGGGTTTGAGGTATAGGTTGTCGGACCAATAGTATGTCTAAACTAAAGCCTGCACGATATGATACAAAGTCAACGTTGACGTTTACATTTTCGATATACTTCGATTCTTGAAATTAAAAATCGATTTTTCGATGCGATTACTAATATCGTAGCCTCGGAAACCCAGACGTTTTTATTTCCAGGGAGAAAAAAAAAATCTGGGGCCGAGTCCACTTCAATTTGGCATACAGTAGCGCAAACGTCGATCACTCTGCTGATTTCTGATCGTCTGCACCTTTGTTAAATTGACGCACACGCACACACACACACACTCAGTCCTCTCTCTCTCTGTCGCTCTAATTAATTAGTCTCATGTCGCACAGCTGCGTTTAGATTCTCCCGGGCGGATCCTGCCGGGAGCTGCCTATGCTATAGAAAGCATAGGTGGACCCAAGGCTACTAATATCGTCACACCCCCTATAAAACCGTACCTTGAAGCTCAGCTCGTCCAAGCCGGGCATGCACAGCGGGCCCTGGTGGTCCACCACGTGCGACGTGATCATCATGGGCAGGCTGAGCGCCACGGCCAGCCCCCACGCCAGGCCGATGCGCAGCAGGGCCTGCGAGCGCGACGAGGCGGTGGCGTGCAGCGGGTCGGCCACGGCGCGGTAGCGGTCCAGGCTCATGGCGGTCAGCGTGAAGATGGAGGCGTGCATGGTGAGCAGGTCCAGGCTGAGCAGGAGGCGGCAGCCCAGCTCGCCGTACGCGAAGCCTTCGGTCATGGTGTCGTAGACGGTGAACGGCGCCGTGAGCAGGTACAGCAGGTCGGCCAGCGCCAGGCTGAGCACCTGCATGTGCAGGTAGGAGGAGGAGGGGGAGGGAGGGGAAGAGTAGACGGGGGAGGAGAAGGAGGACTTATTGGCGAGGCAGGACGGCACGGGGAGGCTCAGGGAGCAGCAGGTGACGCCGCCGCCGCCGCCGCCGCGCCTCCTCTTGGTCATCCTGCGCTGGACGATCAGGACGAGGGTGTACAGGTTCCCCGTGACGCCCAGCAGGGTGAGGAGAGACAGGACGCAGCAGAACAGCGCCGTGGACACGGAGCTGCCGGACGGGGACGTGGAGGGCATGGACGAGGGGACGGCGGACGAGTTGCTCATGGGGATGAAAGGGAACGTGTACGGAGAGGTGGAAGGAAGCACGACAGAGCCTATGGCCTCCATGGAGAGAAATATGGGTAGTGGAATATATAGGAGAAATGTGTGTGTATATGGCCAGTGATTGTTACTAGACAGACGACTGTCTACAGAATGGCATGTCGTTTTTAGAAGAGACAGAAGGGGTTTGGGAAAGGTCAGGTGAAGGGGAGGAATAGAAGAGAGAAAATGGGAAATTGATTAGCATGGCAAGTGCACTCAATAAAGTCTCATATTAGGCTATAGCCAAAGATAGCCTGTATGTATAGTTAAATATAAGTGGAATGTTACATCATTTCTATATCAATAAATAGAATCAAGTCCACAAATGTATAAACATAAACATGTATCATGATGTCAAATCAAATGGTTTTAACAGTATATAGGCTCATCATCTATTCTACATGCATGGCCCTGTCGTTTTTCAGCCTGTCAGGTCAGGGAGTCCTGCATGTTTTCTTTTTTGTTGTTGTTTAATAATTGGATTTTCAGCACACGGTTGTAAATCCAGACCCCCCGCCAGCCACCTGCCCCCTGAAGGCACGATGGGCCGCGCCGTTTGTTGCTCAACAACACTATCATTGCAGAAGAAAAGTGATTCATATATATGTAACCATCAACAAAAACATTGTTATTTAGGGGCTTTAATTAAATAACAACGCTTGTTTTGCAAACAGTTGGTATTCTGCCTCCAATACTTAAGTTCTAGCCTGTAGCCTTATTTAGGCTCCATGTTTTGACTTGTATGTGTAGACCTGTGTTGTGTGCTTTTGCGCATCGGTGCCGTGGCTTTGGACACATAACAACATATTCCTCACTGGGTTATCAAATTCCTTTAACTTGCTGCATGCATGGGACCTTAAAGTCAAGCTAAATCGGCTTGAAAGACCGTCTTGGCAGGCACTTTACTGCCTTTACACAATAGGCCTAATTTAATAGGGTAATTGAACTAATTCGCACTTTGCTTTTCACACCACCACAGTGACCACATGCCCGAACGTAAGAGGAGAAAGCAGAAGACCTAAAGGCTATTTTAACTTTGATTTCTATACCTGTACAACGTTTTTTTTTTCTTCTTCTTCAAAGAAGCTAAATTTGCAGAAGAAATGTACACATCAAAGCCGACACGGGGGGGCGTTTGACCCGGTCAGCCGCGAGGTTAAGAGCTACTGTTGAACTGTGCAAGGAGAGCCGAACCCCCACGGTGGAGCGGCACCAGACGTTTAAATAACACCACACATCATTCTGTTGTCAAATCACATTTGTTGTGTTTTCATCACAATCTTTCAGATCCTTTATTGGAGACAGACGATCACCAGACGCAATTCGCAATTAACAGCTCCATGCGTTAAGTCAAATTGCCTGTTAGACTTAGGCTATAGCCTCATGATTATAAATGGTCTAATAATAAAAAAGTTTTAGCATCATTTAGGTTTATTTTAGAATTATCCAGACAATAGACTACTCTTGGTGAATTGTTGTAATCTGGGCTGTAACTTGAAAATCACTGGTGATGACGAACAATAAATGACACAAATTGATAACCTACCCCTATTTAACAAAGCTATAATTTGTAAGTCGCTGCATGCTTGCATACATGGAAACATTGTATTAATTCCTGCAGACCTGCAACAAGTTTGATAATATAGGACTAGTAATATAGATAGATTGCATTCGTTAATTGTAAACTTTTATAAAAAATATTTTTCTTTTTTTGCAAAATAAAATAGATGTGTGCAAGGATTAGTAGTGTAATTAACAACAAATGCATTCTCTTTGTGCCTACCTAATTCCAGGCGCTGCAGTGAAACCGAAAATCATATTCCGTGGATTTTTGGGGATGATATAATCTCCATGGTGAAATTATCCTCGTCTTCTCTTCTTTGAAGAATTCCCAGTGATCTCCGTCCGTGCGTGAGAGGATAAAATGTAGAGACTACTGTTCTTCACGAACAGATCGAGGAACACGTGAGTCAAAAACTTTGTGCGGATCTCTCTCTCTCTCTGTGGTCTTCTCCTGTCTCCTCCTGCTGACTGGTGTGTGTCCTGTCCTGTCTGTCTGTCTGTCTGTCTCCTCTGTGACTGTGTTTGATGTGTCTGCGAGCTAGCCTAGGGGAGTGCCGTGCGTGTGTGAGTGCGAGGGGGTGCAGGGGGTTGGAGTGGGTGGATGGATGATGAATGGGGGAGTGAGTGAGGGTCTTTTATAGGCTGAATTGGGCAGATAATTCAATTTTCAATTCAATTATTTTAGCCTACTCCTACCTCAATAGATGAACAAGCTTCTACAATAGATATGCTATTTTTATTTTATTTTTATTTTTATTTTTTTATACATTTTGAAAAAATATATATCATGCCTATAATGTCAGGTTGAAAGTTTATGGCTCATTTGTTGAACATTCTTCAGCCTTGATCTCTCTTTGTAGGCCTATTATCTTTTATTGCATTTTTCTTCAATCTTTTACGCCTGGTTTAAGAACACATGTACATTTTCCATTATACCCAATTATGGCAGTGACAGCAGAATCCCAGAATCTCATCTCCTCTTGTCTTGTCTTATATTTTATATGGTATATCCTAATTGCTCAATAATTCAATTCCAATGCTTTCTTTTGCCACCGCTTTTAAAATGGTAGCCTATTATTCTCATTACTTTTCATATGACAAAGTACAGTGCAGAGCTTAAGTGGATATTGGATAACCTTGAGCATGCTTGTGAAATTTGGAATCTGAAACTTGATGACTCAGTAATAGGGGGGGGGGGGGGGGGGTTCAATACTTTGCGAGCCAGGAGAACATGTCATATTGTGCAACCATATACTGGAACAATATTTTCCACAAATTCCAAGCAGATGATTGGTGACTGAGCATCATATTTTGGCACACAGTCGATAGCTGTAAGTCAGAGATATGGGCAGCCATACATCAAGGTCTATATACAGTATAATACAAAGCATCTACAGTATATATTAGGGGTGTAACGATATAGTAACTGCATCGAAAAATCTATTTTAATTTCAAAGTATATCGAAATGAAAACTCAAAAGATTGTATCGTTTTGAAATGCAAATAATGTGTATCAAATCGTTTTGCAATGCAAATAATCAATATTGTATTAATACTATACGCACTTCTGCGTTGTACTGTATTTAGCAATTTTAAGAAGAAAAAAGTAGATATGGGTTTAATTACTTTTCCATTCCATATCGCTACATGACGTTTTCAAATATAATGTCCATGTATTTGCCAGAGATAAATGTTTCCCTTAAAAAACCTACTCTATCCACGTTTCACACAGATTTCATGTATTTTCTAAATAGTGGATTTATTCAGAATGCTAGTTATTCTGTACGGTGCTCTAAGAGAAGGACTGGGATGAACTTGTGAATGTATTGATTATGTTTGTTTTGGCATTCAGTTGCACTGACTCTAGACAAAACAGTATTGAATATAGACATCATTCATACTGTAGTTAATTTATGGAATATTAGCACTAGCTGGGAAGCCAACCCTATTAATTGTCCTATTTTATGGATGGCTCATACTATTTATTTATACTGTGTGGTACATGTAATGGAAAAAGCCCTCTCTTCCCTCAAACAACTGAGCCATCCCTGTTGGAAGGGGTGAGCAAAGACTCACCTCACCCTGTACCCCTTGCTGACATCATCATTTTGACCTGAGATCAGATTCTAAAAATGTCTTCTACATCCTGACAGTTTTCTGAAAAAGCTCTGTTTCTATGTCAGTGGTTCTTCGATTTTTCAAAAATAGCAGACCTACAAGCTCGTAGCGCGCCACTCGGTGGCGCTCTATGAGCTTGTAGATCTGCTATTTTTCAATAGCTAAAGCATAACATAATGCTAACACCAAAAGGGGTTCCCACCCAAAATGGGCCCTTGGTGGATGCTAGTGCATGTGGTTTTCAACCAGTGAGTGGTTCCTGAGGGGGTTCCAGGTAATCCCCAGCTAAATTACGGAAGGCCGGTAACCAAATGGACCCTTATATATAGATCTTTAACTCTTGAGAGTGTTAAATGAAACCAAATGGACCCTTTACGGCCCGGGTCCATTTGGTTTCATTTTACACTCTCAAGAGTTCAATTATTGTTAATTATCTGCATGACTTAATTTACAAGAAGTCTACACAATTAGAGAATGTATAGTAGATTTTCTATTTTGACCAAGATTAGCCTGTTATCTCTTCTATGGTACCACATCAATACAGCATGGAATTGTGGCAGCGGTGGCCGAACGGTTTGCGGAGCGGTCTTGATACCGGAAGGTCGCCAGTTCGTATCCCCGGACCGGCACGTTAAAATTACCACCGCTGAAGTGCCCTTGAGCAAGGCATTGAACCACTACCATGAAATGTTCTACGAGCAGGGCCTGGCTGTAAACAAGTATCTGATGCTTAGTCCAGTTACCCTGGGTAAATATAGTAACTTTGCTTTGCTTTTGTGAACAAAATCTTATCCAACGATAACAAAATATTGAGGCAAATTGTGGTCCGTGGCTTTAAAGGCCTAATAAATAATGGCCTTTGATATGAAAAGGGTTGAAAACCACTGAACCAGTGAATTACCAAGATATGGATATCATTGCAGACGTACTGTATCTCGGTCACTCGTGCTCATGTTTGTTTTCTTGACCACAATGTTGAGAATGTAATTTGGATCACGGTGTTATTTAAACAGATGCTAGGTTCATTTGTAACTAAGCTAGGTTCTAGGTTTACGGGATCCAAGAGGCACCACACTGTTTCTCTTGCATTCTACTGTATGTAAATCTGGATACAGTATGTGTGTCTGCTAAATGCATATTGTATTGTATTGCCTCAGACTGAGGAGCAGCTGAAGATCACATCTTTTCACTTTAAAAGATCTTTGTCTGGACCAAATGAGGCAGGTGCTGCTGGATCAAATGAAGATAATCGTAGAAGCAACAAAGAAGACCGGCACACTGTAGCTCCCTTAATTGCAAATGTATTGCCAACATCCAAACAAAAAGTGACATTTCACCATTTAGCCATTATCATCGTCTTTATGTGTGAAGAAATGTCTCTTTTTGTTAGGATGCGCCGAGCTACAGTGATCCCCTTTGTTTTCCTTCTTTGATTCCCTTTGGGAATCCACACTGATCTTTTATTCTCCATCACTTATTCAATTATAGATGCCTTATATGAGATAATCAAAGATCCCCACAACTGCAAGCCTTAAGCCCAATTAGCTCTATTGTCATCTATGAAGATATAATCAAAGATCCCCACACCTGCAAGCCTTAAGCCCATTAGCTCTATTGTCATCTATGAAGCAGAATAGCAGCTGGACCTAATTATAACCATTATATATGAACCTTTATTGAGATATCCCCTTGAGATGTCACATCTCGTTTTCGAGGGGGTCCAGCAACATACAGTACAGCAAATACAGAGCAATACAATAGACAGAAACGTTACAACAAATACATCCATGCATACATTACAAAACAAAACAGAAAGCTCTCCCAAGCTGGCCGCTCCCACCCCACCTAATCACCCCTGAAAATAAGGCACTTAATGCATCATGGTACTCATATAGTGGACATGGATCAAGAATCAGAAATCAAAAATCAAAAACAAACTGTTACAGATACTGTATTCACATGCAGTTAAATGCTTTAACCAGATAGATACATTGATGGATTGGTGTGAGTTATCACAGGTTCCATATACCCATGTTGTTTTTGCTATTAGTTGTCTTGTAAATCGGATATTATATGAATTGTATGTATATTTAATATGTATTATTGATTTTTGATGATCATTTTTCTGTAAGTCTCTGGTCTTTGGGTACTGAATTCCCCCGAATAGTTGAATATAAAATCATAGCATGGACAAGTACTGCAGTGAAATCACTCATTTATTCAAACACAACACAGAGCAGTATGCTAAACACATTCACAAAGTATGTCAGGAAGAAAAAAAAACACAATAAGTGGCACCCGCTACATGAATTTGGCAGATTTGATCCTTTGTACTTTTGACGTGAGTATAGCAATGAGCTTTACTTAATGACATTTCTCCCTCCGACATGGATCGTATTCCATGAATGCTTTTCCAAACCTCTAACTAAAACTAAATGCATGCACCATGGCCTCGCTGGACGGGCCCCTTCCTTCCAGGAAGAACGAGGATGAGTCACGAGAGCTCAGAGCTTTCGGCAGGCCTGGCAGGCGCTCAGGCACGCTGACACACCAGCAAGATGTGGTTACTTTGCTGTCATTTCATAAAGCCGCTGCCATAAACTAACGTATACACCTCGTCTTCCGACCCAAAGTCAATACCATGTCCCACCGAAGCTCCCCTAACACGTTTGGCCCGGCATCTCACACGGACTCACGCGCATGACTTTATATGGCGATTTGATGTCTTGAATTTATTGAGGTGATTAACCCATTTTGGGCGGGAACCCCTTTTGGTGTTAGCATTATGTTATGCTTTAGCTATTGAAAAATAGCAGATCTACAAGCTCATAGCGCGCCACCGAGTGGCGCGCTACGAGCTTGTAGGTCTGCTATTTTTGAAAAATCAAAGAACCACTGACATGGAAACAGCTTTTTCAGAAAACAGTCAGGATGTAGAAGACATTTTTAGAATCTGATCTCAGTCAAAATGGGTTAAGTATTAGCGTTCAGTGGCTCCCTGCAACAACATTTCTCCATGTCAGAGGAAAAGTTCAAATGCGGTGTGTATATATACGCTAATAAGTGGCCTGGCTTTCTAGCGCGGTAGCAATGCCGTGAGGTCACAAGTCCAGTGGCTCTTTTCAGAGTTATCAAAAGAGACTTCAGGGTTGCTTGTAAGCCGCTATAGTTTGTTTTGGCCATGCAAACTGGAAACCCACAGCAGGCTGCGGCCCTGCGCCGGGTATGCTAACTCTGCACTCTTGAGCAGCTGAGAGGTTATACAATTGCTTTAGTATAGAGCACGTTCGTGCTAGCATTTAACCCATTTTGGGCGGCAACCCCTTTTGGTGTTAGCATTATGTTATGCTTTGGCTATTGAAAAAATAGCAGATCTACAAGCTCATAGCGCGCCACCGAGTGGCGCTCTATGAGCTTGTAGGTCTGCTATTTTTGAAAAATCGAAGAACGACATAGAAACATAGCTTTTTAGAATCTGATCTCAGGTCAAAATTGGTTAATTAGTGATCTGATCTCTGGTGTTGTAGGAATATCGTATGGAACGCTGTGGCTCTGGTCCATGTATATATCTCATGCACTGCTGAATGTTGGGTAGCTGAACTTTCCAAAAAAAAAGTTTCAACTGTCGGGCTGAAACAAAAAACAAAACAAAAAATTAAATCAATCACACCGGTGTGAACTGGTGCAGGCTGTGTGTGTGTGTGTGTGTGTGTGTGTGTGTGTGTGTGTGTGTGTGTGTGTGTGTGTGTGTGTGTGTGTGTGTGTGTGTGTGTGTGTGTGTGTGTGTGTGTGTGTGTGTGTGTGTGTGTGTGTGCTGTGCTGTGCTGTGCTGTGCTGTACTGTAGTTATAGTGGTCAGTGTGAGGCTCAACAGCTGTACAGTACAGTATGTAGCCCTTTAGGCTGCTCAACAGTGCCACTTTAGGTCATACTGGTCATACTTGCAGCTGTCCATATACTCAAACGGGACAGACAGACAGACACACATAACTATTGGAGAGGTTAGGCACCGCTCAAAAAATAATTATATATATGATATGTTTTTAAAACAACACAATACTGCCTCATCAAAGTTGGTATGGTGACATTATACCCTGGCTAGCCTGAGCTAATGTGTTATAGGTTTCTGGTCTAGAGGGGCGGGCCGCGGCAGAGATTTGTGCACGCCCTGATTGGATCTCACTGATCTGTCAGTCACCCCCGGCCCCTCCTCTCCCCCCCCCCCCCCGTACGCTTTAAGACATAGAACCGCCCTCTCAAGAAAAGCAGTGCAATCAAAGCTTCTGCAGCAACACACACACTACAGAAAATCATATCATGAGCACACTTACATAAACACACACTTTTGCCTACACGTGCACACAGGACGTAAACGTAAGCCATAGGTCACATGAATCATGTCATGATTATGATTATGTCATGCGGCGACAGATAAATGTTGGCGTTTTAATATTATTATCGCTAAATCGCTTTTCGTTCTGTGCAAACTACAACAAAAAGAAGTGTTCACGTTGCAGTTACAAGGCTTACCTTTATATATAATAATATTATTACGTTTTAATATTATTATCGCTAAGCATCTCCCTACTTCTCTCCCTACTTCCTCTACTCTTCTTAATCTTCTGACAGCAGCAGCATAGCTAGCCAATAAGAGAGGCAGGCGGGCCGCGTGGGAGCGTCACCAAGGGCGGGTCTAAAGAAATCACGCACGTCACATCATTTGGAGCGACGCCCACCCGGAAGGGTTGACTCCCACTTCTAGACCAGAGCAGGCCAATGTGTTTCCTCCAGGCTTTCATTTTTTTGCGCTGACGAAAATGAAAGCCTGGGTACCGAGGCAATAGGTGCTGCCACACTATCGAAAGAGCCGCGCACGGTCTCGGCTGTGCGCGGCTTATTTTCCGAGTTTTTAGACAGCTGGTGGATGGAAATTAAGCTCCACCTCCGCGGAAGACTTGCGCGACGGCCAGATTCCCGGAAACGCTCTCCTCCGCGCAAGTCGTCCGCGGAGGTGGAGCTTAATTTCCATCCACCAGCTGTCTAAAAACTCGGAAAATAAGCTGCGCACAGTTTAAGAAGTGCGCTTAGGTGTGGAAACAGTGTATAGCCTGGATAATAAGCCAGACTCGTAGTGACTTTATATACATTGTCAGATTCTTGCATGTGTCCTTATAGTATTATCACTTTACCCAAGTGGAGTTGGGAGGTTTTTGTCCAATCATTGATTCGAATTACGAAGTATGTCAGATGGGAAAAATAAAATAAAAAATAAGTTACGTGGTTTAAACGAGTTTGAGGATTAGAGTTATAGTCTACTTGGGGAACCATACTCAACATTTCTAACATAAAACCTTGGTGTACTCAACATGCCTGACTTCATATTCTGGCAAGTGGACTATAGTCAGTTTGTTTCTTCTGTCTGTAGAATGGATATTGTCGCTGTGCGACACCATGACTAAGTATAAAATATTGCTATTTTTATTACATTTGGAAAATTGTACAATAAAAAAAGTATCCGTTTTGTCTATAATGACACGCCAGGTTGAAAGTGGTTTAATGTGAAATTTTGCTTTGTTTTTTTTCGTTTGTCGCTCTGGAATGGATAGGAGTGGCTAATAAATGCCACTAAACAGTTTCATGTAGCGACACACTCGAGGGTGCACACTGGCTGCTTCATACATGTGTTGGCATACATACACAGACAGAGACAAGGCAGTAAAGAGTAGAGGCTGGGCAGGGGGGAGGGGGGGAGGACATACCTATCCCTACGGGACGTGAGGAATTTGAACAAATACCTGGCACAGGCATGCCAAAATAGGAGAGGGGGGGGTGTAGTCGAGTATAGAGGACCTGGAGAGACATGAGAGATGAGAGCTCGTTTAGGTGAACGTTACGTAGCCGGACAGAGGATGAGGCGCGCTCAAACGTTTTTTTTATACCGGGGAGGGACGCCATTTTATAGGGGGAAACTTTTCGGCGACGCCGCCGCGCTTGATTTATAGTGCAATTTCAAAATTGAAATGTCAAAAAGAAAGCAGACTTTGTTATAGCCTTCATTCATGTACTGTAGGATACATATAACGGCATTACTCTGTGTGTGTGTGTGTGTGTGTGTGTGTGTGTGTGTGTGTGTGTGTGTGTGTGTGTGTGTGTGTGTGTGTGTGTGTGTGTGTGTGTCAGTCACATTTACTGAGAATTTCTAAAGAGACGCAGGATTGATTGATTGATTGATTGATTGATTGATTGAATACTTTATTAGTCAGAAATGTAGACAGTACAGAGTACAGTCTAACACTTTGTTAACAGAGGCCGGCGTCTGTCAGAAGGTTGCTAGTTTGTCCCTGGGATTGCCCATAGGCTATGTGTCATGGTGACCGTGACGTGACATTTAGACCCTAACTGCCCCCGAGTGTCGTATTCATGGCTCTTCTTCTTTTTTCTTATGTGAACCAACCCGGTTTCTCCCCAACATGGTGAAATATCACGGATTTGCTGAGCCATGATGCTCTGATAGTGATGGAGGTGGCTATCATTTTAATAGAGCGTCGCAGTCCCCCCCCCCCCCCCCCCCCCCCCCCCTACCAGGGCCCAGGAAAGGATTCCCCTTTCATTTTCCTCATAGACATTTCAAAAAATATTTATTTAAAGACCTTTTAAGCCGCGTACAAAGCCAACTCGAACAAACACAATTTTTCGGGACGAACAAATACTTAGAAAGGAGAAGAAAACGGCAGGTTACTAACACTTTCTGTTGTTTTTCTTCTTTGTAATTATTTGTTTGGTCCAAAATATTGTGTTTGTTGTCATGATTTGTCACAACTCGAGTTGGCTTTGTACGACGCTTATAAGGTCTTTAAATAAATACTTTTTGAAATGTCTATGGGAAAAATGCATTGGGAATTATTTCCTGCAGGCCTGGCGTTGTCATGAAATGGGGCAGGACTCTCTATAATGATTACTTTAATTCGCTTGATTTCATAATTCATTCACCCTAGTAAGGTCATGAGTTGGATTCCGGGCCACCGCCAACTAAGCGTATGAAGAGCACGTGCTTTAAATACTAGGAGCTGATGGTAGGTGTGGCGCTCCACTCCAGCGCTCCATCTCCCAGGGGTCTAGCGCATTGTGAAACGCGGATAGACAGACTCCCGCAACCTGGCTGATACCGACAATAAGCCTCTCTGACTTACTAGTTGGAGGGAAAAAATGTTATTTTGTCTAATGTTATGCATCTCACATTTATATTTTAATTGTGTCAACTGTCAACTTTACCCGGAGGTGATGTAAATTAAATGAAATGTTTCAATTTGCTTCTATGCCAAACATTCTGTGACTGAGTGATATTATCCTGTTACAGGATATGATTTATCGTGCAGCGGCCTGACGTGGTGTTTTTCAGTTAATCATATAAATCCGTGCCCAAGTACTGTACATGTCTTGAATGAGTTCCAATTACATTTACCCGAGCTATGAGCTTTGTTTAAGAACTTTAACCTGTATGCATGGATTTGCACATCGCTTATCCCAAGTCAGTCCTCTGCATATAAACTTAGGCTACCATAGAGCTAGCCTGGAACTCACCTATGCTTTTTATGGCATAGGCAGCTCCCGAAACTATGCGCAGCTGCGCGACATGAGACTAATTACTTAGAGGACAGAGAGAGAGAGGAGTGCGTGTGTCAATTTAACAAAGGTGCAGACGATCAGAAATCAGCAGAGAGTGAGCGATGTTTGCGCTACTCTATGCCAAATTGAAGTGGACTCGGACCCAGACTTTTTTTTTCTCCCTGGAAATAAAAACGTCTGGGTTTCCGAGGCTACCGTAGAGCAGACAAACCTTTTTGCTCGAGACCCAAAAGAGAAATTAGACGTTTGCTCGTGACCCAAACTAGTGAGAAATTGCAGATCTATACAAGCTCGCAACGTGTCCCTCCGTGCTGTGTTGTGAGCTTGTAGATCAGCTATTTTCACTACTTCTTAACATTTGATTTCTTATTTCTTGGATTTTTCTTTCATTTCTTCATGAAATTGCTGAGAAAGAAAATCTTGTATTTGTTTTTAAATTCATGACAAACTTTTCTTTTTTTTGAATGTTTTTTGAAAATGTTTTGAAATAATAATAATTAGAAACTAATTGTAGGAAACACAAAAACAGGTCGTTTCGAGGAAGCAATCTGGTTGAAACAGCCTTCTAGCCGTGGTTCAAACGAGGACCAATCCACACTTAATCAAAACAAAGAATTCAGCTGCTCTGTTTTCCCAGAGAACAGCAAACTCAGTGGCTAGGCTAGCTAGTTTCTTGGGACATTTGTGGTCGTAGTGACTACATCTGTCATTAAAAAAATATGTTTTTTCAGCGACTTAGTTTTAAGGGTAAATGTTGTATACATAATTGCAATATTACACAAGAGGGGGTGGTTTAACGTCATTAATGCACGCCTGTGATGCTGAAAGCAATGCTTTCGGATTACTCTTGTGTAATATTGCTTAAATAAAGGGACCCATAAAATGCGTCTGTGACCCACAAATGGGACCCAGTGTTTGGGAACCAGTGCTGTAGTGTTGAGGGTCTTCGTAATTTTGGAATTCAAAATCTTGATTTTTTTCTTTTTAAGGTTTACATTCATGGTTTCAGTCGCTGTTATCCAGAGAAGCAGTAAGCAGGCAGGGGTTCAGTGTCTTGTGCAAGGACACTGAATGGGTGGACTCCAGTGTTGATTTCGTCGACTGAAAAATGTTCGTCGACTACCTTTTTTCACTGACGAAAACTAAATGGAAACTAAATGAAAACTAAGCTACGATGACTAAAACTAAGACTAAATATACTGACAATTTCGTCAACAAATAACAACTAGACTAAAATGTTAGGAAGGGACTAGTGACGCGTTGTGAGCTTGTAGATCAGCTATTTTCAGCAAGTGTAAAATCAATTACGTTATGACGGCATCAAGGCCCGCCAAAACACATTTTAGTCGACTAAATAAACTGTAGATTTAGTCGACTAAAATCCTACGATATTTAGTCGACTAAAACTAAACTAACACTAAGACATTCCAGGTGACTAAAATGTGACTAAAACTAAATAAACTATTCAAGAGACTATGACTAAAACTAAAATAGAAATTTGCTGCCAAAAACAACACTGGGCTATACTGTATCCGTTCTAGCCACACTCTTTTTGAGCGGTGCCTCTGCTCCATTACGCAGCTATGTGTGTCCCCGTACGTGTCTGTCCCTGTGTCCGAGCACGGAAAGCCGCAACAGTAACTCTGTCATTTCTTGACCGTTTCGGACGCGGGAAGGCTCGCCGGAACCGGGCCGGCATGTTCCAGGGACCTTGCCACTGTAACTCTGTCATTTCTCACTCTGTCGTTTCGGACGCAGGGAGGCTGACCGCATGACCGCATTCTGACCGGTCATGCGGTCCCCTGACCCCTGACCGCATTCCCGGGGGTCTGGATGTTCCACGGACCCCCCCCGGGGACCCCCACGTTGGTCTTCATTTCTAGAAGATCTTTTCCAAAAATAATCAAAGTACAGTACAGAGCACAGTACACTACAGTTCAGAGCACAGTAACTATAACAATAAATGTGTAGTTGCACCGCTCAGTTCACACAGGTGTGAATGTGTATGATGTGTTAATCCTCCTAATTCATACTTCAACACCAAAGATTTGTGCCGCCGGCGTGGTGGTCCGAGCACCCTATATGCTGCAACGCCAGCCTGGCAGTGTGTCGCGGGTTCCAACATCGAATCCCGCTCCCGACGACCTTTGCTGCGTGGCACTCCCCATCTCTCTCCCCATTTCCTGTCAGTCTACTGTCCTATCAATAAAAGGCATAAAAGCCCCCTTAACGTATATGTTCCTTTTTATGGACTGGTTGCATCTCAGTGTCGTGATAGCATGAAGGGTCTCTGAGAGATGTCTTTGAACCGCTGAGAGTTCACAGAGGTTGAGAATATGAAAACACCAAATGGAAAACGAGAACGGCTCTCACACTCCACTTGAACAAACACACTTTGTTATTCTATATATCATCGTCCCGCTACTATGGCAGCACTCTCACCAAGGGAGATTGGAGAACAAACAACAGTCCGCCTTGCAACAAATTAACACCTTGAGGGCCCGGACCTATTTAATCCATTAATAAAATGTGCCCATCGTTTATAGCGCTCGGAGCACTTTTACCGACGGACCGGATGTTGTTGTGAATGTGTGTGTAGCAGCTAACAATAGCCACACCACTCTAGAGTCGATCGACAACAACGGGAGGTAAGAATAAATCTATCGCGACTAGCGACTGGACAGCGGAGGGCCGTCAAACACAGGATCTTTTTTCATAATTAGACGGGATGATTTAGATCGCGAGTTATGAATGTTTTAAGATTTTCGTTGTCGTCAGCTAAACAGGCAGGGAACATCTTCGATGACGTGTCACTGTTGTGCAACACAGAGGATTGCGCAACAAGCGCCTCTAGGCTGTAGAGCGATGCGATCAGTTTTCATAGCACTAATTTGACGGAGATTAATCAATCTCCGTCTCGGGCAAATGACCGCGCACTTGAACTTGACGGTGATCTCCGTCCTGCGCCTCCAAGGTGTTAAGAGGCAACACGTCGTCTCTAAACAGTTCCCGAGCCCTACCGCTGGCCGTCCTTGCTTTCTTCTGCCTTCATTTGGCTAATTAGCTCTGTCCATTTCTTAACAGACTGCGTGACATATTGGCTCCAGCGGTTTACTGTCCCCTCGTACCCCCGGCTTTGATTAAATGGGGCGGACAGTTTGTGGCGCGTGACTAACGGTTGTTGGACCGGCGCTGATTAGCAACGGGCGATGAGTTATTGATCCTCGTTGCGCACCGGTCTTATGTTTTAACAGCTGTCTGTCACTCTCTCTCTCTCCATTCTTACCAATGCCAGCATTTATACGTCACAATGCCGTGATTTAGCATGATTACATACGGTATGATTATCGTGCACAGTATACTGCAGTGGTTCCCAAACCTTTTCACGTCAAGGACCCCCAAATTGAGACCCCAATTTATATTGTAAAATCAATGTTAACCCATTTTGACCTGAGATCAGATTCTAAAAATGTCTTCTACATCCTGACAGTTTTCTGAAAAAGCTATGTTTCTATGTCAGTGGTTCTTCGATTTAAAAAAAATAGCAGACCTACAAGCTCGTAGCGCGCCACTCGGTGGCGCGCTATGAGCTTGTAGATCTGCTATTTTTCAATATATTTTTCAATATTTTTCAACACCAAAAGGGGTTCCCGCCCAAAATGGGTTAATGTAACTCTGAGAGTGTACAAATGGAACCAAATGGACCCGTTGGTGTCCATTTGTACTCTTACAGTACGTTTTAACAGCGGGCGACAGCCAGACGAATTTTCCGGAAGTGCATTGTTTGTCAATGGGACCCTACTGGCGACTACTGGCGATAGCTGGCGATAGCAGGCGAACAGGCGATGGTCGAAAAGTGGGCGGAGGAACGTAGGCCGAAAAGATGAAAATAATTCATCTTTTGGGCGACGTCGTCCGGCGATAGTGGGCGATTAGGCCAGGGGTTCTCAACCCGTGGGTCGCGACCCCTCGGGGGGTCGCCAAAATATTTTAGGGGGTCCCCAAATTATTAAAAAAAAAATATTTTCACGATTTTTCAAAAATAGCAGACCTACAAGCTCGTAGCGCGCCACTCGGTGGCGCGCTACGAGCTTGTAGATCTGCTATTTTTCAATAGCTAAATTATAACAATGCTTAAAACACCAAAAGGGGTTCCCGCCCAAAATGGTTTAAGGTTATTGTAGCAGTCAATTTATATTGGGGGTCGGGAGGGGGTGGGGCGGGGGTCCCGAGACATTGCCAAAGCATTTCCGGGGGTCCCCGGCCTAAAACGTTGAGAACCCCTGGATTAGGCGATAGCCAATGAAATTCAAGCGTCGCTTGCCGTTGCTCAGAGTTACAGACCCATAAGGGTCCATTTGGTTCCAAACTATCATTTATCTGGGGACCCCCCTGGAACTCTCTCAAGGACCCCTGGGGGTCCCCGGACCCCACTTTGGGAACTACTGGTATACTGTATCTCTATAGCTCTTTCTAGTATTGCGGTATGTACAGTTTGTGTACAGTAGGTTACGTTGTATCATGTATACAGTATGTGTCGTGAGCTTGTAGATCTGCTATTTTCACTACCTTTGTGTGACACCGACACACTTATAGTATGATGAAGTAGGGCATTCATTTACGAAATAAATATTTGAAACATGGAGGGAGATACATGGTTTCCGTCCAACGGCGGCTATGAATACAACATATAGTCCTAGATGCATTGTACTGTATATAGTATGTGGGCCATCTATTTGTCCACTACAAATGGGTCAGATTGGTCTAGAGAAGAGAAAACATTTGGAAGCAGGGAGAAAAACGTATAGAGATAAGTTTATAACGTTTTAGCACCTGTATGTGACAGTATGTCCCTGGTTTTAGCTAATTGGAAATGTAGCACACCAAGCTAGCTAATCTGGAACTAAATACAGTACATGGCTGATCAATATCATTGCTAATCCATCCATATAATTTTTTTGGGAAATTCAGTCAGGTGTGACACAGTAGCCAGGCTATCTGACTAATTGATGCTCAGGATGTCTGGTCCAGTTCCGTTAATGTCAGGGTTAACAAGAACAGCAGCTTCAGAGTAACTGTTGCTGAATAAGCTGGAAATTCCCGCTAGTATAGTGAGAACCAGTGATCATAACTATAAGCAATTGTAAAATTGCGTTTACAGACAATGTGGTGTCTGTAAGCTGGTCTTCTGCAGTGGTGAAAAAAGTACTCAATTGTTTTACTTAAGTAAAAGTACCAATACTGCAATTTAGAACTACTTCGTTACAAGTAAAAGTACGGAATTGAAAATGTACTTGAGTAAAAGTACAAAAGTATCGGCATCAACATGTACTTAAAGTACTAAAAGTACTGTAAAAGTATTCATATTGCAGAATGTCACATTTCACAAATTCAAAATCTATTGAAAATAGCAGATCGGCTATTTTCAAATGGCCAAAATGTATAGGGTTGAAGTGGTTAATTTATGCCAAAGTAACTAGCAACTAAAGTTTTCAAAATATTGTAGTAGAAGTAAAAGTATTGGAAATTGGAAAGTACAAATACCTCAAGATTGTACTTAAGTACAGTACTTAAGTAAAAGTACTTAGTTACTTTCCACCATTGGTCTTCTGGGTATTAGCTTTGCTCCTCACATCATAGCAGTAATGTAACAACCTGGCATTGACCTTTACCACGCCAAAGTTGCAGCAAGGCATTAGGCTTATAACGTGCACGATAGCAGAGAAAAAGTCATAAGTCCTTTGTTACAAATCCATGGTAAATCAAAATGTGGTGTGATTCTCTGGAACATACCGCAAATCTCAAACGGTCTGCTACACATGATAAACTGCCACTGTTGGTCAATTGTATGTTAAAGGAGAATTCCATGCTAGAAGGCTGTCTTACCTTTATTTGTAGTTGTAACGTCCCCACCAAAGAGATCCAGGTATTATTTTGTGCAAAAGTGCATTATTGGCTATTTCCCCTAATATAAGCCCTCAATGGGGGTTGGGTTTTTGTGCTAATTCGCTTATTTCCATCGAAATAAGTATAGTAAAGTGTGCCGCTTGGGATACTATTTACATTAGAGAAGAGACAAGAGAAGATATAATATATACTATTTTTTTTAAGCAATGGAAATAAGCGAATTAGCACAACACCCCATAGCCCCATTCAATTCAATGCAATTCAATTCAATTCAATGAGGGCTTATATTAGGGGAAATAGCCAATAATGCGCTTTTGCACAAAATAACACCCCTGGACCTCTTTAGTGGGGACATAACAACTACAAAGTTAGTTCAATGTTTGTTTTGTAAACGCATTGACAACTAGAAAAAGTGCCCTGTTTTGCAAAAATCAACCTGTTGGTGGCGCTATAACAGGCCAATGTGAAAAGGGTGGGATATATTCCTCAGCCTAGTAAGAAAATGTGTGAAAGATTTCACGTAAATTGCATGCTGCGTTCATGATTTGAGGCTTTTGTTCAAAACGGGGCAATCTTGCAAACTGTGAAAGCCAATTATAGCCAATTAGGATGGAATATGAAATATCGGACAGATCCGACTTGAGCACATGACCATAGAGATACTGTGTAACGATTTGTGAGATTTTTGGACAGAATCTGGAGGAGTAATATCAAAAAATGTGTTTTACAAAAGTCGGCCTCCTGGTGGCGCTATAAAAGTCAGATGCGGAAAGTGCAGGTCAAAGGTTTGTCCTTAGCCTCTAGGGAGTGTGCATGCAACGTTTCACGCAGATCGGTGCAGTTTTAGGTAAAAAATGTGAAAGGCTGCCTCATGGTGGCGCTATAACAGGCCGTTCTGGAAAATGTGGGGCAGAGGTTCATCGTTGGCATCCAGGGAGTGTGTGTGCAAAGTTTGGCATCGACCGGGTTAACGGTGCCGGAGATTAGCTGGTAACAGACGGACGGAAGGAAGGACGGAAGGAAGGACGGACGCACACACGCACACACACACACACGGACGGAGTGCAAAACATACTCTCTCCCATGCTCTCTCCCATGCCTTCGGCCCATGCCTTCGGCCTGGTGGAGACAATGAAGGGAAAATGTACGTCATAATGTGTAATTTACATCATATTGTCTCTTTATTGTTTTCTGTTTGCACCAAACACAAACATCACCATTACATCACGACCTAACTAGAAAAAGTGCCCTTCTGGGCACAGGTCTCCACCAGGGCAGGTCAGGTTGTGGCCTCCTGGTGGCGCTATAATAGGCCAATGTGAAAAGGGTGCCATTTCTTCATACGCCTTTGATGGCAATTGGATGATTTGAGGCATTTTGTTCCAAAAATGTGTTTTGCAAAAATCAACCTGTTGGTGGCGCTATAACAGGCCAATGTGAAAAGGGTGGGATATATTCCTCAGCCTAGTAAGAAAATGTGTGAAAGATTTCACGTAAATTGCATGCTGCGTTCATGATTTGAGGCTTTTGTTCAAAACGGGGCAATCTTGCAAACTGTGAAAGCCAATTATAGCCAATTAGGATGGAATATTAAATACCGGACAGATCCGACTTGAGCACATGACCATAGAGATACTTTGTAACGATTTGTGAGATTTTTGGACAGAATCTGGAGGAGTAATATCCAAAAATGTGTTTTACAAAAGTCGGCCTCCTGGTGGCGCTATAAAAGGCAGATGCGGAAAGTGCAGGTCAAAGGTTTGTCCTTAGCCTCTAGGGAGTGTGCATGCAACGTTTCACGCAGATCGGTGCAGTTTTAGGTAAAAAATGTGAAAAGCTGCCTCATGGTGGCGCTATAACAGGCCGTTCTGGAAAATGTGGGGCAGAGGTTCATCGTTGGCATCCAGGGAGTGTGTGTGCAAAGTTTGGCATCGACTGGGTTAACGGTGCCGGAGATTAGCTGGTAACAGACGGACGGAAGGAAGGACGCACACACGCACACACACACGGACGGAGTGCAAAACATACTCTCTCCCCATGCCTTCGGCCTGGTGGAGACAATCAACATGAGTTAGACCTTAATATATTAGCTTCCAAAAACTTCACATGGGTGTGAGTTTTTGGTTCCAGTTCCAAACTAACTTTAAGGGTTCTGACTTCTGAACTAATTAATTTTCAGTGTAAAGACTCTGAACTGGTTCAATATTTGGCGGGAAGAAAGAACCGAACCGGACACCGGTTCAACCCTGGTGGAAGAGGGGCCCTCTGTGTCCTTTTCCCGTATAGTGGAATTTCCGTGTGAGGCATACCTAAATATGGAGTCCATTCCAGTCTAATACTATGATATGACATTAGGGTACTCGGTTTACGGGTTTATCAATATTTTTGGAGATTTGCTGACCCGGCTGACTTTCCACTCGGCGCATCACTCCACACATGAGAATAGTCTCCGCGAACACTGTGAGCTTGTGATATCATAAAGCGATGTCAGAGTGTGACATCATCAGTGATAATTGTCTGCAGCCAGAACAGTCTCTAATGTCTACACATGGCATGTTACGTCTGCGCCGTGCATCGTCGTCGACCCACAAGGCAATTTGAATATAGGATGTAACACAAACACAAAGGGCTTTAAACCCCTTATCCCTAAACTGCCTTTTTACTATTTTGAATAGTTAAAATAGCCAATCTATAAGCTCACAACGTGTCGATGTAGATGAACTATTCAAAAATGTTTTTCAAAATTGTAAAAAAAAAAAAAAAAGAAGGCAAAAGGCAAATAAGTTTAGGGATAAGGGGTTTAGCATGGACGAAAATAGAGCCCACAATCTCTTTCTTTTCACTGTTTGGTGAGCTCATTGGGTCTGAAGGATGCCTGGACCATACCCATGGCAAAGATGTAAACTTTAGAATCCACGACTATCTGCTCTTTCTTGAGCAGCTCGTCGATCTTCTGCTGGAACTCGCCGAGAGGTATGAGAATGACTTCGACGAACTCTCCGTCACCGAGCTGCTGCGTGGGGTTGACGTTCTCGGGATCGTCTCCGTCGACGCTGACCGTGACGATCTGGGTGGTGCCGTTGGACAGGCCGGGGTCCAGGCAGGTCACCGGGGCGACTCCCGCCACCTCTCCTCTGTAGCCCGTCTCCTCCTTGAGCTCTCTGAGCGCGGCCACGTCCGCGCTCTCCCCCTCGTCGATCAGCCCCGCAGGAAACTCCAGGGTGCAACGACCCAGAGGAGGCCGGAACTGCTTCACCATGACGACGCAGTCTTTATGGAGGCTCCTTTTCAGCAGGGCAATTACCTCCACGCCGTCGGCTTCTGTGTCGGTGGCTCTGGTTGTCCTTTTTACGGTCTCCCAGGTTCTTGTGCTTCCTGCGGGGTCCACGTACGTCGTCTTCTCAAGTTTGACCCATTTCCCCGTCGCGATGACCTCTTCCGCCGTGACGTGAGGGACGGCGGTCAACTTGGGATGCTCGGCGCTGCTCATCCTGTATAATGAAAGTCTGTTGGGCTGACGGTAACAATAGTTTGGTAGTACCTGTGCAGAATCCAACCGCTCTTGTATCAGTTCTTCTGTCAAAAGTTGCACCTTTCATTAAATGTGTTAGAATTGTCTTTGTCATGTGATGATGTCACTCATCGTCATCTCACGCTGGATTCAGAATGTGACATCAAACCAGTGTTGGGATCAGAAACCCCTATATCCTTTGTAACAAGTGTGTAGTCAGCTTTATAGAGCGCAGAAGTCCTGACGTCACTCGCTCATCCCCTGGTTCTGCCTGGTTCACGGAAGTAATTTCTCTATGGAGAATAACATGGGCTCATCTTAAAATCATCTCATATAAGCAGTGTGGTCCAAAAATAAACAAGCTGTCTCTGCGTTATTGTCAGGGAGGTGTCTCTGTATCGTTTGCGACAGTCAGTCACTCATATTTGATACAGTTTTTAAAATGTAACTAATTCAGTAGCTGTAACAATAGCGTTTTCTCTCAGTCAGTTGATTCTTCATATCCATATGAGTGAAACGGCCTGGATGATTTGTTTATTTTTCAAACACAGTTCTTATATGAGACAATCTAAAATCCCCCATATGGGGATTATAATACAAATACAAAGTACATGAACCCGTGGATTTGCGCCCTCTACCGATATTGACGTCAGACTTCAGTGCTCTATTGTCTCATCACAGCCTTTTTACAAGGTAAAAAAAAAGTGTGTGAAATTAGTTTTCGTGCATATCCGTGTATCTATGCAGCATGTAGGCTATTGGCTCTCAAAGTGGGGTCCAGGGACACCCAGGGGCCCTTGGATTGGTTCCAGGTAGGGATGTGCCGATGACACATTTTGGCCGATATCGATATCCGATATAATTAATTGCTGTTATGGCCGATAACCGATATTACCGATGTCGATATGATCTCATTCTGTATTAAAAAATTATAATAATTTTGTCCATTCTGAAAAATTCATGTAACAGGGTATCTGCACTGCAGGCTTAGGCAAGCCAAATTTAACTTAAATACCTTTTATATTTAATTTTGTGAGCTTGTAGATCTGTTGAAGCTGTTACTTTGGGCTTGTTTATCTGTAAAGGCAGACCGATTAATCGGGCCGACTAATTAATCGGTCTGATTGATTAATCGAACCGATGCCAATTCATCTCCCATCACTATAGTTCCAGGGGAGGGTCCCTAGCAAAAGTTGTTAGCATCACACAATCATTGTAACCACTTCATCCAATTATACGTTGGCTATTCAAAAAGATAGCAGAAGCTCACAACAGCGCGGATGCATTGTTGTCTCCGGCCTTTTCAATGACACTGAATTGAGGTGCTCTAAAGTTTAGAGCACCTCAATTCAGTGTCATTGAAAAGGCTGGAGACAACACTGCAAAAACACTGCAAAAAAGAGACAGTTTAGAGTCTAAACTGTCTCTTTTTTACTGTAGACTTTATATGGAGGCTGTAGATGCTGGGACAATATCAACATTTACTGCTGGGCGGTGGGGGGCGGTAGCACTATGCAAAGGGCCCGAGGGGAGGGTTTTGTCTATTGCAGGACGCATAACCTTTATTTAAGCATTACAATGCTGCAGAGAAGAATGTCCCCATAGTTTTCCTGACTTTTTTTTCCTTCTTTTTAATTAGGCATGTCCTATGAATTGTCTACAGCAGTGTTTCACAGGTAATTGTAACCCTAGGGGTACGTCACGTGGAGGTACTAGTATGTGAGAGAAAGTGGAAAATGGACACATTTATTTTACTCTAGTGTTAAATGATACAACCTTGACAAAACTTTGCGTGAAGTGAAGTCGCTAATCTGTATTGTTAAACCAAGTCCAACCAAAAGAACGTAACTGTAACGTAACTGTTACTGTTAGAAAAGTATTTGTACATTATTTGAACATATTGACATTCAAACCTTGCTTTCTGATATGTTTGGCCATAGTGCTGCTCCAGACTCCGGAAGCACTCATTTCAACTTTCACTCCATTTTTTTAATTGTAATAGTATATTATTCGTATTAAAAAAATGCACAAAATGTACACAATGACCCGCACACCGTCTGCACTTGCAATATGGACCTTCAGATGCCTGAAGAAGGCCTGTGACCGAAACATTGCTTAAATTATAATAAAAGTGTTCATATTGCAAGTGCAGATGGTGTGCGGGTCATTGTGTACATTTTGTGCATTATTTTAATACATTGATCCCTCATGCCAACGCATCCGTATCTGAGGTGTGCATAAGACTTTGTTTCCAATAGTATATTCTTTAAAAGCTCTGTTATCATGTCTTCATAGAATCACACGCTACCCACTGAGCAATGAGTCTGTCTAAAAATGGGTAATAACTGGTCTAAAATGTAAAGGTTTTTAGCGGCCTAAGCTTAGCTTAGAGACCTATAGACCGTCTAAATGTTATAACTACGTTGTTTCAACGTCTAATCTGAGTCTAGAGTGCTAAAACACTTTCATTTTTAGACCATTTAAAAATTATAACCCATTTTTAGACGGCTACCCATTTTTCGACGTATTTTAGACGTCCAAACGCCTGAAAAGTGCTCAGTGGGTAACTATGGTTTTCTCTTGCAGTTTATAATGTAGTCACGTCGTAGAGGAGGTTCTTGGGTTCAGAAATCAGGGAACGGGGGCAGGGGTACTGAAGCCAACAAAGTTTCAGAACAACTGATCTACAGTATAGTTTGCTGTCCTTGAAGCATTTAACCCGACCCGAGTTAAAAACATTCACTTTGAAAAAATATATATTCAAAGATTTGCGTCACATTTTCACGTTTTTTCTAAAATAGCAGACCTACAAGTTCATAGCGCGGCACTCGGTGCTGCGCTATGAGCTTGTAGATCTGCTATTTTTCAATAGCTAAAGTATAACATAATGCTTGAAACACCAAAAGGGGTTCCCGCCTAAAATGGGTTAATTTAGTTTAGTCATGGCGGTATAGGTTTAGACATTTATTCCACCTAATATTCCCCCACAATTCCTTTAGAGTAATAAACATGATTAACAACTGTGCGGTCACACTATGTTGTGATTTGTGACATGATGGAACGCCATGGCGTCGAGACCAAACTCATGTCCTGTGACGTATACATCATCCATCCTGTCTCCTCAGTGTCTTCGGCAATAATACCGCCCATTGCATCAGAAATGCATTTTAAAATAATCAAAGCTTAAACAATACCTATCAAAATAATCAAGATTCAGCCCCCCAAAGCAGACCTCCAAAACTGCTGGAACCACAGAGAGAGAGAGAGAGAGAGAGAGAGAGAGAGACCTCTCTGGATCCTGTTTGTTGGCCCCTGGAGTCTTGCAGGGCCCTGACACTGACACACCACCACACACACATTGAATCAATATGGTGGAGCGCTGGGGTTTGGAGATGCTGTGCGACCATGACAGAGTCTGGAAGCTGTTACAGGGTACAGTGCAGCCCCTCGTGCGTCCCGCTCGCCCTCCTCTGTCTGCACGAATCACATCAGCCGTTCACAATCCTCCATGGAACGCTATCGCAGCGGCCAGCCAGCCAGCAGGGAGGCAGGAATCTCACACGCGCTGCAATAATGCTGAGGCAGGCAGGGGGATGGATGACTTAGCATACGTCCAGTGGTGGAAGGAGTATTCTGGGTTTCCACTTAAGTAAAAAGAAGCTCTATACCCCAATGTAGAAATACTCTGTGTTATAAGTAAAAGTCCGGTATTTAAAAAAAAAGAAAATACATTTTGCGTGAGAGTATTGACATCAGAAATTCAGAATATATTTAAAGTACCAAGTGTAAAAGTACACATTATGCAGAATATCCCATTTCACCCGCAGCCAAGTATAAAACAGGGCTTACTTTCTACTTCACTTTCAAATGATTGTCGTGGAGTAAAAGATACGATATTTGCCTCAGAGATGTAGTGGTGTATAGAAGTAGGCCTATATGCCTGGGCCATGGCTCAGTGGTCCAGGCACCTTGGCTGGTAATCCAGTCTGGCAGTGTGCCGTGGGTTCGACTCCCGATCCCGACGGCCTTCACTGCATGTCTTCCCCCCCATCACTCTCCTCATTTCCTGTCAGCCTACTGTCTGTCCCTCCATAAAGAATATAAAATAAAGGTGAAAGCCACAAAAAAAACAGTAAAAAAAAAAAAGTAGGCCTATAAAGTATTGTAAAATGGAAATGCTTGTGCAAAAGTAACAGTTACTTTGACTGTTCACCATTGGCAATATATCCACGACCCATTGGGTAGTTTATCGCCATATCATCAAAGTGCTGTCAGGAATTTGTCTCACAGTGTGCTCAGAATAAACAGAGCACTGAGAGTTGGTGCACAGCAAAATCCTCTCTGAGAGTGTAAAATTGCACAGTTGTTACACATTTAGCCCCTGTACAAATAGCATTAGCCTACTAATAGACAGCAATTCACAACATTGGCTTCACAAGGCTCGGGAATTAAATATGTGTCAGACATTATACTCGTTAATAAATCCAAACCACACGCATGCACCGCACTATTTAATTTTTAATACTCATGGTATTTAGAATATAGAGTTTTTGATTTCCATACATTTATTACGAAAAGTCCAGAGTCCAGATCTTGCTCAATGTGATGCATGAAAAGTTATATTAATGTTAATTAAATGCCTTCAATATTAAACATCATAAGGTTATTATAGAGTTGCTGAATCTGAAATCTTGAATCTTGATGTCCACTGAAGTAGCCTATACATTATAATGTTATCACTTATTTGCTTTGGTATTTTACTTTAGAGGTTGTTCATATCCCCTCAGGGTAAACATGTTTTATTTTTATTTTTTTATTTTTCACAGTTTTGTTTATTCAGGATTTCAGGGTATACAGTAAATCAAATAATATGACAGTATATGTGACACACCCATACGGAACATACAAAAGAGATAACATGTACATATAAATGTTGTGACCACTATATGCAAAATATTGTGTCCAGATCTTGCTCAACGTGATGCATGAAAAGTTATATTAATGTTAATTAAATGCCTTCAATATTAAACATCATAAGGTTATTATAGAGTTGCTGAATCTGAAATCTTGAATCTTGATGTCCACTGAAGTAGCCTATACATTATAATGTTATCACTTATTTGCTTTGGTATTTTACTTTAGAGGTTGTTCATATCCCCTCAGGGTAAACATGTTTTATTTTTATTTTTTTTATTTTTCACAGTTTTGTTTATTCAGGATTTCAGGGTATACAGTAAATCAAATAATATGACAGTATATGTGACACACCCATACGGAACATACAAAAGAGATAACATGTACATATAAATGTTGTGACCACTATATGCAAAATATTGTGGTAGCATAAAAGAAAAATAAATGGTATAGTCCTATGCTAACAGGGAAGTGACACTGATAGTTACAAACCACATAACCTGAATCAAGTTTTGAAACAAAAACACAAACGTACAACATGTTTTATTAATCAGTTGAAGCCTTAACACAAACATAAGTGGTTGCACGTGCATTGTTTTTCAATTGTTATACGCTTGTACCGATGCAATACAAGTTAATACATGCTTACACCGCGTCAATCTGTATTTAGAAACCATTTCCAGATGTTACTAGACAGTTTAATAATGTCTGAGCATTACAGGAGCACCTTTATGAAGTGTCAGCCAGTGTGTTCGTCTATACTTGAGAGTTGTCTCTCCAAGGTGTGAAGTTGTTACTTTATGCACACAGACCTATTCATTATCACCTCTGGCTTCTAATTACATCCCTCTAAGCAGGTGGCCGCAGCAGGCTAGTCCCCCCCAATCAATCAATAAATCAACTTTATTGTCAACACAATTGCAGGTACAGTAAAAGTTAGTTGAAACTCTTGCTAATGCAGGCTTTCACGTTTGCAGTTCAAGAAAAATAATTAGAAGTAAGGAAATGGAAAACAAAACAAGCACAAAAAGCCTGAAAACAGCAGCATGTTTCTTAGTAAACTAACTAGTCTAATGATTTTATTACTGGCTTCAAATCATCTTGTGCCCTGAGTTTCTATAAGCAAATACATAATGTAGAATGTTACAGAAGCATATATTGCTACTCATACTCAACATTATCCAAGTCTGTAACAAAATACGTTCTTAGTGGATACTGGATACATTTTTAATTTAACCATTCTGTATAGGTACAATATAACTATCTCCCCGCTCTTCTATTGAGTGGTCTGGTTGACAAGTGACACTGTCTGGTCAAAATTCAATATTTACCCTGAGCAATGAGGTGTGCTCTGTTGGCTCAGTGGTACCCGGGGGACGCAGGTTCAAATCCCAGGTAGGACATGAAAGTTACTGTATAGAGCAGCTTTAAGTGCAAGGGATAACATTTCTACTTGTTGATTTTTTTCTGTTACACTACTTTGTAGGTATTCTCTCCACTACAGGCATGTAGAGCAGTACATCACCTATGTCTTCTAAAGACTGGAAATGTGAGTGCACGGATGCGCCTGGACGGATGGTTCCAGCTTAATGCATCATTGCATTCTAATCGCTAATCATAGGTTCTAATGTGTCACCTCTGACACTCCAGTGATTGCCACCACTTGGATGTGTGAAAAGATGGATTCAATCTGCCCCCTGGTGGCACAAAGTCAGTATCACATCACCTACTCAAACCTGGGTAGCACACGATTTATCATTTTCTGACTTTCCCTCAGAATCCAACTCCCCTTCACGTGAACATGCATGCATGCATGTTTTCTTTTTCAGTTCCGCCAGCAGTTGGCGCCAGATAACCTATTTAATATTACCTCTGCATGTAGGCTAGTAAAGAGATAGATAGATAGATAGATAGATAGATAGATAGATAGATAGATAGGTAGATAGATAGATAGATAGATAGATAGATAGATAGATAGATAGATAGATAGATAGATAGATAGAAATTACATAATATCATTATTGAATACAAAAATGAATATCAACATCCTAATACTGTCCAGTGCTTTGTAGGGTATGGGGCCCTAAAGATGAATACAAAATCAATATCAACATCCTAATACTGTTCAGTGCTTTGTAGGGTATGGGGCCCTAAAGATGAATACAAAATCAATATCATCATCCTAATAATGTCCAATACTTAGATAGGGAGTGGGTGAAATATGCCTTACCAGAAAGAGAATAAATTGTGTTGAAATAGACATTCGTGCTTTCTAAGGTGTGATTTGGGGCCCTAAAGATGAATACAAAATCAATATCGCAAGAAGGAATGTGAAATGGCACATTCTGCACAATGAGTACTTTTACTTTTAGTACTTTAAGTACATTTTGATGCCGATACTTTTGTACTTTTACTCAAGTACATTTTCAATTCCGTACTTTTACTTGTAACGAAGTAGTTCTAAATTGCAGTATTGGTACTTTTACTTAAGTAAAATGGTAAATGGTAAATGGTGCATTTATATAGCGCCTTTATCCAAGGCACTTTACAGAGATTGTGCATTACATTCACCCATTCACACACACATACATACACCGATGGCAGCGGAAACCATGCAAGGCACCAACTAGCACATCGGGAGCAATTAGGGGTTCAGTGTCTTGCTCAAGGACACTTCGACACTAACTCTGGGGGAGCCCGGGTTCGAACTGGCAACCTTACGGTTACCATCCAGGCACTCTACCCCTGAGCCACCGCCGCCCCAATTGAGTACCTTTTCCACCATGAGGTATGGAGGCTGCTGGTGACTATATGAGAGAGGAGACATGGCTGTCTGTCTGCGCCCTCTCCTATACCAACAGCAGGGGTCAGCAGTGACAGGGAAATGGCACAGTGACAATATTGGGGGAGAAAAATGAAATTCATATTTTGCTGCTCCTGCCAAAATGCTATGTATATTCTATACACAAGAAATTGAAGGTGACCCCCACATTTTCTGTGTAGCCTTTTGGCAGGTGCAAGGGATTTGGTTTAATTCGGACACTGTTGGAGTTAAATCATCATCGACTGAGGTTTAAACAGATACATTTGATACCTTGGGAGTAGTTTTGAAATAAAGAAATGCAGCTACAGTTGCTGATAGTTGCAAGAGGGCTGCAATCATCCATTATTTTCTTAGCGATTGTTCTATTGATAACTGTCAATTAATCGAATAATCAAACCGTTGTAAACAAATCAACGCAAACATTCTGGCCTCTTTCTCACACTCTCTCACACACACACACACACACACACACACACACACACACACACCTTTATGCTACTGCTCACTGCAGGGACATTTTTCCATGGGTCAGTTACCTATTTGCGTGTTTTGTCTTTCCTCACATATGCAATTGATATACATATAGTTAGTGATATGTCCAGCTGCATAAGAGATGGAAGTATCTATTCAGTTCCCCTAATGTTCAACATTGCCATGTAATTCTCATATTAAGTTTCAGGATCACTTGTCACTTGATTGCATTTCACTGGCTGGCCTCCATGCTCAATGTGACAGTGGACTGAACTTACACTCCATGTTTGGCTGTGCTGGAAAAAGTACACTAAAATGATCAAGACTGTAATATAGAAATACAAGTAGAAGTTCGGATTTTTTTTTTTATATCTTTTTTATTTGGAAAAAGCAGTACAATAACAGCATTTCTATGCATACATAGGACACAAGTGCAGTTCCCAGGATTTTTTTTCACCCCTCTTCCCTCCCTCCCCCCTCCAAGTGACTCCATCTCCAATGTCTCTGTAACATCCTTGCTTTCTTCAGGACTACATATGGCATCAGGTCAACACTTAACAGGGGCAAAGGGCAATATCGCTTCAGAGTGTACATTTCAGAAGGAGAAAAAGAAGAAAGAGTGGGCAGACAAAAGAAAAAGACAAAGACAACCAAGAAACGAAAGTATTTACAAGTAAAAGTACAAAATGTACTTAAAGTAGGCCTATACCAAAAGCAGAAAGTACTCATTATGCAGAATGTCCCATTTCACAAGTTTTTTAAATGTATAAAAAAACCTTTGAAAATATCAGATCTACGAGCTCACAATGCGTCGCATTGTAATAATAATCAAAATCTACAAAGTAACTAACCAAAGTTTCCAAATGCAACAAACAAACACATCTAAGAAATTCTCATAAAATTCAAGTTCAACTTGCTGATCTACATCGACATGTTTTGAGCTTCATAACCTATATGTTGAACGTTTTTCAACATATAGGTCTGCCCCGTTCTGCTCTGTCTGACCACATCAGTTAAATCTGTAACATGAACTTTAGTTAGAACGGCATGCAAAGCTTAATTGACACTGTGCAGGCTCACTCCTTCCTTAGGTGTCTTCCCAACAGATCAAATTAAATGAAGTGCTCTTACTTATACTTGATTCAAGTCCACTTTACATGCAGGTTTCCTTTTACAGGGAAAAGAAATATAAGACCTAATAAGATGCTATTAAATGTTTCATTATTGTTTAGCTGCAGGGCTAAACCTATAGTCATTCCTCTGTGTCACAGTGGCTCAGGGGTAGAGTGGCCGAACCCGGGCATCCCCCAGAGTTAGTGTCGAAGTGTCCTTGAGCAAGACACTGAACCCCTAATTGCTCCCGATGTGCAGGTTGGTGCCTTGCATGGTTTCCCGCCGCCATCGGTGTGTGAATGTGTGGGTGAATGTAATGCACAATCTATGTAAAGCACCTTGGATAAAGGCGCTATATAAATGCACCAGTTAAAGGAGCATTCAGTGATTTGGGTGATTTGGAAAAAACCCCGGTCCGCCCCGGTAACAAGATGTGCACATGCACGGCACGCACTACAGTGGGGGGGACACGCAACAGGCCAACAGCACGCACACCAAGGCCCGCCCCCGCCCCGATCATGATTGGCGGAAGGCCCCTCTCATCCTGATTGGTCCGTTCAGTTTATTATTAAGATGATTTTAGGACACTTGGAGGACCCTGGAGGGGGGGGGGGGGGGTGGTTGTCTACCGAATATGGAAGCAATATTCCAATCTGTGCTGCGATGTCCCGTGTCGGAATGGCGGGACCCTTGAAAAAAATGTAAAGTACCGCCATTCCGAAAATTAGAAATCAATGTCGGAGTGGCGGGATGTCAAAATGGAAGGCTGATCCCGGTTTGGTTACCCCATGCAGGGACTCACTGGGGACAGGGAGGAACTCCTTATATGGTCAGCACACTAAGTAGGGAGGATTATCACAACAAAACAAAAAAAGAAGTGATAAGTGAAATCACTGAATATACCTTTAAGGTTACTATCCATGATATATCCAGAATGCATCCATATTAACAATGGTGTTATGAGTATACTCAACTGCTATACGATTTTGAGGTATATACAAATTTCAATACTTTTACTAATCTCAGAGGAAAGATATTGTACTACTGCACATAAAATTATATGAAAACGTTAGTTACTATAGTTCACTTTATAGATTTTGATTACAAAACACATTAGCCATATCTTGGCCATTTGAAAATAGCAGATATACAAGCTCACATAGGGATGCATTGTGAGCTTGTAGATTGGCTATTTTCAAAAGTTTGTTTAAAGGACCACTTCACCACTTTTCAACTTCTCATCATCAATGGTGAATCCAAGCTAATAGAAACGGCAGGCTTTCTTTTCCTGAAAAGTTGCAATGCAAAAGTTGAAGCCATCGTTCTCACGATAATAAAAATCTAAATATATTTTAAAACAAATCTTGTTAAAAAAAAGAATTTCCTAATGATGACGTCACTGGTGGACGGGTGTCCGAACTGCCCAAAGCCCTCCTATGAGACACAGACTGAGTAGGAAAAAAATGGTGGTGTTTTATCATGAACATTAGTGAGAACCAATTATATGAAGAGATGTTGAAAAGTGGTGAAGTGGTCCTTTAATACATTTTGAACTTTTGAAATGGGACATTCTGCTCAATGCTAGACCTGCTTTTACTTTTGGTATACTTGAAGTAGGCCTATATTTTGATGGCGATACTCTTACTTTTAATCAAGTAGGCTACATTTGTAATAATGGACGTATACTTGTAACAGTGTAGGCCCATACTGTTCTACTTAAAGTAAAACATGTGACCTACACGCACCTACTTTTTCCATCACTGGCCAGAACCTACTGGACATTAAGCTAGTGTCAGTCCTTCGCTTAGCTGTTACACCGAAATGTGTTACCTATTGAATTATTTGACTCCTGACTCAGAGGGTCACATTCACATGATCTTCAAAAGTCTGAAAATAACTTTTGAACACCGTTTGAACACGTAGCTACATGATTGATTGATTGATTGATTGAATATTTATTAACAGTTTGCAGAATTACAGTACATTTCAAGCACAAACTCAATACAAAGACTGTTAACTGTGAGTGGACGACCCAATTAAGCATTACACTTGTTTACAAGAGGGTCCACCATGTTCAATTCATCAAAATTTAGAGACGTACAAATAGACACTTCTATATAGTCAAAGAACAGAACAGGAATTCATCATAATACATTATAATACACATGCACATACACATACACATGCACTGTGATCGAATTGGTCCTAAAAATCATCACTATGATGGCCCGCACATGCATTTGCTCTGATGTAATAAATAGGTAGAAGTAGTCAACGTCGTCAACCAAAAGAAGTTTGTTTTATCTTATCTCTTAGACTCTTTATCTTAAATGAAACCGAAACATGTATACAACCTCTGGGGTCACATAATTCGATAGGGCACCGATGTCATTGTAACAGCGCGTGCAACCCGCGCCTGTAAAGCGCACGACATGACGGTGAGCGCTGCACGGGACAGTGGACGTATATTTACGAAGCAGGATACAACTAAAACTATATTAAACGACAGCGAATCTATTTTTTCTGTTCAAGAAAGAGGTGAGACGTTGCTTTATTACCGGTAAGTGCAGCCTGCTCCAGAAGTTGCCAAACGGCTATACTTTTGTGTCAAAAAATAAATATTCATTTATTGAATCAATTCAATTCTTCTGTTTTGTCGGTTCTGTTTGCCTATTTTAAGTTGGAGCCACTATATTAACTGCATTAACGTCAGTTTAGCTACATACATATAGGCTATAACCTATATTGTGATCGGATAATTGGCTTATCCATTTTTTATTTATTTATAGTCACTCAGACATGAGAAAACGTGTCTAGCTATTCGTCATATGAATGGGAAAACAGGTGCGTGTATTGGTTGTGTTTTAAATTGGACATTTGGGCTTATTAGAGCTGGGCACTGTTATAATGTTTTTTTTTAAAGACATGACTTCTACATCTGCGTAATTATTTTACCTGGATGGTGTTTCAGTCGGATTAGAGACAATGATGTAAATTAGTTCTCTTATGAGCTGTAATTACTGCATAGGCAGGGCCGGATTAACCCTCCCAATAAGGGCCCCCGGGCTAGACAACATTTCAGGGCCCCCCTGGGCTGCACGGTGCGTTTTTGGCAAGCCGTACTGGCGGAAAAGAATTAGCAGGGGCGCTGGAAGGTATTTATACCAGATAGATAGATAGATAGATAGATAGATAGATACTTTATTGATCCCGAAGGAAATTTGTTTTGTCCAACAGCTCCAGTGTAAAAACATACATACAGAATAAAAAGAGCATGATGAACATATAAAAGTACATTACATCATAGAAACAGTAGAAAAAGGCAATAGCAAAGAGTTAAAAAGTACAGCACCAAACAAAAGCAAAGCAAAAACATCAACTGACCAACCCCCTCCCTCCTCGTCTCCCCCCCACGGCCCCCATTGATTCATTATATAGTCTAATGGCCCTTGGGATAAAGGAATTCTTAAGTCTATCTGTGCTGCATGTCTGGGATAGAAACCTGTTACTGAATTTGCTCTTCTGAGAATAAAGTGCAGAGTGCAGTGGGTGACTGACATCGTCCAGGATGGCTAGTGTCTTGGCCAGAGTCCTCTTCTCTGCCATCACCGCCACAGAGTCAGGCTTGGTCCCTGTCACCTTGCCTGCTCGCTTAATCAGTCTGTCTAGTCTGGCTGTGTCCCTCTGTCTGGCGTTCCCTCCCCAACACACCACAGCATAGAAAAGAACACTGGAGACCACTGACTGATAAAACATCTGCAGGAGCTTCCCACAGATGTTGAAAGAGGCAAGTGTCCTCAGAAAATACATCCTACTCTGACCCTTCTTATACAGACAGTTCGTGTTGACTGACCAGTCCAGCTTGTGGTCAAGCTCCACACCCAGGAACTTGTATGACTTAACCGCTTCGACCTCCACCCCCCCGATGGAAACAGGCTGGGGGGTGGGGCGGGCTCTCCGGAAGTCAATCACAATCTCCTTTGTTTTGGAGACATTGAGCTGGAGCCTGTTCAGATGACTCCAGTCCACAAAGTCCTCAATCACTTTTCTGTACTCCCCCTCCTCCCCCCCCTTGATGCACCCGACGATGGCGGTGTCGTCTGAAAACTTCTGCAGGTGGCACATCTCTGTGCAGTGCCTAAACTCTGCCATGTACAGGGTGAAGAGAAGAGGGGCCAGCACAGTCCCCTGGGGGACTCCTGTGCTGCAGGTCACGGTGTCGGATGTACAGTCCCTCAACCTGACGTATTGTAGTCTGTCAGTGAGATAGTCCATGATCCAGGATACAAGGTGTGAGTCAACGTGCATATTGGTCAGTTTGTCTTTCAGAAGGGGGGGCTGTATTGTGTTAAAGGCGCTTGAGAAATCAAAGAAAATAATCCTCACAGCGCCACTTTCCTTGTCCCGGTATGCGAATTGCAGGGGATCCTGGGCATGCTGCACCTGAGGTCTGATGAAGTGTAGAATCAGCCTCTCTAGTGTCTTCATTAGGTGAGAGGTCAGCGCTACAGGTCTGAAGTCGTTTAGTTCACTGTGTCGCCCCTTCTTTGGTACTGGAACGATACAGGAGGTTTTCCACAGTGTGGGAACCTTCCCCAGACGGAGGGGGGTTGAAGCGAAATTTCGGGTCTTATTCGGGTATAATTGGCCTAATAATGACTTATTTAGGACCTAGCACCGCAGCATCATGTACGAGAGAGAGAGAGAGAGAGACTCGTATACACATGCGCACACAGCAGTGTAGTGTCTCCACTCTCCATATATGATCTCTCTCTGGAAGGAGCTGTATATGAACTGTGCGGCCGCACTGAGCGTTCCAACACAAACACTCGACAAACATCTCTAACACACACACACCTGTTATACTTACTATTAGTTGTCGTTGTGTTGTTATTTCCACCTCCTCCTCCTCATCCGAGTAACCGAGTTAATCATAATAACAGTATGTGACTCTTATTGTGTTGTTGTTTGGGTTAGATTTCTTTAAACCACTTGGTGCAGGTGAAAAATTAAAACTACAATACGTTTTATGTTTCGTCATGTTGTTGTGTCTACTCACTCACTGTGCAATCTGCACGCTCTGATAGACATGTCAAAAAATTCTCCTCTCCACCAGCAGGGGGTGCTGGCGCACCCTCCGCACCCCCCTTCCAGCGCTGATGAGAATTAGGGTATTTTGTTTTAATTTCGCTGTAATGTTGGGGTACCCAGTCCCCCCAAAAGAGAGAGGCAGCGGCTGCAGCCCACGCTAACGGGACCAGGGCCGGACTTACCGTTTGTGGACTCTTATCCTCACAGTCTACAGGCAATCAGAGCACAAACCACAGACCACAGAAAATCTATACTTTTTGGGTGCAATAAAATTACAAAAACTTTTTTTAACCGTATTAATGCCAGGAACACGGAGTTACGTTAATTTCTCCACCCCCTGCCTTGTGACAGAACGTGAAATTTTGTCTTTCTTTAATATCATTTTAATCCGGTAATTAAAAATGTTTTTTTTCTTTTTTTTTAATAGTCCTTATTTTCCTCAAAATGTGGCAAACTGCCATCTTTGAGACCTTATACAAGTCTAAACTTTGATAGAGCTAAGAAAGTGAAAGCACTCCGCAGCGATGCATTGCCTGGAATGAGAATCTGGCTCAAATTTGGTCTCTCTTACCCTCTGCTGCAGCCTGCAGGGAACCTCTCTCTCTCTCTCTGTCTCTCTCTCTCTGTGTGTGTGTGTGTGTGTGTGTCTGTGTGTGTGTGTGTGTGTGTGTGTGTGTGTGTGTGTGTGTGTGTGTGTGTGTGTGTGTGTGTGTGTGTGTGTGTGTGTGTGTGTGTGTCTCTCTCTCTTGCGCTTTAATCATAAAATGGTAATTGGTCATTACGTCCGCTATATTATTTCATAAAGTCCACATTGATGTCTGCCTGGCTGGGTCGGGTCTCTTGGAATGTCGGAATTCCATTTGAAAGAAATCTCGGAACAGATCGGAATCGGATGAAATAGTCACGGATCCATTCGGGTTGGGTTTCCTCTTTGAAAATGTTTTCGGAACGGGTCGGAATCGGTAAAATGTCACAGATTAATTTCTGATTTCGGGACCATTTGTTTGGACCCGTGAAGAGCTCTAGTGTGGATACGCAGGTGTGACTTCAGGTTACTTGACGCATAGAAACTCTTGTCACACTGTTCACAGTGGTAAGGTCTTTCTCCAGTGTGGATACGCTGGTGTATCTTCAGATCACTTGACTCACGGAAACTCTTGTCACACTGTTTACAGTGGCATGGCCTTTCTCCAGTGTGAATATGCTGGTGTCTCTTCAGATGATTTGACAGACGGAAACTCTTGTCACACTGTTCACAGTGGTATGGCTTTTCTCCAGTGTGGATACGCAGGTGTAACATCAGGTTACCTGACACAGAGAAACTCTTGTCACACTGTTTACAGTGGTATGGCTTTTCTCCAGTGTGGAGACGCAGGTGGATCTTAAGATTACCTAACACAGAGAAACTCTTGTCACACTGTTTACAGTGGTATGGCTTTTCTCCAGTGTGGAAACGCTGGTGTTTCTGCAGCTGCTCTAACTTACTGAAACTCTTGTCACACTGTTTACAGTGGTATGGCTTTTCTCCAGTGTGGATACGCAGGTGTGACTTCAGGTTACCTGACGCATAGAAACTCTTGTCACACTGTTCACAGTGGTAAGGTCTTTCTCCAGTGTGGATTCGCTGGTGCTTCTTCAGATCACATAAACTACTGAAATTCTTGTCACACTGTTTACAGTGGTATGGTTTTTCTCCAGTGTGGATTCGCTGGTGTCTCTTCAGATCACTTGACCGACTGAAACTCTTGTCACACTGTTTACAGTGATATGGCTTTTCTCCAGTGTGGATACGCAGGTGTGACTTCAAATTACTGAAACTCTTGTCACACTGTTTACAGTGATATGGCCTTTCTCCAGTGTGGACACGCAGGTGTAGCTTCAGGTTACCTGACAAAGAGAAACTCTTGTCACACTGTTTACAGTGATATGGCTTTTCTCCAGTGTGGATACGCAGGTGTGACTTCAAATTACTGAAACTCTTGTCACACTGTTCACAGTGATATGGCCTTTCTCCAGTGTGGACACGCAGGTGTGACTTCAGGTTACCTGACAAAGAGAAACTCTTGTCACACTGTTTACAGTGATATGGCCTTTCTCCAGTGTGGATACGCAGGTGTGACTTCAGGCTACCTGACACAGAGAAACTTTTGTCACACTGTTTACAGTGGTATGGTTTTTCTCCAGTGTGGATTCGCTGGTGTTTCTTCAGACCACTTGACCGACTGAAACTCTTGTCACACTGTTTACAGTGATATGGCTTTTCTCCAGTGTGGACACGCAGGTGTGACTTCAGGTTACATGACAAAGAGAAACTCTTGTCACACTGTTTACAGATGTGTGCTTTCTTTCCTGTGTAACTCGGCTGATTTGTCTTTACTCCTCCCGCCAGAGCTACATTTGTGGTAAACTGTTGATGACTGTTAGATGTAGGTTCACCTGTGTCTCCATGTTTCTGGCTGGTTACAGAGCAGTTTATTATTTGCTGACGGGCCGCTGAAGGGATCTGCTCACTCCTCTGTGTCCTTCCTTCCATCATGAAATGCAGCTATTAAATGGACTGTGAGGAGAACGAGAGTTCTTAGGTTCCTCTGTTGGGGTTGGACAATAGTCACTCACTCAGGGCTACTTCTCAGGAAAGTCCTCCAGGGTAAAACTCAATACTAAGCTCGGAGATGAAGTGAAAGTAATGACAATTCAAACTTTATGTATAGGCTGACCAGGAGGTAAGGTCTGACATCACACACAGCACAAACTGTTGCCGTGCAAGCTTGGAAATGCAGATTTGTGCAGGCCGTCCATTTTTGAGCGATTTGCCGACACCATACAGTGGTTCCCAAAGTGAGGTCCGGGGACTCCCAGGGGTCCTTGAGGGAGTTCCAGGGGGTCCCCAACTAAATGATAGTTTGGAACCTTGGACCCTTATGGGCAGAGCCGGATTTACCTTGATGAGGGCCCCCGGGCTGGAGCAAATTTGAGGGCCCCCCTCAAATTCGGGCCCGCGAGGCCGATTTTCTTTTGGCTATTTTGTTTTCATTTTGGGGTACCCAGGCCCCTAAAAAGAGAGGCAGGCAGGCAGGCAGGCAGGCAGAAGCTCTCAATGGTTTAACCATAATACAACTAAATACAATAACTTTACACACATTTCACTTGAATTTGATTTCAATACTTTACAATTTTATAATTACATTTTTTTTGGGGGGCTCCCCTAGTCGGGGGCCCCCCGGGCCTCTGTGCATAGGCCTATAGGTTGTGTTTGGAAAATGTATGGCATTTTGTAGTTTATTGTTCATATATATCTCAGGCTTCAGCTGTAATGTCGGTGGAGTATATAGCCTAATGAGGATTTAAAAAACAGCAAGATAGCCTATTGCTTAAAGTTCATGAATGGCTGTAAAGCAAGCAATCACTTATCAATTCCCCCATCTCTCTCTCTCTCTCTCTCTCTCTCTCTCTCTCTCTTCCTCGCAATCTTTCCTACTCTATTTCTCTCTCTCTCTCTCTTCATCTCTCTCCCTCTGGAATGTAAAGTAGTTCACCTTCAAACTTACTTTCTATCAATTGTACACCCCTGCCTTGAATTCACTGAGATATTTTTGTTTTTGCATTTCTGAGCCAAAAAATGTATGACGGGAGAAAAAGTCTGAATGTCTCCTATACTGGAGACCATAAAAATATGGAAAAAGTGGTTTCTACAGACCTGGTTTGAAGACTTTTTCAGCTATTTCTTTATACATCCAGTCCGAAATGAAACCGGAAACCACCGCAGCAAGGGCAGGTCTTCACTGGGTATAGAATCAGAAAGTTAGAAACCCTAGAGATATACACTACTTTATTATTAATTTTACCATAATTTACTTATGTATGCATATCATGACGATTTAAAAAAGACTAAACTAGCGATTGAAAACCCAAAGGTTGCTATGGTTAGTGTGTGACGTCACTGACATAGCTGATCAGACTATATAAGACCTTGCACCACTCAGTTCACACGGTGTGATTTTTGTAGAACTCTTGATCATTTTAAAGATTTGCCTTTTTTATTTTTTGAGTGGTGCAAACCACTCCAACAACTGGCTTTGTTAGTACCCGTGTGTGTTTGTGCCTGTACTGGTGAGCATGGTTGCTATGGTTAGTATGTGATGTCAGTGACGTCACCAAAACGTAGTTGCACCACTCAGTTCACACAGGTGTGATTTTATTATATCCACCAGGCAGGCTGATATCGTCTCGTTGCACAGCTACAGTAGTCTCACAAACAATTCTTAAATCTCACCATTCAGCATCAATCTCTGTATGCATGTTTCCAGCCGGCCAAGGACCGCAATTCCTAAATATTGTTCAAAACAACAACTATATTTTCTTTGTGAATTAATAATTACAGAGCAGTCATCCCTCCTGTCTGTCTGTCTAGTATTGGAGCTACTAACAAATGAAAACGGTCCTGTCCTTTTTTCTGCAGACAGTGAAACAATACACGACGGGCACACAAGCCAAGGCCCACATGATGCCACCTCGTCAAACCTGCATGTAAATATGACTAAATAATATCTTTTTCAGCGATTCCCTGCGGTCGCACCAAAATAGTTCTTGTGATGTATAGGGTCTTGTTGGTGAAGTTTCTAAAGATATATGTCCAGTCCTATTTTTGAGCAATTGTAAGCTACAAGTAAGTAAGTAAGTAAGTAAGTAAGTAAGTAAGTAAGCTACAAGCTCATTGCATTTGCTAAGTGTGAAGTCAGAACAGCTCACGCAGCTTTTCACTGTGGTAGTGCAGGTCAATGTGAAGAGAGTGTCATACCGAGCCAATGCATGCCACTAGGTGAACACTATTCACGTGCGACCCCAACAATTGAGTTTGGACCATAATCTCAGTCCACATGGACCCCAGAGGACTCCAGTACATGTATGCTACATGGTGTCAATGTGTCATGCCAATGGTCTGATGGCCCATTATTCTGAAAATTTTAAATTACCATTAGACCAACATCTCAGTAGTTGTATGGCCCGTTATCCCGAAAACAAATTCCCATTGTTCTGAAGGCCCATTGCTCTGCAAATACACACTCTGGACTGGATTTGTGCACTGTCCATGGTTCTGAATCGGCAGATACAGATGCACTGCCATTATTATACATTTCTTGACAGGCTAAGATTCCATTTACAAAATAGTTATTCTTTACTGTTTATACCGATGTGTATACCGATTGGCTAAAATGCCATGGCTTTAAAAAATACATTATTTTTACAAACGTAACACCTACTGAAATTTCTAAGCTTGAGGTAGATATTGGGCTCCATTTTCGTCACTGCTAAACCCTTTATCCCTAAACTGCTTTGAATTTTTTACTATTTTGAAAAACACTTTTGAATAGTTCAACTAGCCAATCTACATTGACACGTTGTGAGCTTGTAGACTGGCCATTTTAAATATTCAAAAATGTTTTGCAAAATAGTACAAAAATAAAAGACGTTTAGGGATAAGGGGTTTAGCGGTGACGAAAATGGAGCCCCTATTGCCTAGTCTATATAATCTCCATTGGCAAGCATGATTATTACATAGGCTATAGTTAAGTAGCCTATCTGCATGGATATGAGGTGTAATGTTTAATGTCATCTCTACTTAACCAGAAATATCAGCTTACTGTTTACAAACATTTTGTGACCAAGTGGTTCATTTGATTCAAGGTGCTTTCCCCTGATGATCTCAGTAGAACGCCTAATGTCGGGCTGCCAACTGTCAATCTCACGTTAGGTCGATGGCCAGTGGTCAAAATGTGATTTTGTGGGTGACAAATTAGTCTTCTTTGCGTGTGTGTGTGTGTGTGTGTGTGTGTGTGTGTGTGTGCGTGTGCGTGTGCGTGTGCGTGTGTGTGTGTGTATGCTTCCAATGCTGAAAGGTACCAGCCAGTATTGTCAACGATTTCAGGTGTACATGACTAACCCATTTTGGGGCGGGAACCCCTTTTGGTGTTAGCATTATGTTATGCTTTAGCTATTGAAAAATAGCAGATCTACAAGCTCATAGCGCGCCACCGAGTGGCGCGCTATGAACTTGTAGGTCTGCTATTTTTGAAAAATCGAAGAACGACTGACATAGAAACATATCTTTTTCAGAAAACTCAGGATGTAGAAGACATTTTTATAATCTGATCTCAGGTCAGAATGGGCTAAACAGGAATATGTATCCTGTATATGTTTTTTGGTGTAAAGGAGCTTTCCATCCAAGCATCCAACGGACTTCCAGCATGCACCATGGTGGCCCTTTTGGTCCACAAATTGCTGTTTCAGCACCATGGACAGAGACACTCTCGTACAAAAATGTGCGATGTCTGCCAGAATCTGATGTAGTCCAGCTGCTTAGCTCCAATATATAAAGGGATCGTTCAGTTTGTGATAAAAGCATGACATTTGGTACACATATAGCCAAAGGCATCCCAAACATAATTGGAGGTGGAGGCATCCTGAATTTTCAACATGGCACCCATGGCAGCCATTTTTCATAATGCCACCACTGGCAATTGGAATGTATTCAGCATCATGAAAACCCCCTAGTTTGATATGTCACATGCTACTTAAAGCATATGGAAATTTGGAAAATATTGCCTTATAATAGGATGTCAATGGTGGCATTTTGAAAAATGGCTGCCATGGGTGCCATGTTGAAAATTCAGGATGCCTCCACCTCCAATTATGTTTGGGATGCCTTTGGCTATATGTGTACCAAATTTCATGCTTTTATCACAAACTGAACGATTGTTATGGACCATGCTGCACTAATGGCCCAGTTTATCTGAGGCCGATTCTACAAAATGGCTTCTAAATTATCAATGTTTCTATGTCAGTGGTTCTCAAAGTATTTCATGTCAAGGACCTCAAAAATTATATGTTATTGGCCGCCGACCCTCAACTGAAAATATGTTGTTCCAGGGGACCCCCCCCCAGAAGCAAAGATTTGAGTCAAAAGCATTCAAAGATTTTCCGCCACGTTTTCACGATTTTTCAAAAATAGCAGATCTACAAGCTCGTAGCGCGGCACTCGGTGCCGCGCTATGAGCTTGTAGATCTGCTATTTTTCAATAGCTAAAGTATAACATACTGCTTAAAACACCAAAAGGGGTTCCCGTTCAGAATGAGTTATACTGTATGTATGTCTGCAGCTGCTTCTATCCGGATCAAACCACCATAATGCACAATACACACACCCAGTGGTGTGCTGTGGATATTTTAAGTAGTTAGGGCTACTTTAATGACGTCACAGGCACATCACATGCACACGCACGCGGCGCGCATGCATGTGCACATAGCCACAGCTCAGTGCTATAGTTGAAATACTGTATTCTGTATATGATGGAAAACCAGTTATTCTAATGTATATCTTATTATTTAGTTGCATTGTTAATTTTGCTGTTTTTATTTTTGTTTCAATTCATTATTTTCCTTTTTTTTTGTTTTATATAAAAAGCCCTTTGCAATACTCACAAAACAATCACAAGAACTTCCAACAACGGTCAGGGTTTAATATCCATTTGAGTTTCTGGTATATACAACTCTTGTTCTTCGATCCACTGCTAAGCGATGCAGGGATCTCTTGTACAGCTGCTTTCTCTCAACAGCTGGGAGTCGACAGGCATAATTACAGGTTTAGGCACGTAACCAGCGACGAAGCAAAGTTTCCTCCTGGATGCATGTCTTCTCCTTCGGTGGCACGGTGGTCGTCATTGTATAGATATCCGCATGCAGTAAGCAGCAGTCACAGTGTGTACAGACGGTTTAACCGAGTGAGGACGTGAGTGAGAACATCGCCCATTCAGGGCGGGAACCCCTATTGGTGTTTTAAGCATTATGTTGTACTTTAGCTGTTGAAAAAATCGTGAAAATGTGATGCAAATCTTTGAATATATATTCTTTCGGAGTGAACATTTTTAACAATTTCTTTTGCTTCTGGGGCGTCCCTGGAACAACATATTTTCAGATGGGGGTCGGTGGCCAATTACATATCATTTGGGGTCCTTTGACATGAAATATTGAGCACCACTGATATAAAAACATAGGGTGTTTCAGAAAACTGTCATGATTTAGAAGACATTTTTTTTAATTTCGACGTCAGGCCTAAATGGGTTAATGTTATGCAAAGCATGACAAAGCAGCCATGGGTAAACGGCGCCACCGCTTTGTTGACCGCTCCGCCAACGCGCATTGTCGTGCATGCACGTGCATGTGGGGGGCGTACATGTGGGGGCGTGCATGTGGGGGGCTATCTAATATCCTTGTTTAGGCCTGCATTTGAAAACTAGACTGTAATAAGCTATCTCTATTGTGTATTGTTGGAGCAATGGACCTTCCGGAGTATTAGGAATTTGTTTTCGGGATAATGGGCCATTTGAGTAATGGGATTTCAGACCAATGGTAACGTTTTCAGACTATTGGGTTTTCCTATAACAGTGGTTTTCAACCCTTTTCATATCAAGGTCCATTATTTATTCTGCATTTGAACCACGACGGACCACCATTTGATTTAGATTTAGCTTCTCAGATCCAAAACGTAGAATATTTTGTTCTCGTCATATCAGTCAGATCGGCAGTGCGACGTATAGGTGCAGTGCCGAATCAACCCCTCCATGGACACGCGCCATGTGATTCGCGTGCACGTAACACAATCAAAAGAACGACACTTTTTGCATTTGCGTCGCGAGTGGTTAAGAAACTATTGGACGACCAAAAACACTAGCTGGGGTTCCAGTGTTGCGTTACATTGAAATTGGTGACCTATGAATACGGTTTTCGACGGAACAGCTGTACCTATTTGAAATACCGTAGTCCAGCACAGGGCCCTGCAAGCTACGGGCCCTGGAGCTTAATTTCCAGTAAATTCCATTGTTAATCCGGGGCCTGCGTAGGTGTGATGGCCTCTAGTATTTTAGAGTTGTCGAAAGTTGGCATATCAGCAATACAGAATCATTTCATTTAATTTAGAAGCATGGCAGCAGTTGATGTTGTCGTTATGTATGTATATCTGTTGAAGTCAGAAAGTGCCACGTTTATTTTTCTCTTCTCGCTTTCTCACTCAACGCATATCTACGTACGTGTCTAGCAAAATCTAACAAAACAACAAGAATGATCATTTTGACCATGAACTCACAACTCACAACTATAGCCTACATCACATCCCTGTTTTGTTTGTTTTCTTGGGGGGGGGGGGGGGGGGGGGGGGGGGGAATGCAGACATTTTCATAATATCCCCAGTGGGGCTTTCCTACAACTGCGGTGAAACAACAACACCACTTGGATTATCTTCTCAGTCACAACCTGCCCGACACGGACAAAGCACGCTCAGTGGCCAAAGACACGCCGCTGTCTGCCGTCGTTCAAAATGTACGCGTGTGTGTGTGTGTGTGTGTGTGTGTGTGTGTGTGTGTGTGTGTGTGTGTGTGTGTGTGTGTGTGTGTGTGTGTGTGTGTGTGTCTCTCACTCGGACACACGATATTCATGGAGAAACAACAACAACACAGACCCGTGGCGTTATAGACGTGAGCGTGCCAACAATCTACAAGCTCACAACGCTTTGTGATGCAACACGTTGTGAACAGATCAGATATTGTATAGTGCATGCATAAAGTGAGTTGCAAAGTGAGTTTAACGTTGTTCAATGCAATCAGATAGGACTTTTCTGTTTGGATGTATGGGCTGTCAAAGCCAGAAAGTAGTTATGTTTTTCCACTGAGTAAGCTTTCTCGCATAACTTCTGGGTATGATGATGATGTCACGCGCATACCCTCTGTATTAAAATTGCCTTGAGGGTGATTGGACGACGGACGCCACAAATGTAACATACAATTACAATACAAAACTGTTAACTGTGGACGACACCATAAGCATTACACTTGTTTACAATAGGGTCCACCATGTTCAATTCATCATAACATTTTGAGACGTACAAATATACACTTCTATATAGCCAAAAACTCATCATAGAGGAGGTAAAAAGGGAAGAAAACATATACAGTGAGGGGAAAAGGGGTGGGTGGGGGATTCAGATTTGAATTGCAGCCGTTCGTAGGTGCGGTTTTGAAGGAGTCAAGGGATTTGCATGTCTTAATGACTGTTGGTAGGGCGTTCCACATTTTGATGGCATAGGAGCGAAAGGAATTTAGTCCCTTGTTTGTGCCGAATCTGGGTTGCAACATGGTTTGTTGAACTCCCTCTGGTGTTGTGGCCGTGGACTTCGTTGACATTAAGGAAGTATTTAGACCGGTACATGGGTATCTTGGTGGTGGAGTCTTGTGGACCACACCCATTGCAAGATGCTGTACTCTGTCGTCAACCCTAAGCCATTCCGGTCAAAGTGGGCAGGGGTGAGGTGGGTTCAGGGGGTGAGGCCCAGTAAGCCTGACCAGTTTGTTTTGGGAAGTCTGGAGCCTTGTTTTAGCCATTTTATCCATTTTATCACCGGAAAGATTTGTCTCCAGGATGGAACCTAGCTAGGTAATTTCATCTTTTCGTATGATAATATTGTCACCCACTCTAACCAAGAAGCCATCTGCCTTGCTGAGATTATTATTTGATCCAAAGAGAATGGATTCAGTTTTTCCCAGGTGTAAAGATAGTTTGTTATCAGCGAGCCAGGTGCAGATTCTACCGAGTTCAGAGCTGAGGGCCTTTTCAAGCTGCATTTGCGAACAGGAACGTTGCAGTCACAAGCTGATGTCATGTCGTTTACATATATTAGGAACAGTAAAGGCCCTATTATGCTTCCTTGTGGAACGCCACAGCTCACTGGGAGGGGGGAGACAGTGTTCCGTTCACCTCCATCATTGCAGTTATTTTCACATAAATATAAATTGTTTCTATGTTGAAAAATGTCTATACGTTTTACATTTTGTTTTTCAAAAAGAACAGAAATAGCTGATCTACAAGCTGTTGTTGTGAGCTTGTAGATCAACTGTTTCCGCTATTTTGTAAATCTTTTGGAAAGAAAAAATATATATATTTTTTTTTGACATAAGTGACAGTGATTTCCTTGTATATTTAAGTTATTTCTCATATCACTTTGCAATTTGTCATTACAAAGCAAAAAAAAAAAACACAATTAAATTGGTAATCGCAATTAATTGCAAATGTAAGTTTGTAATCGTGCAGTTGCTGACGATGCCACCAACTCCACTGGAGCTGTATTGATCAGAGCAATGTGTACTGTACAGCAAACAGTATGTATGTTTCAGTGTCTCCATGTCACGTGTGGGGTGGAGCATTGCTCCCATTACACATGTAGTGATTATCTACAGTGTGTAGGAATGAAAACGCATGCTGTACCACAGCAAGTTGACTGTCATGATCCATCCTGAGGCCCCTATTAAGCACGTCCTAATTAACCCCAAGTCTATATTGCTTAACTTACGACGTGGAGGCGTGACCAATTATGCCATTTTGCTATTAAAGCTGCTATAAGCAATACTATGTAAAAATATTAATGACCTTTTTATTTTTTATTTTTTTGGTATTCAGACAGCCAGCAATGGGTAGAACGCTCCCAAAAAGAATGTAGTCTTTGTGACACATCTAGGGGCCGCAATCTGCATTCAAAGATGTTCCTAGAAGCTTTGTCATTGGTCGAAAAAAACCTGGTCGCAGTGACTAACCAATCAGGAAGCAGACAGGCAAATCGACCAATGACAAAGCTTCTAGGAAAATCTTTGAATGCAAATTGCGGCCCCTAGATGTGTCACAGAGACTACATTTTTTTGGGAGCGTTCTACCCATTGCTGGCTGTCTGAATACCAAAAAAATAAAAAATAAAAAGGTAATTAAAATGTTGACATATTATTGCTTATAGCAGCTTTAATAGTGCGGTTATTTGCGCTCTGCACCATACATGGCGCTTTGCATAAAACAGACAACAACAACAGCACTACTCCTCTTCAGCTTCAGTGTTGAGCGGTGTTACTCACAAGATCATTCGTACTTACCATAATTTGAAGAAAAAAACAGTGACATTTGTAGCACTTTGTAGCACTCACCGGCATGTGTGATTAAAATTTGGGGGAGGTTGTACGTTGTACATGGAAGGCAATCATAACCAATCATAGCCATTCAGCTTTTTCATATTCCAATCATAGCCAAGGGGTGGCGGTGGCTCAGGGGCAGAGTGGCTGGATGGGACCCGCAAGGTTGCCAGCTCGAACCCAGGCTCCCACAGAGTTAGTGTCGAAGTGTCCTTGAGCAAGACACTGAACCCCTAATTGCTCCCGATGTGCAGGTTGGTATACTGTACCTTGCATTGTTTCCTCCGGCATCGGTGGGTGAATGTGTGATTGTAATGCACAATCTATGTAAAGCGCCTTGGATAAAGGCGCTATATGAATGCACCATTTTTATTTTTGAGTGGTGTAAACCACTCCTACAACTGGCTTTGTTAGTTTACGTGTCTGTCCGTACCAAAAAATGAGCATGGTTGCTATGGTCACCCAGTTCACACAGGTGTGATTTCATTACGTCAGACATTACGTCAGACCACAGCTGATCAGGCTATATAAGACCTTGCACCACTCAGTTCACACGGGTGTGATTTTTTTTTAATATCCAATCAGATTGGAATATGAAAAATCTTAATGATACCTCATGATTCCAGAGGTGATGTGTGCTGATTTGTGTGAATCGTGGACAAAATCTGTAAGAGTAGTAGTAGCAAAATGCACATGCACGAATAGAGCACATATACCTACAGTACCACATATGTAGAAGTCCTTCCCGTAGCTCAGGGGTTCTCAACGTTTTTGGCCGGGGACCCCCGGAAATGCTTTGGCAATGTCTCGGGACCCCCGCCCCGCCCCCTCCCGACCCCCAATATAAATTGACTGCTACAATAACCTTAAACCATTTTGGGCGGAAACCCCTTTTGGTGTTTTAAGCATTGTTATAATTTAGCTATTGAAAAATAGCAGAACTACAAGCTCATAGCGCGCCACCGAGTGGCGCGCTACGAGCTTTGTAGGTCTGCTATTTTTGAAAAATCGTGAAAATAAAATTTAAGTTTATATTGTGTTTAGGATTTTTTTTTTTTTTTTTGAAAATAATTTGGGGACCCCCCAAAATAATTTGGCGACCCCCCGAGGGGTCGCGACCCACGGGTTGAGAACCCCTGCCGTAGCTGACCGGGGTTCAAATCCGACCCAGGGCACCCTCTCTTTGTCTCAGTTCACAGTTGTGGTATACAGAGAGAGACATGTAAGAGAGACTATAGCAACTCAATCAGTGGCCTGGTTTTCAGACCCACTGCCGGTCGATGTCAAGTATTGACGTCTGCATATTATGTGGGTTGTTGTCACATCGCAGCCAGCAGGCTGGCTTCAGCATACAGTAGGCTTGGGCTGCATCTATGTGGGACATACAGTGTCTGTATGTCCCCCATATTTAGCCCAGATATGGAGCTTTTGCCAAAACATGGAGATGATTATTGCAAAATCTCTACATACAGTTCATCGGCTATTTGAAAATTGACGATCCACAAGCTCACAACACGTCATGATTCTACGTGTTGTGAGCTTGTAGGTCTGCTATTTATTTTTGTAGATGAAACAGAGAGCAGAAAAGCGGGGAGGTAGACAATGTACAGTAGCAGAGCAAAGCTGAGAGGGAGACAGTGTAGATGAAACGGATAAGCTAAAGAAAGCTAAATTGTGAAATAAATTTAAAATTGGGAATTTATGTAGTGCATTTCTCCAAAGCACTTTACAATGTGCATTACATTCACCCTTTCACACACCGGAAACAAGCCATAATAGTGCTTTCTTGGGTTATAAATCCTCTTAGCAGATCTTGTGTTGTACTGTAACTTTCCTGTGATTTTTTTTCTGCAAACTGCTAATAAAGTATTCAATCAATCAATCAATCAATCAATCAATCAATCAATCAATCAACCAACCAACCAATAGCAGAGGAAACCATGCAAGTAGCAACCTTCTCCTACTGTATATAATCTATTCCTCTTATGATAATGATACATGTGTGTCTTACTGTAGTCAACACGACAGAGAAAAACATTCATTTTAACAGCCATAATATTGTTAATCGTTGTTTGGGGTTTTATAGTTTGGGGGGGATTTGGATGTGATTACGTTCAGACCTGCTTGTGGCAAAATGCCCCCCTTTGATTATTGTTTTGGTGGCGGTCATTATCGAGGGCCTTTTGTTCCCATGCAGAGCTCAGTGTTTGGACAGCCATGCAGACACACTAGAGGACCTGCATGTCAGAATCAGAGTCCTTTATCCTCTAAATCCAGTTGCTGTATAGGACTTCACGTTGGTGACGTTTGTGCGCAGACATTATCAACAAACACTTGATGACAGACAGACTACATCCCGGCAAACAGATACGTACGTACGACCCCACAGTCGGTACAATGTGGAACGGCGCAGTGCTCTACAGTATTAACATTCCACACCTATTAAAGCTTTGCTCACAAATGCTTTATTATTTGCAAAGCAGATCTTGCATTACCGACAACAAGGCCTCACATTTTGTGCCGTTCCTGTTGTTTACGGTTCAGGACAATCCAATAGACGTCAGCCAACACAACAATCCGTGCGGGGGCACGTCAAGACTGATCGGAACACGCTGACCTCCCTTTGTACTGGCAGAGAGCTTTTCCCAAACCATGGGTTTTAGTTTCGTGAGTTCAAAGACAAGAGAGACTGTTCAGGCAGTTAACACCGTGAACGATGACTGGGATAAAATATGTCATTTTAAAGGTTCATGGCTGTCCACACTACGACTATAACGATGACAGTGGTGAACGATATTGTTTAGATCAATTTCAGAGTGTTTTCTTGAACGACAGAAACATTGACCTCCATCCAATCAATCCATCAGAGGGACATCTGACTCAGTGCTCACGCACACGCACGCACACACAGAGAGAAAGAGACTGAACTGAGAGAGAGCACGTGATGAGGAGATGCCATGGGGGAAAGGGAGGGTATAGTTCTATACTCTGGAATTATTCTGTGACATTGAAAACGTATTCCCTGTGAACCTTAATCTCACTATACATGACACCTTAATATAGGGCTGTAATCTGGATGAGCAAGAGAAAGGTGGGAGGGTGGGGACACCCGGGACAGAATGTGAGAAAGAGGTGAAACTCAGAATGTAAAAAAGGAGAGGGACACAGAATTCGAGCCAAATACGTCGCACTGCCGATCCGACCAATATATTTGAGTCATAGTGTTGGAGGATTGTCAGCGACACGTACCCATTACACTATATATGGGCAACTGGCGGCCCGGGGGCCAAAAATGCAGCCTCAACCTTCACTGAATGCAGGTTAACAACCGAATACTGATATACTGTATTATCTAACTATAAATGTGCCACGTCTCTGTCTGCGTGTGTGTGCGTGTGCATGTGTGTGGTGCGTGCGCGTGTGTGTGTGCAAGTGCGTGCGTGTTTTTGATTGATTGATTGATTGATTGATTGAAATATTTATTAACAGTTTGCAGAATTACAGTACATTTCAAGCACAAACTCAATACAAAGACTGTTAACTGTGAGTGGACGACCCAATTAAGCATTACACTTGTTTACAAGAGGGTCCACCTTGTTCAATTCATCAAAACATTTAGAGACGTATACAAATAGACACTTCTATATAGTCAAAGAACAGAACAGGAATTCATCATAAAGGAGGTAAATTACGTTTGTAATGCACGTAACTTGAGAACCATTTGCCCCACCGACCACATATTCGACACACGCGTTCCACACCCCCGCAGGGAGTGCAGTGCCCGGCCTCGAGTCGGTGGCATACACCATTGTCCAGAAACACCACAAAAGGCTCTGGTCAGGCTCTGCCAGTGGGCCTAATGAGGCCAACTCCTCTCACCTGTGCAATTTCCAGCCTCTGCCTCAGCCAATTGATTGCCATGGCAACCCCACACCTGCCAATTGATTACTTAACCAGTCCACACAGTCAGTTTGCACTCTTCAGACACAGGCAGACAGATAGATACAGAGATCTCCATGTGGGACACAACAGACGGATGGACGTTTCGGCCGTGTGGCCTTCTTCAACTCTAAATCTCAATTTATTTATTATTCTCACACAAAAGGGACACAGACAGATAGTTAAAACGGTGGCTATGACAATGGGTATTAATAGGTTCCCAAGTTTCATCGTTCCCAAGTACTGTAGGCCGGTGACCGCCGGGCACGTACAGATACATTTCTACATTTGGGTTAAAATGTTATGCTTTTGGTTGGGTCGATGTGGGAGTGGACAGAATATTGTCACGCTACGGTTGCATTGTTAGAAATTCCAGGGTGAATTCAGGTTGCAATTCAAGCTTACTCTATAGCCAAGCCTTAACAATTATGTTTTTTTAAACACAGCTTTCTCTTTGTATTTCTCTTTTGAATTGCCCAATAGAGAGTTGCGCTCTCCCCTCTGACTGGCATGTACAATATAGGCCCTGCAGTATATTTTGGATTTGATTTTATATCAGTTTGTGAGTTTTATTTTATTTCATGTAGTACAATTAAAGAGACTTAATGCAAATGCAATCGTCATATATCATCTGTTCAACTGAGCATTCTTAGCATTGTAATAAGGTAGATAGATGGTAAATAGAATTCAGTCAGACAACTCACGAATAGATTTACCAATATTTATTACAGAATGAGTAATGAGTGTGCATATGATATTTGACTTGGCGTTCGGCTCTGCTGGATTTCTCCCTGCTCGGCAAGATTAAGCAACAACATAAAACATTAAGAGTTCCCCATGGGGAACATATATAGCAGAGCCCACCGGTGGTGCTGGGGTGGTGGTGGGAAAAAACATCCTACAACCAGGGACCATATGCAAAGGAAGGCAGGAAGAGCATGCAGACTGGTGAGCTTAAGTAGCCCGCCCAATTGGTCAGCTGACTGCCGCATCGGCGAATGACGTGTGGGACTTGCACACACTTGTACACTCACATAAGGTGCTGCCACACTATCGAAAGAGCCGCGCACGTTCTCGGCTGCGCGCAGCTTAAATTCTGAGTTTTTAGACAGCTGGTGGATGGAAAAGAAGCTCCACCTCCGCGGACTTTTTGCGCGATGGCCAGATTCCCGGAATCGCTCTCCTCCGCGCAAAAAGTCCACGGAGGTGGAGCTTCTTTTCCATCCACCAGCTGTCTAAAAACTCGGAATTTAAGCTGCGCAGAGCTTAAGAAGTGCGTGGCTGTCGACCGTTTTGCGCTTAGGTGTGGAAAGGGCTATAGTAATGCAGCATGTTAACCCCTTGAGTATAGTATGAACCTTTGAGCATGGCATGAACCCCCTTGAGTGTGTCTGACTGAACTAACTCCGCAAGCTACGTCTCATTTAATGATTCTCGCCCAATATCAACCACATTTACTGAAGCATGATGTTGTATCGAAACAACAATAGTGCCTGGCTATTAGCTAACTGTTGTTTTACAATGACAGAATAGAACACACACACACACACACACACACACACACATACACGTGTGTGCACACACACACACACACACACACACACACATACACGTGCACACACATGCACACACGTGCATGCACACACGCACATCTCTCAACCTTACTAGACCTGTATGTGCCCGTCGGTCACCGGCCTACAGTACTTGGGAACGATGCAACTTTGGAACCTAATAATACCCCTTTTGTGTCCCTTTTGTGCCCATACTGAATATGGAGATCTCTGTAGTATGCAATACCCATTGTCATAGCACCCATTTTAACTGTCTGTCTGTGTCCCACATGGAGATCTCTGTATCTATCTGTCTGCCTGTGTCTGAAGAGTGCAAACTGACTGTGAAAAGTGGACTGGTTAAGTAATCAATTGGCAGGTGTGGAAATTGCACAGGTGAGAGGAGTTGGCCTCATTAGGCCCACTGGCAGAGCCTGACCAGAGCTTTTGTGGTGTTTCTGGACAACGGTGTATGTATGCCACCGACTTGAGGCCGGGCACTGCACTCCCTGCGCGGGTGTGGAACGCGTGTGTGTCGAATTTGAAGTCGGTGGGGCAAACGGTTCTCGAGTTATACGTGCAATACAACTGTACACACACGCACGCACACACGCACGCACGCACGCAGAGACGTGGCGCATTTATAGTTAGATAAGGTGTAGTGCTGTGAATGTGACAGTGTCCAGAGGGCCGTGAGAGTGTGAACTTTCTGTGAAGCGAAAAACTTCACACCAGATATTTTCCCACACGGCCCATGATGCAGTGCTACTGGTCCTCACAAGACTAGACATTCCAACCATCTGCCACCTCACCATGATAAGACTAAACTCACACAACCTACTGTACACATATTGTACGCACGCGTGTGCATGTCTTTGCAAGCACACACACACACACACACACGCACGCACACACACACTCACGCACACAGGATCGAAATAATCTGCATCCATAAATTGCGTACAGTATGTTCTCACAGACGCACATTGGCCTAAACATAGTCGCATAAAACCCGCACGCATATGGATGCATATCTTCTTACGTGCCTGAACAAACACACAAACACACACATTGCTGACAGTACACACGGCCTATAGTGAGCCTACATAAAGAGACACATAATGCTCTCCCCGGCCCACATGCGCATATGTATGTACGTGCACGCCACACATACACACACACACACACACACACACACACACACACACACACACACACACACACACACACACACACACACACACACACACACACACGTGCAGACTCACACTCTGGCCTCCCCCCCCCCCGCAGCCACTGTCATCAGCTGTCTAGCAACCACTCCAGTCCAATCACAGAGATAGCATCAGGTCTGACATGCAAGCTTACAGTGTGAGGTCCACAGTCAGGACAGGACGTACACACACACACACACACACACACACACACACACACACACACACACACACACACACACACACACACACACACAACGGAACGCTAGAGAGACCCATGCAAGGTCACAAATCGTTGCTGTCGGGAGGAAACCTCCATTTTTTATTAGGTTTTTGATTTTATTCCGTAAATCAGTGCTATTGAACACCCTTTACGTCTGGGTGTTGTTTTGAAAATATTGAACCAATGGAAAGTAGTAAAAAAACGCATTGGACAAAACCTCTTAACTCCACATTGGACCCTCAAACTGTCTGCTAAAACAGCTAACTCCACCACCTCTCTCCTTCTCATGCAAGTAATTGACAATATCTAAAGTCACAACACCAACTTTGATGAGGCAGTATTGCATCCTTTTAAAAAAATATAAGGTTTTATTCATTTCCTTAAAAACGTATATTTTTCATTTCCTGAAAAATGAACATTTTGGAGTTATGAGGTTTCCTCCGGACAGCAGAGAAACGCTCTCTTTGCATGAGAAACACTGCTTTGTGATCTCCCATCGTTCATGCTCTCTGACTCTGACTGGTGGTGAGGTATATTTTGTGATCTGTCACTCACAGGCACATCCATTCCCAACCTTGTATTTATGCATCAGGGGTCAGTCAGGACCCACTTGAAAATCGTGAGAGCGCTCGGGGCCAATCCCCCCCCCCCCCCCCACTGTCTGGCCGCACTTAACACGGCAGCCGAATGATGGGCGTTTCAGATCATGTTTATTTTGATGATCGATCAATCGGTCGAAGAAGTGGTCACACACATAAACACTGGCACGCACGCACGCACGCGCGCGCTCACGCACGCACGCACACACGCACACGCACACACACACGCATGCATGTGACGATCACTTGATGTGTGTGTGTGTGTGTGTGTGTGTGTGTGCGTGTGCGTGTGCGCGTGCGCGTGCGAGTGTGCGTGTGCGTGTGCGTGCGTCTGTCCGTCCGGCTAATCTTGCAAAACACTGAACCTATCAGTGGCAGATATCTTGTGCACGCTGCCATTAGTCCAAATATTTTTCACATATTGTGACTTCTTTTGGCGTGTATGAATATTTTTCACATTGAATTCACGATCCACCATTCCGCTATCCCTCCATATCTGCTGGCTGACTGGCATCACCAATGTGATGTCAGAGATCCACAGGGCAGCCACGGCCACGCATGCTATTGTTAGATCTCTTCTTATTAACCTTCCTCTTGGCAACGTGACCATGACCAACCAATTGTAATTGTAATAGGCGTTTGCAGCTGGCCAGACGCAGCCAGCGCGAACTTATAGAATACTTTTTTGTTGTGTTGTAGGTCAATTTATTAATTTATGTTAGGTAGCCATGTAATAAGCAGGATAATATCTGGCTAGGTGGTCATTGTCGGGATATAATTCACCTTCAGGGTGATTAACCACCTCGGTTAAACTCCCTGTCGATGAATTATCTCCCGACAATGACCACCTAGCCAGATATTATCTCTTACATATAGCCTCAGTCCACTTTCTACCGTAATTATGGGAGCAGATCTTATGTAAACTATATAGCGGATTAGCAGAATCAGGCTGCTCTATAGAGTTGTACTGATTCCAGTTGTTCCTTCCCTGTGTACAGATTCTGACACCCATAACTTGCGTATCAGTCGATATTGAATACTGATCCGATACCAGTGAGTCATTTAAAAAGAATCTAGGACAGTGTTTCTGTTCCTTGAGGGTGTTCCAGGGAGCGCCCCCTAGTGGCCCTTGGGATCGTTTTCAAGGTTTTTCTCTTTTTTTAAGAGAGCTTATGAAAGTTACAGGTATGATGTGTGCGATATAAAGTGCTAGATTATCATAACTAGCCCTTACCCGTTGTGAGATATTGCCCCCATCTCCTCCCCCCCCCCCATGTGGCCGCCGGGGGTACTGCGCCCTGGGTGCGTTTTTAATTCACTAATAAATTCATTATTAATCATTAATGTGTAAAAAAAAAAAAAAGGGCTTCGTTAAGACCTCCATATTATTATGGTCAATGCCTGTGTGAAAAGTGGGAGCGATTGGTGCAGGTGGTGAGGAGATACGGCGGTGTTTCTGACACACATTCATTCATTCAGACAGACAGACATTGACTGAATTATAGTATGATGATGATGACAGTAATTCTAAATTATATTCTATCATATTCAAGGGCTTTTGGAGAGAAATTAGACAGCCTAGGGGCTGTAACTATGGTTCCATTTGTACTCTCTGAGTTATGGTGGTCCTTGAAATTAAACGGAGAACTGCGGATCTAGGAATAAATCAAAATTCCGTATTGTGCCGCTACAAGTTAGTAAACTAATAATGTAAATAATACAGTAAGGGTATAAAACAGTCGTGCAACATCAACTGACTGACACATTCAACATATGACTGTAAATTAAATATCACCATGTGATAAATTACTTGGTATCGGAGTGGCATAGCCAATTTGCCATACTCGCTAATACCAATTTTACCATTTTATAGGCAGTATCGGCAGCTTTTCCGATACTGGTATCGGTATGGGAACAACTCTACTTGTAAACCAGTATCAATGGCATCAACACTCAACACCAGGGTCTAAGTTTCTCAGAGTAGCGAGACCACTGCCGATGTGCTAGACTCCTAGTTACTGTATATTGTATTAACATAAGGATTTGTTCACGTTATATTCATTCAAATAAGTTCCAGAATGCAGGTTTAAAGGAGCATTCAGTGATTTGGGTGATTTGGAAAACCACCCAGTCCGCCCCGGTAACAAAATGTGCACATGCACACGCTCTACAGTGGCCTTGGTGCAACAGCATGTGCACCAAGGCCCGCCCCCACACATGATTGGAGGAAGGCCCCTCTCATCCTGATTGGATGAAGGCTTTGCCACCCGCCACCAAAACTGAAACTAGGGTTTTTTGACCCCAGGGGCTCACTGGGGACAGGGAGGAACTCCTTATATGGTCAGCACACTCTATAGTAGGGAGGATTATCCAAATAAAAAGAAAAAATAAGTGATATTTGAATTAAGCGAAATCACTGAATATACCTTTAAGAACTTCAGAAATGACAAAATAATTCTTGAACAAATTAGTTAATTAATTTGAGATTTCGTTTTTGTCTGAAATGGATCTCTTGATGACACGCTGATCACAGCTCAATCCTTATTATTATTATTATTATTATTATTATTATTATTATTATTATTATTATTATTATTATTATTATTATTATTATTATTATTATTATTATTATTATTATATTATATATTATTATTTGAAATGAAATTTGGAATTCACCAGGGATTGAAAATGAACACATTTTCTTCAACCTATTTCTCTTTTCAGAAAACCGTGATTACATCTGGCTGAACCTTTCACGTCTTCAGGTCAACACAGGGGCACCGTTTAAAGTGTAGGTGATATTGTATTCCATCATGCCTCTGCAGCCTTGTAGATTTGTGCAACTGTACATCTATTCATTTTCTAATTCACTTCCAATTCTAATTTCAATACAATCTTTTATTATAATTGAGAACTGACTGACTGACTCTCTGGACAGTCATCATATACTTCACACAGACAACTCACTACTAGTACCGTACAATACATCGCCAAAACATTCTTTTCTAACCAATAGCTAATCCATACAACCCAGGTTTAACAAGACTATGAACCAGTTGAACCATAGAGCGTTGCAGTCGCGCCCCCTGAGGGTGCGAGGGCACCGGAAGAGAATTTCCCATTCATTTTCCCATGGACGTTTCAAAACGTATTTATTTAAAGACCTTTAAAGGAGAATTCCATACTAGAAGGATTTCTTAACTTTATTTGTAGTTGTTATGTCCCCACCAAAGAGGTCCAGGTGTTATTTTGTGCAAAAGCGCATTATTGGCTATTTCCCCGACCATAAGCCCTCAATGAATTGCATTGAATTGAGTTCTGAAAGGGGGCGGGACTGCGACGCTCTATATCAATCCATATTCTGGGGTGAACATTAGCCAAAAAATAACCGATCTACAATGTAACCCTGCAAGACCCGGATATATTTCTGCTTTACCTTACTACTACTTGTTCTACTAGGACTTTGTAGAGGATAATTAATTATTATTATTATTGTAATAATTATTAAAATAATAATAAATTCATCATTTACATTTGGGGGATATCTTTCACAATAATAAATAAAACATGTTCTAGACATTCTAATGATCACAACAATATATATATTACAGGCATTTTACTTACTTTTATCAGGGTTAAGGGTCAAAGGTCATAGGTTAAAAAATGCACCAGAGTCCAGATTTTGAAGTTGTGTGAATTTCTGCCTCTGTGGGGGGGCATTTATATGCAAATATCATGACCAATGGCATTGCAATGAACATCAATGATGATGTTTAGGTGAAAAAAAGAACAGAAAAAAATTATATTAATTAAATTAATTCATTCATTAAAAATATAAATGGTTGTATATTTGCGATGGTGGGTCTTGCAGGGCTAAGTGTACATCATCAGCTATTTTTGGCAGAGAGATTCGGTGTAACTGGAAACAATAAAGAGCCATGCTGAGGACCTAGTTTGCTATAAGTCTAGCAGGTTTAATTAGTTCACTGGTGATTTCATGTCATTTTGCTTCCATATAGAGCGACAACTTTGTGAGTGAAGAGACACAGCGACCAGACGCAGATGAACGGGCTCCGTGACTTCCTGCCCGACGATGACTTCTTCCCAGAGGACACGCCTCCGCTTCCTGTGACCGTGCACGAGGGAGGAGGGGGGACGGTGGAAGATGAATCCCTACGTCACTTCTCATTTTAGGAGGGATCTCTTTCCTCATTTTCACCTGTTGTATAGGCGTTAACATTTCTATAGCCCCCTCGCTCACTGCAACCGTGACACCGCCAGCTCCCTTGTTTTGTCTAAACCCACAGCAGTAGTTTTTTGTCAGTGTATTGTGGTCCATGTGATGCTGTATAAATTACTTGGTACTCAGTCTTGAGTCAGGGTTTTGGCTGTATATCATCCACTTCTCGGAAGACACTGCGTTTCTCAGACTTTTTTTGACAGGATTCCGTTTTTTTTGACAGGATTCAGTTGTAGACGGAAAGGTAAACCCAAAGATTGCAAGCAGACTGGTTCTTTTTTCAAGCTCATCTGATGTTCTCTTGGACAAAGCCTTTTGCTTTTGCTAATAATTTCCCTGTCAAATAATTTTGCATGCACATATTTTTCTCATAACCATTACCAAGGTCTTGTCCATCTTTCTTGCGTGTTCACACTCCCCTGCGAGGGACATTTCTCCAATGTTCTCGGCTTTTCCAGGTTTAAGTGTGAGATCCGATCTGATTTGATAAAGTCCTGAGCTCTTCCCAGTCGTGGACTAGACATGAGGCCTCTCCTCCGACCCCATGCCTCCAGAATACCATGGAGGTCATCCCCCAGGTGACTCTTTCCCCGCCAATCTAATGCTGTAACTATTCATGTGTTTTACTCAACGTATATGCCTATCAGAAACACACTGTTGACCAACATCAGGCATAAGGCAGATCAACCCCTTTTCACGTTTCTCACTCTAACACTGTCTCCTGTCTCTCTGCTTCACTTCCTTTTCGCTCTATGTTTTTGTATGTTTTCTGCCTCCCCTCCGGGAGTCAGGCATCGGGGATTTCTCAGCTGCAGCTCTAAAGGAGGATAACTCTGCCACGGTAGACAGAGATGTTTCCACAAAGGTAATCCATAGTGACGTTTCATTTGACGTTGGGAGTGTACGCGTGCTTTGATTGCAGCAGAGTCGTAGTTCATGTAATCCACTCAAACAATCACTATACCAAATGCCTTTTCTGAATTATTGACCATGGCCACGACACAGATAGACCAACCCCCAGGTACAGAATGTACAATAAGTCAAAGCGGTGACTTGAGGAATCCATAAGCTATCAGGCATTGGTAAAGATGGAAAAGTGAGCTGGAAGCCTTTTGTCAATTTAAAGAGCAACAGCAACAAAGGTACAAAGGCTGGTGAAATACATTTAGAGAGTCTGCACATTTACACAAACTATACTGGGAGCCCAGCCTCAGTGTTTGACCCCCAGGAACAAAAGCATTTAGGACATAAAGTAATGCATTTTTTTGTTTGTCTTCTCATGACCATACCACGGGGTTGTGAAGCTGTGAAGAGCTTGGATCGTAAGAAAGAGCATGTTCTTTTTGCTCAATCTAGACTGCATGGTAGAAAAATCGTACGTTTGACTGAAGCCTACCATAGTCTGTCCTCATGTACTCTCTTTACTTGCATGTTACACGAGAATAATTTGTTGGTACAACGTATGCTGTAATAGGTCCTCAAACTACCCCGACCTGTACTCTTTTATTTTATTTTATTATTATTACCATTTGTTTTTCTTTTGAAATGGTGTTGCGTAGCCTGCCCAAGGTTTTCCCTCATTTGTTATAAACTGAGAGATTGTTATTGCATGCCTATACTGTAGTCATAGTCCCTCTTGTCCAATCCACAATGGCTGCAAACGTAGGGTCGCAACCTTTAACCTCTCGGGCCATGATTGAGTGACCAACATCAGTGAGTATATATACTGTATGGACCTGTAAAGGACACTGATGTTTTTATGATTACGCCTTTGGACGTGCTAAAAAAAAGCAAATCTGTACCTGAAAAGGAAAGACCGCCAACAGATACAACTTCACCACCCAGTGACTGAACCATGGCGGTGGATGGGTTTATCCGGTGCTCACGCCGGGTGCCGTTTATGGATTTGCACACGTCTCTGCAGAAGGACGCTCCTTCCCCATAAACAGTGGAAACGCGTTCTCATCGGCACTGATACACCATCTTGTATCGGTGTAACTCAAACAGTGGACTCCCATCTCCGGCATCTCCACAGCAATATCAGGACATAATTGTGTTGAAAGAATTGTGTTTTCTGTGACAAAAAATATAGTCGCGTGCAATGGGAGCGGCGCGAGTGAAGCGCCGCTTCAGCGCGGTGGTGGATGGGCCGGTGGACGAGGAGGAGGTCATGAGGCTGGCGCAGAGCGCCGCGGACACGGCCAGAGCGGGGGAGGGGAGCCCCGACGGCTCGGGCAGTCCGAGCGGCGGGCCCTCCCCCCCGACCCACACCCGCAACGGCATCGCGGCCCTCGCGGCCCTCGCCCTGCAGGGCAGCAACGGCAACAACGCGCGGAGGCACGTCGCCGGGACGGGAGAGCCGCCGGTCGAGGACGGCAGGGGGGGAGAGGGCGGGGTGAGAGGAGGAGGTGGAGGCGGAGTTTGCGCGGGGCTACGGAGGAGCATGAGGGGCGAAGACGCGGGAGGGAGAGGAGGGGACGGCCGCGTGTTGTCGTCCTCTGACCAGGACTCGCTGTCGTCTCCCTCCTTCTCCGGGCGCCGCCGCCCCTCCTTCTCCTCCGCCGCCGCGGCCCGGCGCCACCCCAGACGCCGCCACGGCCGCCGGCCCCGGCAGCGCTTTGTTGGCAAGGACGGACGCTGCAACGTCACCTTCGTCAACATGAGCGAGAGGGGCCAGCGGTACCTCAGTGACCTCTTCACCACCTGCGTGGACATCCGCTGGCGCTGGATGCTCGTCATCTTCACCCTGTCCTTCCTGCTCTCCTGGCTGCTCTTTGGCTTCGCCTTCTGGCTCATTGCCTCCGCGCACGGGGACCTCTCCATCCGCCTCGCCCCCCCCGGCTCCGGCGCCTCCTCCTCCGTGGGCGAGGAGGTGGCGGCGGCGGGGGGGGAGTCGGACGGAGCGGCGCCGGCGGGTGTGGAGCCGTGCTTCCTCCAGGTGAACAGCTTCATGGCGGCCTTCCTCCTCTCCATGGAGACGCAGACCTCCATCGGCTACGGCTTCCGCAGCGTGACGGAGGAGTGCCCCCTGGCGGTGCTGGCGGTCGTCCTGCAGTGCATCGTGGGCTGCATCATCGACGCCTTCATCATCGGGGCGGTCATGGCAAAGATCGCCAAGCCCAAGAAGCGCAACCAGACGCTGGTGTTCTCCGACACGGCCGTCGTGTCGCTGAGGGACGGCAAGCTCTGCATGATGTGGCGGGTCGGCAACCTGCGCAAGAGCCACCTGGTAGAGGCTCACGTCCGAGCACAGCTACTGAAGGTAAGACGGAGGAGATGGGGGTTTTTGAGCGGTGCTGCCACTCCAATGACCAGCAATGACTGTCCCATACTGTCTGTATGTATGTCCCTATGTTTAGCCCATTTTGGGCGGGAACCCCTTTTGGTGTTAGTTAGCATTATGTTATGCTTTAGCTATTGAAAAATAGCAGATATACAAGCTCCTAGCGCGCCACCGAGTGGCGCGCTACGAGCTTGTAGGTCTGCTATTTTTGAAAAATCGAAGAATGACTGACATAGAAACATAGCTTTTTCAGAAAACTGTCAGGATGTAGAAGACATTTTTAGAATCTGATCTCAGGTCAAAATGGGTTAAGGTAGCTACAGGTGACAAAGCGGCGCTGTTGAGCTTCACACTGTGCACAGGTGCATGCTGGGAAGCTGGGTTTTAGTGTAACAGTGCAGTATACAGACTACCAGACAAAATAGCATTTGTTAACCACCAAGTGTCACTGTTGCGCGGTCAGCACCACCCACCACTCACTTCAGACAGGTCTGATTTTTTTGTTTCGTTAGTACCAAATGCAGAGCAAACAGCATGATTAACGAGAAACAATGCTTTACTGCAGCTTCCAAAATATACAGGGTACAGTAACGGGGCAGTAACGGGTCACAACAAGACCACACACTTGACTAGAGCTAACGGGACACAGGTGAACGTGATGGACATGATTAAACCGACCAGGGAACATCTGGTGGACAGGTAGGGGAGGCCAGGACAGGCGGAATGACATGGTTGAGACAGGCAGGCGCAACACAGGACAAGGTGGCGTCTGGAGGACAGACAGGGGAGCACAACACAAGGTGAACATGATGGCAGACAGGTATGGAAGCAAAGGACGACGCCCGACAAAGTATTGTGACGTCGAATGAAAAGAGTCAAAAAGACCTGAATTTTCTTTTCATGGCATAACCCTGTTCACATGAAATTGTGTCTTTTCTGTTCATTCACATCTTTGTACAAGTCAAATGTGGGTTTTAGACAGGGTTTATATTATATTAGCCTGGGGTCCACCTATGCTTTCTATGGCATAGGCAGCTCCCGGCAGGATCCGCCGGGGAGAATCTAGACGCAGCTGCGCGACATGAGACTAATTAATTAGAGCGACAGAGAGAGAGAGGAGTGTGTGTGTGTGTTATCGACATTTGCGCTACTCTATGCCGAATTGAAGTGGACTCGGTCCCAGACTTTTTTTTTTCTCCCTGGAAATAAAAACGTCTGGGTTTATATTATAGACACAAGAAGAAGAGAGATGCTTTCTGGACACTTTAAACTTTACATTTCAATGTGCTTCTCTTTCAGTTAACCCATTTTGGTGTTTTAAGCAGTAGCCTATGTTATACTTTAGCTATTGAAAAATAGCAGATCTACAAGCTCGTAGCGCGGCACCGAGTGCCGTGCTACGAGCTTGTAGGTCTGCTATTTTTGAAAAATCGTGAAAATGTGGCACAAATCTTTGAATATATATTCTTTCAGAGCGAACGTTTTTAACTCAAATCTTTTGCTTCTGGGGAGGGGTACCTGGAACAACATATTTTCAGATGTGGGTCGGCAGCCTATTACATAATAAGCTTGGGGCGGTCCTTGACATGAAAATGTTTGAGAACCACTGACATAGAAACATTGGGGTTTTTCAGAAAACTGTCAGGATCTAGAAGGCATTTGTAGAATCGTCCTCTAAATGGGTTAAGACACCTCGAAAAAATGAGGGGAAAAGTGTTAACACAAATAAAGGTTTGAACAGAAATGGTGTTTCAGCCAGTAAGATCACTGACCCATATACTGTTAAGTCGCTGCTGTGGTTCTATACCTACGTTAGGGACATTGCTGTCATAATCTAAATCTCATTGAAAACCCATATGAAGGTGAGGTATAGGTAAAACACACCATAGTGTAAGTCCTGTTGTTCATCATTGTCAAGGTTTGCATCATCACGAGAGAAGCTAATTAGTTCTAGCGGGGTTAAGAACCCATTCTGGGCGGGAACCCCTTTTGGTGTTTTAAGCATTATGTTATACTTTAGCTATTGCAAAATAGCAGATCTACAAGCTCGTAGCGCGGCACCGAGTGCCGCACTACGAGCTTGTAGGTCTGCTATTTTTGAAAAATCGTGAAAATATTTATTTCAGAAAACTGGAGGATTTAGAAGATTTTCTTTTAATTTCGACCTAGTCAGGCCTAAATGGGTTAAAGAAGATATGAGTATGGATAAAGGAAGTCTCCCTACCAAAGACATGCAGGGTCGGGTCTGATGTCTGAGTCTGAGAGCACATAAAGTGTGAGCTTGTAGATCTGCTTTTTAGGTGAGCACCAACACCAGTGCAAAACTAAAGCTTTTAGGATGAGCCAGATCGAGTACGGTGAGAGCTAGGGGGAGAGGTTAAAACAGAAAGGTTGCAGAGTAGAGCAGCAAAAGAGAGAGTGAGAGTGCTTTGAAAGGTGGCAGGGAAAGGGGACAAGGAGAGAGAGTAGAGAGAGGGACAGAGAGGGAGACGTAGAGAGAGTATACTGTACTATACTAAGGCCATCTGGCTTCTATAGGTTGTAGTTAATGAGAGCTTGTTGTATTTCCCGTCCGGGGGTTATAGAAGATTTACTATGGATTAATTTATACAGGATTCTTTGACTGAGAGCCAGTGTCCTTCCTCATCTCCCCTGTGCATGCGTGCGTGCGTGCGAGCGTGCGTGCGTGCGTGCGTGCGTGTGTGCGTGCGTGTGCGCGTGCATGCTCCATCCTCTGTGTGTGATGGGTTGTTAGGAATCTAGGTGGTCTGCAGGACTCTTTACTGCATTGTCTCACGTATAAAACATAGTCACAGACACACACACACCCCAGGTTGCAATCTGTGGAGCCCTGAGGTGACGACACGGTGACAGGGATCTACAATCCCTGTTAATAACCTGTCCATGTCAAAGTTCACCCGGGGCAGGAGGGATTATGCTGGGGTGGGTTGGAGATTGAAAAACAAAAGAGGTTGGGGTCATTGATAATTCTGCACATGGGTGAAACTGGCGTGTCCATATTTATCCAGAGAGGCAAGAAATATAGTGGTCAGATATTAATTAAACCAGTTCAGCCCTTATATATTCTTCATTGTATGACAAATCATGAAGTTAGATCTACAAGCTCACATCACATCATGACGCTACGTGAGCCTGTAGACGGGCTATTGTTTTATATTTTTGTTATGTTTGCCTATAACGACATGCCCAAAATATATAGGGATCAGATTAGTTACGTTTTGTTATTGGAAATTAACATTCACTGTCAATGCCATTGATTTCCCCCTTTGGCCCTGAGATTGCCTGGTGCATTAGGCTAATTGTTGTACGCTGGAGTAGCGAGCCTGCTATTGTTATCGTACAACTTTATTCCCCGGGCCGTTTTCCTGCTGGGCTGTGACGTCGTGTACGCCTTTTATTCCCCGGCCCGCTTTGCCCTCTGGGCTGTACGTCATGTGGGTCAACCAATAGCAAGACAGAGGGAGGGGGGGGTTACACCGTTTTCATTGGCTAATACTGGGCTGTCAATTTTGTCGACAAATAAAAACTCAACTAAAATGTTAGGGAGGGACTAGTGGAGAAGTATAGCCTCGGAGACCACGTGCATTTTCCTTTCAAAAGAAATGGAAAAGAAAGGACGAAAGCAAGAAGAGATCCAGTATAACTAAAAGACAAGTCATTTCATGTTTGGCTGCATGCTGAAAATAGCAGACCTAAGATCGTCTATTTTCAGCATGCAACCAAGTGTAAAGTCAGGCATTACATCAAAATATATTTTTGTCAACAAAATAGAGATTACTAAAGATTGCGGTGGCTCAGGGGTAGAGTGGCTGGATGGTGACCGCAAGGTTGCCACTTGCCAGTTCGAACCCGGGCTCCCCCAGAGTTAGTGTCGAAGTGTCCTTGAGCAAGACACTTAACCCCGAATTGCTCCTGATGTGCAGGTTGGTGCCTTGCAAGGTTTCTGCTGCCATCGGTGTATGAATGTGTGTTTGAATGGGTGAATGTAATGCACAATCTATGTAAAGCGCCTTGGATAAAGGTAAAGGCGCTATATAAATGCACCATTTACCATTTACTAACTTAAACTTTTCAGATGACTAAAATATGAGTGAAGCTAAATGCAATTGTATTCAAAAGACTAGAAATGAAATCAAAATCAAAGCAACCAAAGGTATGGCTCCCCCATATCTTGCAAGTATGATTGAACCCTACAAACCCTCCCGTGCACTCAGATCAGCCAACGCAGGGAAGCTGGAAGTACCCTCACTAAAAACGCCAGGACAACGCTCCACACGTCCCAAACTCTTCTCCCTTCTGGCTCCAAAACTGTGGAATGCACTTCCCGTTGCAGTCAGAACTTCAGCATCACTCCCAATCTTCCGCCGTAGTCTGAAAACCCACCTTTTCAGACTCCATCATGGCCCATAGCACTTACCCTACCCCCATAGCATTTCTGTAGACTTAGATATCATTTGATACAGACTTATAGCATGTTATGTAGACAGCACTATAATTGCATTGTATGTAGTCATAGCACATTGAAGTACATATGTATAGCATAGTATAGTATAGTATAGTATATATGTATAGTTTTATATGTATAGCTTCATTATATAGATATTCCACTGTTACATTCTTAGCTTACGGTACGGTTCTTGCTTAATGTAAGTCGCTCTGGATCAAGAGCGTCTGCTAAATGCCTAAATTGTAAAATGAACACTAGCTGCTTCATAATATCTCTCCAGCCGAGGGTCACCCCGGAGGGGGAGTTCCTGCCTCTGGACAACATGGACCTCAACGTGGGCTTCGACACGGGCACGGACCGCATCTTCCTGGTGTCGCCCATCACCGTCGTCCACGAGATCGACGACGAGTCGCCCCTCTTCGAGATGGACCGCGAGGCGCTGGAGGGCGACGGCGAGCTGGAGGTGGTGGTCATCCTGGAGGGCATGGTCGAGGCCACGGCCATGACCACGCAGTGCCGCAGCTCCTACCTGGCCTCCGAGATCCTCTGGGGGCGCCGCTTCGAACCCGTGCTCTTTGAGCGGAAGGACTGCTACCAGGTAGACTATGGGTTTGGCGGAGGAGGGTGTTGTTTGTGCTCACGTCTAAGTAGAGCGCCGCTTGTCCCCGCCGTCGCTGGTAATAATGGCATGGTGTGTCCCAGACAGACAGTCACATGCATGTCCTATAGTGTGGTCATGGTCGCAAATGGAAAGAGTGATCTTTATGATAATGATCTGAAATGAAAACGGTTATGATTAATGATAAAACATTGACAAACCTTTTGTGAACCTGATGATCTATAAAGTATTCATCGTACTCATCGTAGGGCATTAAGCAACTAGTCGACTATTCAACTAGTCGACTAGTAAATCCACTAGTCGACCTTGTTGGTACTAGTTGACTAGTACTAGTATATATATACATTTATATATACACTTATTTATTTGTTCTCGTAGGCCTCAAGATCAGGTAGATTATAGTTATAGTCACCAATGTACACAGTTTTTAAATGTACAAATATGTATTTCCCCCCCTCCTTTTTTACATAATAGGTAGTAAAACAACTAGTCGACTAGTAAACTAGGCAACTAGTCAACTAGTAAAAATGACTAGAAGTGAATGCCCTAACTCATCGTACTCTAAAATTGGCACGTTAGCTATAGAGGGTAGTGGCAAAGTATGTGGAAAAGTGAGTTTAACGTCATTTAACGTTGTTTAATGCAATCAGATTTGCAGACTTTTCTGTTTGGATGTATGGGCTGTCAAGGCCAGAAAGTCGTTTTTTGCCACTCAGTAGTCATTCTCGCATATCTTCCGGGTATGATGATGATGTCATGCGCATATACCCTCTATAGGCTACTGTAACTAGCCTGGTTATAACCACTCCCCCTTGAAATCACAGTGCAATTTCAAGGGGGACCAAGCTATACTGTAACTGCTATTCAGCTTTACCCAGCTGATTGCAGGGTAAAGTAAGTGCCAGGGTTGAAAATCTAGCCTGGGACCTTGTGTTTCCCAGGCAGCCTTTCTACCCATTCAACTATAGTTAAAATGGGTAGCCTCACTGCCCTTTTACCCGTCTGTAAAACAACTGGCCTTTCCAGCCCACGAATGCAGCATTTCCTATGTGAAAGAAATGCAAATGCCACTCCTTTCCATGCCATGGAAGCAGCATTCAGGAGAATTCCTTTTTTTCCCCCCGAAGTCTCCTGAACTTGAACGCAGCATTTTGCGTTGGAACAAGTTTGTTTAGAAATCCAGGTCGTACACCATACATCTCCACTAGCTAAAGAGTGCAGGGTTGCGCCCCCGAAAATTGCTGATCTACAAGCTCTCAACGCGTCGCAGCGCGACGCGTTGTGAGCTTGTAGATCTGCTATTTTCGCTAGTTTTGTCTAAAAGTGCCCTCTTACGGGATGTCAGCCCCTGCCTCTCTAACACTCTAGTCTGCACGTCCCTGAGTGCATTCAGGGCATTAAGCAACTAGTCGACTAGTTTACTAGTCGACTAGTTTACTAGTCGACTAGTAAATCCACTAGTCGACCTTGTTGGTACTAGTTGACAAGTTGATAAGAAAAAAAAAAAAAAAGTTTATTTTTTTAATTTTTTTCCCGATTTTGTAGGCCTCAAGATCAGGTAGATTATAGTTATAGTCACCATGTACACAGTTTTTCAATGTACAAATATTTATTTAAAAAAAAGAAAAAGAAAAGAAAAGTTTATTTTTTTAATTTATTTTATTTTTTACATAATAGGTAGTTAAACAACTAGTCGACTAGTCGACTAGTAAACTAGACTAGTCAACTAGTAAAAATGACTAGAAGTGAAGGCCCGTCGCTCATTCACAACCAGTCTCCCATTCTTGTCCTGTTCCTCCTATAGGTGGACTACTCCTTCTTCCATCGAACGTACGAGATCCCCAGCCACCCGTCGTGCAGCGCCAAAGAGCTCGCCGAGCGCAAGTACATATTGGAGGGCGCGCCCACGTCGTTCTGCTACGAAAACGAAGTGGCCCTGCAGCTTGCCTCCCCCAACGACGATGACGACCCCAACCCCGACGACAACGACAGCCCCCAACAACATCCCTCGCCCCCGGCCCCCCGGTGCCCCTCGCACTCGGAGCACCCCCACACCAACTGACCTGACCGGGGGGGGGGGGAGACGGGGCCGGGGTGCGAGGGCAATGGGGACAACATAATGCCCCCAGAGAGGTGAATACAGACAGGGAAGAGACAGAGAGGACAGATGTAGAGAGACATGTTTAGATGCAGTGGTGGAAGAGGTATATTCTGTAAGTATAAAGGTAGCAATACCACAATGTATAATTATTGTTTTAATTACAATTTAAAGTCCTGTATTCAAAATAGGAATAGACTCAGAGTAGTAATAAGGGTATAGCAAGCACAAATATAGGTAGCACAAATACGTAAGTATTGGCATCAAAGTGTGGCTGGCCACGGTGGGGCTGATACTTTATGTGCTGTTGGATAGCTTAACCTATACAACTACATCATAATTGATAAGTCTAAATCTATATATGAAGCTGTCAAGTAATTGTAGTACAATATTTGCCCCTGACTAATTAGTATTTGTATTAGTGACAAGAAATGGAATACTCAAGTAAAAGTACATCTCACAATGAATTGATTGCTATATTAGTCACAAAATGTAATCAGGAGCTAAGGTAAAACATTTAGACTAAAAAGATAACACAAAAAAGTGGGACTTGTTTCCATTGTGGTCCTGTGCATTCAATTAATCAGCAGCATACATAGAATAACAGTACAGTAGTAGGCTACAGTACAGTACACTTTCCACCACTGTTTAGATTCTAAACTTTAGAAGATTTAGAGGATGGGAAAGAGTCGGATGAGGAGTTAGTCGTATAGTCACAAACAGAAAGAAAGCTTGTTGATCAAGAAATGAGAGGTAAGCGTGTCTTTCACACAGCCAGGAATTGTCCTTTTTAAAAGGTAGGTAAAGTGTATAGAGAGAGAAGCCTAGAGGGGGCGGGCAGTCGTGTAAAATGTGAAGTTTGGGGTCACTCTGATGGAGAGATAAGTCAGCACATAACCCAGTTATGGCTTATTGGGATTGGCGATCCTTTCAGAACCGTTTCAAACGGCTGCATCTTGGATCCGGCCCATCAATACCACCACGCCACCATGCCACCATACAACAGGCTCTAATGTCTAGCCTCCATGGATGTACAACAGTTCCCCCCAATGGCAGAAACATGCAACTGCACCACACATGTGGAAATGGTAACAGGGTAGAGGTGGGCACTGGGCAGGCATCAAGGAAGAGTGGGCACGTTGGTGTTAAATTGGCCTAAGGAAATGTGTCCTTATATATATATATAATTATTATTTATTATTGTTTATTTTTATTTTTATATGTTTTTAAAGAACAACTTTGTTTTTCAACCAAGGTTCATATTTTAGGTTGTTATTTTGAGAAAGTAAAAGGTGAGTGTTACATTTTTTTCATGTGCTGCTTTCTTTCGTTTTACCGATTTTAGCTATTTTTGACAGGGGGACGGGGGCATTCTAAAGTGGCTAAATATATCTTCTTTTTTCTTTTACAATGATTTACGGCGATTTCTTTATTATTATTTACTATAGTCCTACTAGACCCCAGTAAATTACATCTGGCCACAAAAGATCACAGGATCTACTGGATGTGAAGGGGGAGGCGACTGTGGCTCAGGAGGTAGAGCAGGTCGTCCAATGATCCGTGGGTCGGCGGTTCGAATTCCGGCTCCTCCTGTCTACATGTCGAAGTGTCCTTGGGCAAGACACTGAACCCCAAATTGCTCCCGATGTGCTGGTTGATGCCTTGCATGGCTTTCGCCGCAATCGGTGTGTGAATGGGTGAATGTAATGCGCTATATAAATGCACCATTTACCATTTACCAAAATGATGATTGAGCCTAGTTAGTTTATTGACACAAATGTATAAAACATTGGGTCCAAACAATAATAAAAAACCCATGAATCAAAAACTTTAAAAGGTACAATACATTAAAATATACAATACACAATACAGAATCCCTTTACAACAGGAGCTTTCTATTGCTCCACAAGTGACAGGCAGGCATGTAGCATACGCAAAGTCTCTCTGTTAGTGCCCACAAAGAGTGAGCTCAAATCAATACCCTCATGTCCCCCCTAGTAGTCAGTTGTTCATTCAGACACACAGAAAACAACTGCTGTGGCCAGATGTCATTTACTGGGGTATAGTAGGACTATAGTAATTCATAATAAAGAAATTCCCGTACATTTTTTCAAAAAAGAAAAAGATATATTTAGCCACTTGTTCGAATGCCCCTGTCAAAAATAGCTAAAAACGCCAAAACGAAAGAAAGCAGCAAATTAAAAACTTTTAACACTCACCTTGAACATTCTCTAATAACAACCTAAAATATGAACCTTGGTCAAAAAAAGACGACAACTAAGTTTGATTAGAACATGCTTAAACATTCTACAAATGCCACAAATTCCTACAAAACCTCTATATCCAGTCATTTTAAACCTCTATATCCAGTCATTTTAAACCTCTATATCCAGTCATTTTAAACCTCTATATCCAGTCATTTTCGGGCATAAACAAGAAGTTGAAGGATAAAATTAAGTCTGATAATGATGTAGCATACCGTGCATGTTCACATCAAGTATACTTTTACTTATACATTACCGACCATATTTCAATTTCTTTTAATTTTCTTTTTTAAAGTTTTGGACAAAATAACCAAATTTACATCGACGTGCCCAGTTGTCCCTAGCGCACACCTATCCTGTATCCGTGGAATATCTGTTGAAATTAACAATAATAATGAAGTAATGTTAAATGTTGTTTCAAGGGATTCCCTAAGATCACTGACAAGGTCTTTGCCCATGTTTTCCTTGTGAGATAGTTATTTGGGTAAGTATAAGGATACTACAAGGAGGAAATTGTCTGTGTGCTAGTTTGAGTCCTGGGACTGGGGGGGTCTGTATGGTCGTCCCACTGGGTCAGCAGGCTACCTGTTACAGCCAATGTGCAACAAATCATTCACCACGGAGAAACAGCTGAAAATGAGCAGCCATTTTAAGCTGTTTCTTTCCATTTTTTGTATCCACTATTTGTACTGTAGTGTAAACACAATTGAGTACCACAGACGAATAACAGTCTAAGTCCACACTATTGATCCATAATATATAAATGATAGATAAGGGTTCAGGACAACGAGGCCTTTTCGTGGAGGAGTCAGTCTGAAATTTGGACTTGGACTGTTTTTCGTCTGTGGTACTCAATTGTCCATTTTGCTCTTACATCATACCCACCCAGTTTGATGTAAGAGGAGATTATTGTTGCTATGCTAAATGACCACTTCGCCCATTTTCCACCCATATCTGCAAATAATTGGTCCTATTATATTAATTATTAGTTATATATAATGCTAATGATGTCTGTGTCTAATAGAAGGGCTGTGGACACTTCAGAAACAAATAGGCAGATTATTCAATTATGATTTGTTTCCAAACAAGGTTTCACGTTTTGTATTTAAATTTCGATTAACGTGATAGTGGTAGCAATGGCTTCCATTATTTCCAGGAATATAAAACCTGCAGTTGCTATTAGCTTGGATTCCCCATCGATGATGTCACTGGAAGGCGGTTTTCTGAACTGTCCACAGCCCTCCTCTGGGACACAGACCGGGTGGACAAAATTGGTTCCATACATGGACGTGCACACATAGACGTCAAAGGGGGCTTCAGCCCCTGCCCTTTTACCCGTCTGTAAAAAAACAAACTGCCCTCTCCAGACCACGAATGCAGCATTTACTACGGTGGAAGAAATGCAAATGCCTTTCCATGCCATACCGGAAGGCAGCATTCAGGAGAATAGCTTTTGAAATCCATGTCGTACACCGCATCTCCACTAGTTATAAAGAGCGCCCCGAAAATAGCTGATCTACAAGCTCTCAACACGTTGTGAGCTTACATAGATCTTCTATATTCGCTATTTTTGTTCAAAAGTGCCCTCTTACGGGATTTTATCCCCTGCCTCTCTAACACTCTCTGCACGTCCTTGGTTGGTTCCATGTTATAACGAGCATTGAGTCGAGAACCAATATGAAGATAGGTTGAAAATGGGTGAGGTCGTCCTTTAACAGCTCAATGTCATGCAAGTAGAGTCAACACTCTACTAGAGATGCTCTCAACCAAAGCAGTGAAGTGTGACTTGTATATCTGTCGTACGACCGTGCCCTGCACTGACAATAGCAGATCTACAAGCAGATGTTGTAGATCAGCTGTTTTGGGCACGATTGCAGTAAGTATGAATCAGGCTTCACTCCGCGACTTTGTTGTTGGTTTCATCTAATGTGAGCTTTTATGGTAATTATTAATCATATAATCAGTAAATCACATCTACCCGACTCAGTCAAACAGCAGTGACTCCAGAAATTACAGGACATTTTTTTTTCATTTTTTTTTCATTCTTTTTTTTTGTGGCTTTCGCCTTTATTTTATATATTTTATGGAGGAGGCTGACAGGAAATGGGGAGAGAGATGGGGGGGAAGACATGCAGTAAAGGCCGTCGGGATTGGGAGTCGAACCCGCGGCACACTGCCAGACTGGATTACCAGCCAAGGTGCCTGGACCACTGAGCCATGGCCCAGGCCAATGACAGGACATTTAATCTCCCGTCTAACGAGCATGTTGTATCATTTGTGGTTCTAAATAGTCACTGGTATAAAACCAACATGTAACCCCTATTTATATATAGGATATTAATATCCTCAAAATGTAGACAATGCATTTCTTTATTAATTTGTATTTCCTCCGCATACTCTGTATTGTGGATTCCACCAAAAAATGTTTCTTGTTAAACCCTTTGTGCTTTTAGAGGTTAGCCAACTAGCTGTGATTGAAATCTTGAACGTGTCTTGGCACAAGGCATGGCAGACCAATTCAATGTGGGACTAAATCCAAGATCAAGGGCGTTGCTCTCACTGGAAAAGTCAAAACGCACCGCAGGCCTCAGATAATCTCAAATAACTCTTGAACTATATGGCAGAGAGGTCATGTGATGACTTCCATGTCTCTTTTTTTTAAAGGAGCATGGGAATTTATTTTTTTAATGTTTTATTAAGACAGGTACATTGGAAACTATATAAAATTAAAGCACGTGCAGCAAAACGACAGATGGAAGACTTGGTTCGTCTAACCTGGGTCAGCAAGTCTTTACCACTATTCCACCACTGGTCACCTATGCTATACAATGCAATCCGCCCCCAGTTTGCTGACTTTACAGTGTTTCCCTGCGTTGACTGTCCAGCCACTCTCACAGGTTAACTACTGAGAACTGTACGATACATTGGAGATAACTCTGATGAACATTTTCATCTTCCTTGAAGAATTGTTGTTTTCCGAGGAATTCTGGATGTGATGAAGACAGACAGTACAGTGGGCGGCGGTGCCTTCAATACAAACTGGAAATGTTTTTTGTAAATTATAACCTTCACCTGCCGTAGTGCAGTCTGGTTCATGTCTAAGATATAAACCTTATTTTTTTAATTGTGTGACTAGATTCGGAATAATGTAACTTGCAAATATAGCTACGTGTTTTTTCTTCAAACACTTTAACCACTTGAACCCTATACTAGCATCCTAGGCAGTCATTGTAGGTGAACATTTGAAAATAACGTTTGTCAAAAATAGCTGATCTACATGTTCACATCTGAGCTCGTAGATCGGCCCCTTTCAGTATAGAGATTTGGTTTAGAGGGGGAAATGGAGTGGGCCAATGCAAGGATTATATTAGCCCATTTTGGGCGGGAACCCCTTTTGGTGTTAGCATCATGTTATGCTTTAGCTATTGAAAAATAGCAGATCTACAAGCTCATAGCGCGCCACCGAGTGGCGCGCTACGAGCTTGTAGGTCTGCTATTTTTGAAAAATCGAAGAACGACTGACATAGAAACAGCTTTTTCAGAAAACTGTCAGGATGTAGAAGACATTTTTAGAATCAAAATGGGTTAAACGCCTGGGGGACTAGGGCCTACAAAGTATAGAGTTCAAGTGGTTTATAGTACAACACTGGACATTTTCCATCTATATCAGTTATACTGTGAATTTGCTTAGTGATTGGTTGCCCTTTATGTTTGGTTAATGGTTACGCTGATGTCATAAAGAGGCCACGGAATAGTTGCACTTAATGGACGACTTCGACCTGTCTTCATTCATAAAAGACAAGTCGGTGATCCGAGGGTGGATACAAATAGATGTAGTCTTTATTTATAAAAGTTAAAAGAGGCCGACATGTTTCGACTCACACAGAGTCTTCATCAGGGCAAGTATGGGAATTGTCTTCATTCATATTGGTCCTGCTGTGATAATGCTCATGATAAAATGTTACCATTATTCTAATGAGCATTAGTGAGGACCATTTATGAAGATAGGTTTGAAATTGGGTGAAGTCATCTTTTAATAGTTTGATTTGGATTAATTTGGCACACTCTGGATTTTGGTATAGCATTTTGTTTTTGATCCTGTATAGCCTATATATTTGGGTTACTTATGCAAGCTGAATATTTTTAAATAATAATAATATAAAGACGTCTGCCAATGATTTTCATAATGAGTTGTCAATTGGTGGTGTGAACAAAGCAAACCTAACCACAAAAAAAAGTCGTCAGGTATTGAAACTATTTTCCAGTCCTTGTACAAGTTGTTACAGAAATCAACAATATGTATTATCTGCAAACTTGTGTTTGTGTTTCTTGTACAGTCATGATGAAGAGACCATCCTTTTCAGGTTGGTGAGGTTAAGATTAAGAACTGAACATTCTAATGTTGGTTTCACAATAGCTACTGGCTATTGGCTATGTGGAATTAAAGGGTGATATATCTAGAGTTTTCAAGACATGTGTAAGAATTGATTAATAATCATATAAAATAATTAAAACAATCATATAAAATAACTAATCAACTAACAAAATCTTTGTTGACTAAAACAAACAATCGGTTATTCAACTGACAACTGAGAGGGACAGACAGCCCATTAGTTCTGAAGCATTATGGGTGGCACAATGTGTAGTTACTGCTGTTTGCCAGTGCGGGGCAGCATTGGGGAGGTATTATCTCTTCTGATCAGTGATATGACATTCTATATGTTCGTGTCTTCCCTTTTTGACCCCTTGGATTCCCCCATGGCCACTGTGTTCTATTTATAGACCACATACCTGACTTTGCTTCCATGGAATGTAAGTTGAACTTAGAGAGCACCAACAATTTAACCACCGCGATGGTCTTTATTAATATTTCCAAAGCACAACCACAACAAAACAGCAAGAAGTTGACTGCTTTGACTGCTCCCCTGAACAGTTTAGCCTCTACTATACATGCTGTACAGGGTCCTTTTATGTATTCTTCAGCAACAAAGACAATGAATGAACTGTAACAACAGCTTTTAAAAGCGAAGCTGTCCCTTCCTTTCTTTGGACATCTTCTACAGGCTACTGTAGTGATCTATCCTTCTCTGTTGTAACACAATTAAATGTCATCTCACACACTGTGTAGTAGGCCTACAGCTGATTCTGTCACACTGTGTGCTTACAGGGGGAATTGAATGAACAGCAATGCACATCAAATAAATCACATGAGTTGAAGTTGGATTGGTTTGTTCTCTTTACAAACTTATAATAATAAATTACAATTATTAATAATTATTTGTATTATTATTATTATGGGTATTATAATATAAGTATTATTGGGGGGATGAGTGACTCCCAAGGAAGAGTCAGTCATAGGCTGGCCTGATGGTAGCCTACCAAATCAAATGTGTAATTTGGCTGCCTGCAGCAATGAATGGGAAGGCGAATAATTCATATACTCCCACTCAGAACAGACAAATCGGCTAACCAAGACATAATGAACAAAATTAAAAAGAAATGCGGCCAATGCCCATTCATTCCGGTTGCCACTGCAAGTAATCTATCATCACTGTCAAACACCAGCTGTCTGCATTCACCAATAAGCTCTTCTCTCACCACCACCACCCCCCAGCCCAGCCCCCCACCACCTTCCCTCACATGCTTATTCATTGCTCCCAATATTTATTATCAGATGGAGGACTCGGCTGATTCATTGTTGCTGAGTCAGTGATTAATGATTTAGGTTTTTTTTTGTCTGGGGCGGCTATACCAGCTGGATGATTTAATCTCGGTTGATGTCCAGGTCAGGTCTAAAGTCAGATAACTCCAGTCGGCATTTCAGTCAACGGGGGGGGATTCAAACCGGACTGACCGCAGACCAGTTGACAGTTGTAGTAGCACGGTTTAAATGTCTACTACACTCATTATTACCCGCGACAGACATCAACAAAGAGCGCGCAAAATCCTCCTTTCTCCGGAGCGAGCACCTGCTACGCCGCCCCGATTGGTACGTCGATACGTCAGTCGCATCTACGCCCCGCCTTGCGGGCTTCTCCGATTGGCTATCACCGGGGATTTTCGGCCTGTCTCCAACCCCATTGGTCCCGGCGGCACTCGTGCGCCAACGAGACGGCGGTGCGTTTTTATGTCTCATTCATGGGGCGGGGCCGCGGAGCTTGTAGCTTTCGATTGGATCCCTCCCGTCTCCGAGGCGTGACCGAGAGCGACGATCTCGCACCGGATTGGCGCAGATGCCGGAAGCGCTTTTGGGTTCGCTTGCTGGCCCAGATACACTTCCGTCGTGCGGCGGTGTCGCGCGCCGAACAAAGCCGATCTACAAGCCCTCGGCGGCGAGGACCGCGACCCGTCGCGGGGCTTGTAGATCGGCGAAATGCCGGTCGCGCGACACCGTCGCGAGGCGAGGCACACAATCGCCCCTGCCCTCGTCGCTTCTCTCTCTGTTTTATATTCACCAGTGAACGAGTGTGTGCGGCAGGCAGGCAGGCAGGCAGCGGCTTCCACACAGACAGACGCGCTGCTGCTGCGATGATAAAAGCCGCATTTGCGGTACCGTACACACCTATCAGTCAGTCGGGGGGAAAAAAAGACCCAGGATATACATATCTCCTCCTCCTCCTCGCACAGGAGCCACACATTATCACACACATAACACATTTCGGAGGAGAGAAGCTTGTGAAGGTGAGAAGATTTAAAACCTAGTCATACTTTAATCCATGTCCAGTCAGTGTGTGTGTGTGCAGTGTGTGTGTATGTGTGTGATACTGCGTCGTATCATATTTCAAGTGTGCGGCCGATAACGTCGCTGGATTGAGTCTAAATGCGGGTGGCACAACGCCTAAAAATGACCCAAGGCAAGAGGGGAGGGGGGGCAGGCAGAGGGGGTACACGCCGGGGCAACGCATATAACGGTACTGAGGTCTGATCTCCATGTTCCTGGAATAGAGGCTTTATTAGAACACTGCAGACTGACATTGTCTGGCTAATAGCCACATTGCATGGGGATTCTCCCGTTGTATTAATTGGAATGTAAATTTTATAACCATTTAGGGTGATGATAAAAATAATAATGATACTAATACTATAAATAACTACTGATACTAATACATGATATAGTTATGTTATTACCCTGGTTCGGCTTTCCGTTCGGTTTTGTATAGGCTGCAGTTGTGCTCCCATCATTAGGCCGGTGTGTTAATGTGTCCATGCATACTGCTTGATGTTTGAGGTGTGGTTGCATTATTTCACAGGGGTTTTGTGCTGTTATGTTACCTATCTATGGCCCAATAATGCAGGTATTTTATAAAGGGACCATGCACGACGCTCAGCTCCACCACCTATACCTACCCACAGACAGACAGCTAGACTACCGCACTGTAGCTGCTAGTCATTACTGACCTCAGCCCAGTGCAGCCCACGCCTCTGATACAGCAGCAGCAGTTGTTCTTCCCAAATAACATCAGCATAATGTCATTGTCACTGCTGTTGGCTGTCTGGCAGCCAGGGGGGAAAAAATGACAGGTTGAAAAGAGAGAAGGCGGCTATAGGGCAGGGCTATAACCCCCCCCCCCCCCCCCCCCACCCCCCACCCCTAACACACACACGCACACACGCACACAGTACACTATACACAACGAGGAGTCACAGGACCCCCTGCAGTGAATGACCTCGGTAGAGAGAGAGAGAGATGGAGAGATACTCTGGGGGTATTGTCTTTGGAGTCGTGTTGCTATGGAAGATAGCTGTGTTTTAAAAAAAAAACAAAAAAAGAGCCGGTGTTGGCACCTCCATGCACACTCTGCTACTGGAGGGGGCTGGTGGTCAAGTCAGCCAGCCTAATGCACCAAACTGCAAGATAATATGAATGGTCACAGACAGCATTAACCACCGCTGTCACTGTTTTTGGGTACAATTTGGAAAATGTTCAGAAAATCGATTTTATTTTGAATTACAAAAAGATCTATCATCTATTCTATTCTAGAAGTCAGACAGATCGACAAATTCTCACTATTTGTCGTATCGACGAAGTAGGGCTTAAGACGTTGTTTATACAGTCCTCATGTCTAGATGCATTGATGTTTTAGCAGCAGGGTATATACAGCCCTGCTTGTTTCAGACAAGGGAAAATGTCATAGATTATTCAATATGTTTGTGAACTGCAGTCCTGGGCATGTACACGACCGATGGCTTCAGAATCTTAGATGTCTGGGATGACCTGGAATAGCCCGGTAAATCCCTGGGACAATAGAACATGAGCAACGTTGTGAGACACTCTCCAGAACCTGTGACAAGTGACAGCTAGTGACTGTGACCGAAGGACATTGTCTTCTCATTTCAATAACCCCCCCGTCTCTATAGATAGACTAACCATGTTTAAACTGTGACAGAATCTGACTGAAATAGGGTTTCTTTTGTGACAGGGAGGCCTATACTGCAGCATGTCTGGTTATTATGTCAGATATAGCCGACATCTATACTAATATCAGACAAAGTTTATACTGTACCAAATATGTTCTCACGTTTTTTTCCATTATGACTGGGTGGTGGCTCTGCTCCCCACGCCCTCACTCACATTGTAGTAACAACAGGTATGATAACAGAAGTTATTGGACTGACAGACAGACTGACAGATAGACAGATAGACAGACAGACAGACTGAAGAAGGGACGCATTACGGACGGGTTGTCCCAACCACATTGTTTGCTGTAGCTGCGGCTTTTATGCTTTGGAGTGAAATTGGACTCACGTAGGGAAATTAAGGAAATGTCTCATCTTTTTTGACTGTGTGTGAAACTCCCATGCAGTGCTTAATAAACCAGTTACAACATAGACAAAGACTCGCACGCACGCACGCACGCACGCACGCACGCACGCACGCACGCACGCACGCACGCGCACGCACGCACACACGCACGCAGAGGCAGGGTAGATGGCATATGTGTGGAGGTATGGAGGCAGCTAATTGTTTACTGACAGCAGGCCCGTCAGTATTAATGTGTCAGTGTATGACTCAAACCCTGCAGTTCACCATACTACTGTATATTCATCCTTCACATAAGAACTAATATAAACTGTACAGTGTACATGTGTACAATACATACAGTACAAATTCTTTCAGAGACCTACTAGTGCATGTCATATCAGAAACGACTGTAAAGGTCAGTCCACTAAAGATATATACTTTTATAAGAAATCTTTCTAAATCAAGTGGATGGCAGAGCACATGCCACAACGATAACGATAGCAAACGATCACAATGATTGTTGTAGTGCTTTGTGTGGAAAGCCCTTACGTCTTAACGCTGCTATGAGACCTGGAATTCCTCACAGGGATCCATAAAGGGCTATCTTATCTTTTCTTTTTCTGTAAGCAGACCTCACCTCATGTCCCCTCAAAGCTAACCATGCTAAAAGGCTAATATTTCGACTTCAGTGGTTCTCAAAGTGGTGTCCGGAAACCCCAGGGGTCCTTGAGGGGGTTCCAGGGGTTCCCCAGCTAAATGTGTTATTACATTGGCTATTTGACAGCTATTGGCTATTACAAGCTTGCGACGTGTTGTGACTTATTTAAATGAACACTGAGAATTGTAGTGTGGAATGGATGCGGTACCCAGAGATGAAACATGTATCAAAATGTGATTCAGTTGAATAATTGACAAGCATTAGCCAAAGGATCCCATTTGTTTGAAATGGGCTCCTTTGGCTAATGCTTGTCAAACTGGGGGGGTCTTTTGAAATCGAAAGGGTTTAGAATCCCTGCCCTAGAGCAAGGCACTTTTGCCTAGTTTCCACTGCAGTGCAAGATTACAGAGGTGCCCCATTGGTCAACAGTAGAAGACTGTGGTTGTGCTGGTCAGCTCCCAGTGGCCAACAGTTGAAGACTGTGGTTGTACTGGTCAGCTCCCAGTGGCCAACAGTAGAAGACTGTGGTTGTGCTGGTCAGCTCCCAGTGGCCAACAGTTGAAGACTGTGGTTGTACTGGTCAGCTCCCAGTGGCCAACAGTAGAAGACTGTGGTTGTACTGGGCAGCTCCCAGTGGCCAACAGTAGAAGACTGTGGTTGTACTGGGCAGCTCCCAGTGGCCAACAGTAGAAGACTGTGGTTGTACTGGGCAGCTCCCAGTGGCCAACATTAGAAGACTGTGGTTGTACTGGGCAGCTCCCAGTGGCGAACAGTAGAAGACTGTGGTTGTACTGGTCAGCTCCCAGTGGTCAGCAGTAGAAGACTGTGGTTGTACTGGTCAGCTCCCAGTGGCCAACAGTAGAAGACTGTGGTTGTACTGGTCAGGTCCCGGTGGTCAATATTGGAAGACTGTGGTTGTACTGGTCAGGTCCCGGTGGTCAATATTGGAAGACTGTGGTTGTACTGGTCAGCTCCCACTCCAGTGGTTAACAGTTGAAGACTGTGGTTGTACTGGTCAGCTCCCAGTGGCCAACAGTAGAAGACTGTGGTTGTACTGGTCAGCTCCCAGTGGCCAACAGTAGAAGACTGTGGTTGTACTGGTCAGCTCCCAGTGGCCAAGAGTAGAAGACTGTGGTTGTACTGGTCAGCTCCCAGTGGTTAACAGTTGAAGACTGTGGTTGTACTGGTCAGGTCCCGGTGGTCAATATTGGAAGACTGTGGTTGTGCTGGTCAGGTCCCGGTGGTCAACAGTAGAAGACTGTGGTTGTACTGGTCAGCTCCCAGTGGCCAACAGTAGAAGACTGTGGTTGTGCTGGTCAGGTCCCGGTGGCCAACAGTAGAAGACTGTGGTTGTGCTGGTCAGCTCCCAGTGGCCAACAGTAGAAGACTGTGGTTGTACTGGTCAGGTCCCGGTGGTCAATATTGGAAGACTGTGGTTGTGCTGGTCAGGTCCCGGTGGCCAACAGTAGAAGACTGTGGTTGTGCTGGTCAGCTCCCAGTGGCCAACAGTAGAAGACTGTGGTTGTGCTGGTCAGGTCCCAAGTCTGAATGAGTGTTCCTTTGTGTCTGTGAAGCATGGCAGTGCTGTAAGACCAATCCATGCTCAGTCAGCTTTTCCCTGGGTGGACGAATGAATATAAAATCAGTCAGTATTTCTGAGGTAGTCAGCACAAAATGTCAAGTTCCACCACTTGGGGTTAATTAACAGCCTTTTGGGCCGGGACTCAAAATGGGATGTGTCTCCACCCGAGTAAAATGTCGAATAAAACCTCATGATTATATTTTAAAACGTACGTGTTTTTCCTAATCAAAATGGCCAAAGAACTTCGCTTTCTCTGGTCAGATCGTGTGTGTGTGTGTGTGTGTGTGTGTGTGTGTGTGTGTGTGTGTGTGTGTGTGTGTGTGTGTGTGTGTGTGTGTGTGTGTGTGTGTGTGTGTGTGTGTGCGTGTGCGCGTGTGCGCGCGCGTGTGTGTCACACACTTCTATAAGGGCAGATTTCACTGCTGGGTGAATGATAATGTGGCGTGTGCTAACGGTTTAGTGGGTCATCATCTAATGAGCTATACCAGAGTTAATTCTGTGTAGTGTGTGCGTGTGCGTGTGTGCGCACCAGTGTTTCCCCCTCCTATACAGTAAAGAATAGTGGGCCATCGTGGAAATAAAAGCCACCACTCCACCTAAAGGGATTATTTGTCTGTTGTTCTGTCTAACATTTCTATTGTTGTTGTCAGTGGAGAGTTCATTATGCTAATAAATAATTAAAAATAATGAAGTTAACTTTACTTATTGTATTTCCCCTTCCGTCATACCCATAAACAGCAGCAGTGTGTACAGCATTACAATCTAACACAATAGGCTACAAAAGTTAATTAAGTAAACACGTCTCACCTGCTCAGTCAGCGCTGTTAACAAACTTAAAATGTTTGGGTTTTAAAGGACCACTTCACCACTTTTCAACTTCTCTTCCTATAATTGGTCCTAACTAATGTTCATGATAAAATACCACCATTTTTTCCTACTCAGTCTGTGTCTCATAGGAAGGCTGTGGGCAGTTCAGAAACCCGTCCACCAGTGACATCATCGATGGTGAATCCAAGCTAATAGAAACGGCAGGCTTTCTTTTCCTGAAAAGTTGCAATGCAAAAGTTGAAGCCATCGTTCTCACGATAATACAAATCTAAATATATTTTAAAACAAATCTTGTTTAAAAAAAAATCTGCCTAATGATGATGTCACTGGTGGACGGGTGTCCGAACTGCCCAAAGCCCTACTATGAGACACAGTATGTAAAAATGGTGGTGTTTTATCATGAACATTAGTGAGGACCAATTATATGAAGAGGTGTTGAAAAGTGGTGAAGTGGTCCTTTAAGTGTTGTGTCATGGCATGCTGCAAAATCTGCTGCTAATGCTACGTATATTATCTTAATCGTATAATATATAATATATATCCCACAAGTTTTGTTTATGGTTTTTACTAAATAATCATAGGACGCTGGAATATGAGGAGTGTTGCAATGGCCTTTCATTTGAAAATGCTGCAGTTGAAAATGATTTAAAAGAAATAATCAATATGTAATTATAACACGCAAAGAAAATCAGGTTAAAGGAGAATTCCATGCTAGAAGGCTTTCTTACCTTTATTTGTAGTTGTAACGTCCCCACCAAAGAGGTCCAGGTGTTATTTTGTGCAAAAGTGCATTATTGGCTATTTCCCCTAATAAGCCCTCAATGAAGGTTGGGTTTTTGTGCTAATTCGCTTATTTCCATCGAAATAAGTAGTAAAGTGTGCTGCTTGGGATACTATTTACATTATGAAGAGAGGATAGGCCCTATATACAAACAAAATGATTTTTGAGCGATGGAAATAAGCGAATTAGCACAACACCCCAATGCCCCATTCAATGCAATGCAATTCAATTCATTGAGTGCGTATGGTAGGGGAAATAGCCAATAATGCGCTTTTGCACAAAATAACACCTGGACCTCTTTGGTGGGGACGTAACAACTACAAATAAAGGTAAGAAAGCCTACTAGCATGGAATTCTCTATCACATTAGCCATAGTCTTGCAGTCTTACACGTTCAATGGCTTTCCCTCCTCATGTCTATATGTGCCGTACAGCCCATAGACATGGTGTGCTGTCAGAGTCAATGAGTGATCACGTTTCTGTAGTCCCACACCAGTTCTGACTAGCGTGAGTGGCTTTCAGAACGCAGGCCGCAGTAAGTAGTAGTAGTAGTAGTAGTAGTAGTAGTAGTAGTAGTAGTAGATTCACTACGGTCCGTGATTTAACGCGGTGAATCAGGCTGGATAATGGATATCCCAGGCTAGTAGTGACGAATGAAGTTCACTTCCACCGTAGTGCACACACTGTCACCTCAACTCTCATTTGCTCCCTAAGGCGACTCAACGTTTCCTCTAGCTAGCTGGAGGATGAAGGTGAAACATTTGGAAGGATCTTCTGCAGGGCGCCCCCCCCCCCCATCTCCCCCCCTGGGTTAACACTACAGGGGCCCCTCAGAGACGTTTGGTGTATTGATTTATTGATTGAATAAGTTATTAGCAAGATTAACCATACAAGTAGTACAGTCAAAAGTTATGCTAAAAAGGATAAGAGAAAACCCCCCAGGGTCTTGTTTAAATTGTGGTCCATTAACCCATTAAAACACAGGAATTTTAGAGTTTAACCACATTGTATACGTGGCGCACGCTATGCGTTTGTGTATCTGCTATTTGACCTTTTGTGAAATTCATTGCAAATCTTAAATACAGTGTATATATATAATATATATATATTTGTTTTTAAAGCGAACATTATTAACTGAAATCTGGGCGTGTGTCACTGGCACAACATATTTGGAGATAGGGGTCGGCAGCCAAACATCATTTTAATTGTTTTTTTTAGAATCGGCCTCAGGTCTTAATCAGAATTAGAATCATCTTTCAGCACAGTTTTACAAGTAAAAAGGGTTATGTATAGATTATTGAATAGGGTGCAGGGTGATATGAACCCCCAGCAGTAACTGTTGCGTTATAGTGAAGGTAATCATAATAATTAGTTTACTGAACATATACCAACATGTTGTAGAAGGTGTGAAGGCGCACATAAAAGCGTGATTAATACTTTGCTTAAAACAAACGACCGATCTACAAGCTCCAACTCCCCTCATTTATGTATTGCAGGAGCTTGCAGATCTGCTATTTTCGTCGCATATAAATTAAGCATAAAAGTGAAGCAGGGTGAAATTAGCCTGCATGCTTGACCACCTCTCCGTGGATAATGTGATGTGTTTGCTGAAAAACAGAGAGTGAGAGAGGGATATAGAGAGAGGGAGAGATGCATACAAGATGAAAGTGATATGAACTGAGGTTCATATACCAAGGTTGTAACTTGTAACTGCAAGATATATGATTAGTGGAGGGCAAGGCAAAGATGATGTCTTCTCATCCAAGTTCAACGTTCAATCACTGCTGTCCCCTATCTACACCCTTCACTACAATTCCCTCTATTGCCCTCTCTCTCGCTCTCTCTCTCTCTCTCTCTCTCTCTCTCTCTCTCTCTCTCTCTCTCTCTCTCTCTCTCTCTCTCCCTCCCACCCCCACAGACCTCCAGTCCAGTCTGTCATGTCAGTGTGTTGAGACGGTTGATGTATCTCTCCCTCCTTCCAGCTCTCTCTGTTTTCTTCTTCCAACCCAGTCGTTTCCTCCATTCCCTGCCCTGTCTCTCAATTAGGCCATCGCTGGCGCAATGTCTGCTGGATGTAGGCCCTCCATGCCTTTAACTAACTGCTCTCCTTTCCTCTGTGTGTGCGTGTGTGTGTGTGTGCGTGTGTGTGTGCGTGTGTGCGTGTGTGCGTGTGCGCACGTGCGTGTGTGCGTGTGTGCGTGTGTGTGTGTGCGCGCGTGCGGCGTGTGCGCACATGCGCGCGTGTGGACTGGATTTGACGTTAATGTCTTATGTCTGTGCATGACTCACGTGTGTGTGTGTGTGTGTGTGTGTGTGTGTGTGTGTGTGTGTGTGTGTGTGTGTGTGTGTGTGTGTGTGTGTGTGTGTGTGTGTGTGTGTGTGTGTGTGTGTGTGTGTGTGTGTGTGTGTGTGTGTGTGTGTGTGTGTGTCAAGTTGGGATCACATCAATGCCACTGTCTGACAGACCGTTACACTGCGGTTTGCTGACCCACCCACCCACTCTGTAGAGACTCTAGTCTGGAACAACAACTACTGTAGCTCAGAGTCATATAATAAGAGAGTGGCAACACTAGCGTTGACTCCCATTGTAACAATGGAATGCGGAAGTGCTCATTCTATCTCAATGGGATAGTTCCAGCCATAGGAGCAATGTTTGGAACTATAGCCCATAGCCACCCGCTTTGTCTCACTCGCCACTCTCCTACTCTACACTCTGCTGTAGCTATACTGTCTGTATCTCTACCTCACTGTTCCCTCTCTCTCTCTCTCTCTGTCTCAATCGACACAGTGCCAGCAGTACCATGACCAGGCCAGCAGGAGGCGGTGCCAACGATGTCACCCGCTTCCTGTCCACCGGGACGCCGAGTCCCTCTGCGGTCAACAACTCGTCCGGCCTGGTGTTCTCGGCGTCCAGCCAGGCGGACTGGGCCGCCAAGAGGCTGGTGTGGGTCCCGTCGGAGAAGCATGGCTTTGAGGTGAGTTTCGTTAACATGCGTTGTCTCGTGACACTCGGGTAAAGACCATACTCTTACAGAGACCCTCGACAATTCCCCCTGTGAGAAAGCTGCAAGTAGAAACTCCCCTTTAACAGGAGGAAACCTTGGGTGGCCATCATCGGCCTTGACCATGTTGGCTTGAGAGGGTTGGGGAGACGCACAGAGATGCACAGCAACAACTATAAGCCTGGGATAGTCCACACCACAGCAGCCATTATCCATATCATCGATCCACGGAAGCCTGCAAGACTAGTAAGACATCAATGGGACGTGAACGTGTACAGATGGAGAGGAGAGGTACTCGGTGAGCCACGGGAAGTCTCCTGGCAGCATAACTTAAGGGCCAGCAATCCCAGGAAAGCCTGAACCCGACCGAACTATAAGCTTTATCAAATAGGAACGTCTTAAGCCTACTCTTCTAAAGAGGGCGTCAGTGTCCGTCCCGGACCAGAACTGGGGCTTAAAGTGTCTCTTTAAGTTCAACAAGGGACTGGTCCTCTGGGTTCAATGGTGCTGCTACAAGGAGCTCCATTGATGTGCTCTCCTGGGTATGACTCGTCCTTATCCCATTTCGGGCGGGAACCTCTGTTGGTGTTTTAACCATTATTATAAACTTTAGCTATTGAAAAATAGCACATCTACAAGCTACGAGCTACGAGTAGGTCTACTATTTTTTTTCAAAAATGTGTGCAAATCTTTGAATATATATTCTTTCAGAGCGAACGTTTTAACTCATATGTTTGCTTCTGTGGGGTCCCTGGAACAACACATTTTCAGATGGGGGTCGCCCCACACATTCATATAATTCTGGGGGTCCTTGACATGATGTTTGAGAACCAATGACATAGAAACATGGGGTTTTCAGAAAACTGTCAGGATTTAGAAGACATTTTGTAGAATCGTCCTCAGGTCTAAATGGGTTAAATAGACCGGCTAGAGAGCGATATGATGAACTATACGATGGAATACCAGCAGTACTGTCAGTCTGAGGGCCAGGAGCGCTAACCAGGCTAACTGGTCTGACCACTGCTGCTGCTATCCAATCATCATGTAGCAAAAAGGACCAAGCAGGTTCTCATTCCATCCAAACAACTACATCAATTAACATCTAATTAACACACCTTTGGCTACAAAATGAGTAAGTAATTTAGGGTGAAGTCGGTTTGTGTAGTGTCTGGAATGAAAGCCTACACAATCTTTGTCCTTCATGGCACTTTATGAGTAACTTTAACCCATTTAGACCTGTTGTAACCTATACGTTGTTGTACCTTTCAATGTGGGAGCTAGTAGTACCTCTGTGTCTCATTATTTGTTGCTATACATGAAGCAGCATAATTCTATATATTTTAATTTTTTAATTACGAATTTGAAGGTTTTCAGAAAACCTAGGTTAGGTTTTTAGAATCTGCCCTCAGTTCTAAATGGGCTAAAGCTGCAATCTATAACTTTTATAAGTGAATAATATATGAATTTGAACCAGCTGTATAGTAGAGTATATGTTAATATGATATAACAAACTGTGCTGGTGGTAGTTAGTCTCTCGTTGCTCTTGTTTTGAGAAATGTATATGGTGTGGTCGGGTAGGACTGGTTGACCAGTTGTAGGAACTCAACGAAAAATACATTCTCTACCTAAACAGGCTTTCCGTTATATAGCTCAACAAACACTATACATTTCAATTGCAGCTTCAATGAGACCATGAACTCCAAACCTGCTCATTTTCTGTAAGTCGCTCTGCGACTAAGAGAATAAGAATAAGAATAACAGAATAAGAGCATCAGTGAATAGTTGACATGATGGACATTTTGATTAATAGCAGGAGTAACAGCCGGTTGAAGTCAGCTGGTCCTTATCGAAATCAGCTCATTTGATTAGCAGAAGAATCGGGGAGAGTGGGTGAACTCCCACCTTATCATTCACATTCCTGTTTGACTATTTATCGGCAGGTGAATGATTAGCTGCAATTAGTGTGCAACTTTTACTATAGGCGTGTCACACACGTATAGCAAGGCAGGGTCAGGGTGGGTGTGTGTGCGTGTGCATGTGTGCGTGTGCGTGTTCTCTATGATGTGTGTGAATCCACCTCCAAACATATACAGTATGAGCGTTCACACGCTTTCCATTTCTATTCATGTTTTCAGAGTTCGGGCAAATTGGAAAGGAGAGGAAAATGGGGGGAAAAATATGATTCCAACATAAAAATATATACAGAAGAAAGGAAGGATCAGGTGCTAATATTTAAAATAACAATGATTAATAGTCATAATGATAGTCATTATTATTTAATATTTAGCACCTGAATAAAAAGGCTTAATCTGTCCGAGCTGCTCCAGCGTCTATGCCTCTCTTCTGAAGCTGTTGTCCCTGTTCCTGTGACTGGACTAGCCGTCTCAGGCTGAGGCGTGTTGGTAGACTCCCTTTGTTATAAAAAAACTATATATCCGTCAGAAAAACAAGAACAACCAGGTGCTTACAGGAGATGTAAAAAAAAGCAACTATAGTAAAACGTGTCAATGGTGCTCACGGATCAAACGGCGTCAAAACATGTGAAAAGAAAACGACAGACGATCCGGGAATTCAGGAGTAAAAAAAGGAGGAATAACCTTTATTTATTAAAAGGCTTAACTTTGGCCTCAGAAGGTCTGATGAGGCAATACATTCTATTCATAAGATGAATGTGCCACTTTAACCGCTTCCAACGACCCTATTTTGGGATTTATTGTCGACCTGTTTCAAACTTTTCCAACATTTTCAAAAATGGTGGCAATAGCCGGCAGTACATGCACATCTACAAGCTCACAATGCGCCGCATCGGGATGCCTTGTGTGAATTTGTATTTTCTTTCCTTTCCTTTTAGCCTATAGTAATGTATTCATCACATTCCTTGGCATCTAAAAGGTTAGATTTTTAGCAGATCCTTTCAAGCTTTTAATGGACACAGTGCCTCTCCTATTCGCTGTCCCTGGCCGGGCTGTAATGGCGTCCTCCATTTAGAATAGATCATGGCGGGTAATGAGCGCTAATATGTTTAGGACCACAATGACACACACAAGTCACAAGACCCCTCACCATGCACCGCCACCACCACCACCATGCGACTCCTGATCCCCTGCAGCTCCAGAATAGTACAAGTTTTGGCTTGGATGTTTATTTGGTTAATGAACCACGTGTGTGTGTGTGTGTGTGTGTGTGTGTGTGTGTGTGTGTGTGTGTGTGTGTGTGTGTGTGTGTGTGTGTGTGTGTGTGTGTGTGTGTGTGTGTGTGTGTGTGTGTGTGTGTGTGTGTGTGTGTGTGTGTGTGTGTGTGTGTGTGTGTGTGTGTGTGTGTGTGTGTGTGTGTGTGTGTGTGTGTGTGTGTGTGTGTGCGCGCGTGTGTGTGTGTGTGTGTGTTAGGGCATTAAGCAACTAGTCGACTAGTAAATCCCCCGATTTTGTAGGCCTCAAGATCAGGTAGATTATAGTCATAGTCACGAATGTTCAGTGTTTTTTACATAATAGGTAGTTAAACAACTAGTCGACTAGTAAACTAGGCAGCTAGTCAACTAGTAAAAATTACTAGAAGTGAATGCACTAGTGTGTGTGTGTGTGTGTGTGTGTGCGTGTGTGCGCGTGTGCTTATGATCTTGCTAATAACGGATGTGTTACTGTGTGTTTGCTGTAGCTCCCAAACAGAGATGCTCTAAATGTCACGGGGCAACCCGTGCCCTATATACAAACACACATGAAACTGGTTTCTATAACATGCAAGGACTATTGTTTTAAACTTTATTGAAATTGTAATCACTGATTGGTTAGTTGTCTCTCCTGCACTGCTGGTGGCATTTCCCTTGATGAGGAAGGGGCCAAGTGCTATGCAGGAGAGGGGTGTTTCTTCCTATGCTTTGAGTTATTGAGTAATTGTCATTGAGTTTTCATCCTGATTTATACTTGTTTAATTGTAACACATTATTGAGAATGTTTAGGTTACTTTTTATTCAAAGTATTTATATTAGTGAAGTATTTGAGGAGAAATGTGCTAATTGAGTCTGTGCCCAGTGGTAGGATCCACTCCTATTTAAAGGAGGTGGCAGTGACAGGCTAGTTAGTTAGAAGTGGGCAATGACACAGGTAACATCCCTGAGGGAGAGCTACAGGGCCTTGTATAAGCAAGGTACAGCCTGAAGAGAGCTCTTACCCAGTTGGGTTTTGTTCAGTAGTGTGTGCTCAAGTGTTTATTTCATTTTTCAGTATTATTATTATTGTTATTTTCCTGTCTTCATACCGTGGAATCTGTGCTGGACTTTGGTGGAGGAGTTTTGGGGGACAATAAAGACCCTTAAACTGCATTTCTGACTGTTCTTGGAGCCTTGGCCGTTCGGGCAACTTTACATGCTCTATTACACCGAAGTGGCAAATCAAATCCACGGAATGCAGCGAATCAGGCTGGAACCCTGCAGGCTAGCACCACTAAGGGTTAAGCCCAAACATAAATACTTTGTTGCACAACAGCGTTGGTTGTCAGAAATAACAGATTGTTCGAGCTGACAATGCAAGGTTTTTGGCGAGCGACACCGTGTGAGAAAACACTTAGTTAGGCTTCATTCAATTAGCAGTTTCCAATTTCCAATTTAGTAGACGCTCTCATCCAGAGTGTTTGTGCAAGGTCAGAATTAGCATAGCAGAGCAAAGTAATCATGAGGTCTAGCCAATAGAGCGTCGCAGTCCCGCCCTCTACCATGGACCAGGAAATGAATCCCAATGCATTTTTCCCATAGACATTTCAAAAAGTATTTATTTAAAGACGGTTACGCCGCGGACAAAGCCAACTCGAGTCATGACAACTCATGACAACACAAACAATATTTTGGACCAAACAAATAATTACAAAGAAGAAAAACAACAAAAAAAGTGTTGTAACCTGCCGTTTTTTTCTTCTTTCTAATTATTTGTTCGGCCCAAAAAATTGTGTTTGTTGTCATGATTTGTCACGACTCGAGTTGGCTTTGTCCGCGGCGTAAACGTCTTTAAATAAATACTTTCTGAAATGTCTATGAGGAAAATGAACGGAGAATCATTTCCTGGTCCATGGTAGAGGGCGGGACTGCGACGCTCTATAAACAAGGTGAATAATCACATGAATAGAGTGAAGAGTCAGAGTGCCTCAAAGAAACTAGAATGCCAGGTAAACCATAGCCTCTCGGTCCCAGCCTGCGAAGAGAACAGCCTGGTCACAACCTAAAGGCAGAGATGCTATCGGCGGAAGTGTCGGTCCCAGGAACATCCGTCAGATGTATTTCCCCCCGGATACGATATTTTTCTGACCAATCACTGTGAATGTTTCATTCACAGAGAATGTAAACTGATTTGTAAAGCATCAGCGTCATTTCCTTGAGCCGTACTTCCGCCAAAATCCCGCAACTTCTGCCCCCCAAAAATGATAGCGTCTACAGCGTAGGTATGAATCAAGCATCTCTCAGTCTAAATAACATGCTGTCTACGAACAGTCTATGAGTGTGTGTGTGTGTGTGTGTGTGTGTGTGTGTGTGTGTGTGTGTGTGTGTGTGTGTGTGTAGAGCTACACTCATATGCAAACAGCAGCTCTACCAGCTGAGATGTTTGATAGAGATGCTCCGATACAATTTTTTCCTGACCGAATATACAAGTATTTAATTTTGAGTACTCGCCGCAACCGAGTACTTGTTTTTGTTGAGCAGCCACTTATTTTACCCCCCGCCCCCTTTTTTTTAACCAATTTCATTTCATTGTTATGCCCTGTACTTGTAATGATACTGTAATTTTCAATTTCAGGGCTCGAAATTAACCTTTTTGTTAAAAAACAGACGTTATAGCCAATTTGGACGAATCATTATTTAAATCATAAAATAATTACGATGTAAAGGTAATGCATATGAGGGTGTATGCCTGTCAATATATTGGCCATATATAGCCTACTCAGTTAGCTTAGCAACACTCTGTTCCGTTGTGTGCGGCTGTGGCTCAGGAGGTAGAGCAGGTCATCCAATGATCCATGGGTCGGCGGTTCGAATCCCGGCTCCTCCTGTCTACATGTCGAAGTGTCCTTGGGCAAGACACTGAACCCCAAATTGCTCCCGATGTGCTGGTTGGTACCTTGCATGGCTTCCGCTGCAATCGGTGTATGAATGTGTGTGTGAATGGGTGAATGTAATGCACAATCTATGTAAAGCGCCTTGGATAAAGGCGCTATATAAATGCACCATTTTGTAAACAATGTACAGTAGAAGCTAATGCTATTAGCACCAACAGCTAGTGGCAGCTCAGCCTCAGAGGGGAATGGAATGGTAATGATCCAGAGCTGTTTTTGGTTCACTCGGCGTGTCGCTTTGGTCACAACACAGTGCTCAATCAATTGAATGTTTTGGTATCGGGTCAGAGTATCGGGACCTCTACCGATACCGAGTACGAGTACAAACATGGGTAGGGTATCGGGCCCGATACCGATACTGGTATCGGTGCAACTCTACTTGTAGATTGGCTATTTCCCAAAAAATCCTGAGAAAAGTTACAACAGAAATCTTGTATGGGGGTCCCTAGCACAACCCTCTTTTCAGATGGGGGTCTCAAGCCTAATACGTATTCATTTGGGGTCCCGTGACGTGAAAAAGATATGGGGCTCCATTTTCGTCACCGCTAAACCCCTTATCCCTAAACTTCTTTGCCTTTTTACTATTTTGCAAAACATTTTTGAATCGTTAAAATGGCCAGTCTACAAGCTCACAACGTGTCAATGTAGATTGGCTAGTTGAACTATTCAAAAATGTTTTTCAAAATAGTAAAAAAAGGCAAAGAAGTTTAGGGATAAGGGTTTTAGCAGTGACGAAAATGGAGCCCATAGTTCATGCCGCTTTACTCTGATCTCGCAACTTATTGTCAATAGCTCTGGATAAAGAGTGCGTGTCAAATTGATAATGTGTTTGAAACTAGAGAACGTTTTAACTGTCTGTCAGACTCAGTAAAGCCAAGTTTTCACTAGAGTGCCAGAATGTTTCCAGTAAAAAATAATCACCACAGCTTGGCAATGAGACTGTTCTCTGTTAAGCACAACATGATAAAATCACAGTTTGTTGCTTTGGATCACAGTCGGAGTCCTCTGGCTGTCTGGAAGATCTTTCACTCATTTCAAACTGCTGACACAACGCTACTGTGTGTGTGTGTGTGTGTGTGTGTGTGTGTGTGTGTGTGTGTGTGTGTGTGTGTGTGTGTGTGTGTGTGTGTGTGTGTGTGTGTGTGTGTGTGTGTGTGTGTGTGTGTGTGTGTGTGTGTGTGTGTGTGTGTGTGTGTGTGTGTGTGTGTGTGTGTGTGTGTGTGTGTGTGTGTGTGTGTGTTGTCTCTACTGTATGTCTCCATTGGTTGGTGTGTAGTGAGTTCCATAACGTGACAGTTCTGTGTGTGCTATCTCTGTTCTTCCTGTGTGTGTGTGCGTGTGTGCGTGCGTGCGTGCGTGATAGTGAGCTCTATGAATAGAACAATGGTCTCCTTCAACTACATAATGTTAAGGAGGCCAGCATACAGACACTGACTTCATTTTATACCCATGATCTGAGAATGACACTGTTCAACAAGCAGTGACACACACACACACACACACACACACACACACACACACACACACACACGCACACGCACACGCACACACACACAAAATTTCATTCAGTTTAATATTCCTGTTTAGGTCATGTAGATGCCACGGCCATGTGATTTTCTGACTCACACAAACACCCACATGTATGCACACACGCGTTTGCGCGCACACACGCACACACACGCACGCGCATGGCGCACGCGCGCAGTCACAGTGTTTAAGTCCGTCAGTATTCAGGGACCTGATCAGAGGTCAGAGGTCAGTACTTCCTGCTATCCAGGCACCATGCAGGCTCGCTCCGTGACCTCTGACCTTGTCACTCTGTTGCTGTCTGTTAACACACTCTGTCACTGTCCGCCATGCAGTCTACAATGTAGGCCAGTGGTTCCCAAACCTTTTCATGTCAAGGACCCCCCAAATTGACACTCATTAGCCCCGCGGACTCCCATTTGAAAATAAATATATGCCAGGGACCCCCCATAAGAGAAGATTTTTATGGCTCCAGCAGTGATTTTCATTTCAAGGGGCCCCCGGTTTGACCCGCATTAGGCTATGGTCCCCTATTTAATGGCATTTCTATCTCTGGGACCACAATTTATATTGTAAAATCAAAGTTAATTTAACTCAGAGAGTGTACAAAGGGAACCAAATGGAAGGTCCATTTGGTTCCCTTTGTACACTCTCTGAGTTACAGACCCATAAGGGTCCATTTGGTTCCTAACTATCATTTAGCTGGGGACCCCCTGGAACTCCCTCAAGGACCCCTAGGGGTCCCCGGATCCCACTTTAGGATCCACTGATGTAGGCAACGTATAGCGGACGATCGTATCCAGCTCAATTACTTGTTTTTTGAGGGCCTCCTATGTCCAGCTTTGAGGGTGTGTGTAACACAAACATTGTCCTAACACAAACATTACATGGCAATGAATGCCAATGAATGGCCAGCTTTGAGTGTTTGTGTAAACACAAACAATTGCGTAAACACAAACATTGAAGATGTTGAAGGTGAGGACGCAAATTCTGATTGGCCGGAATGAGATGATGTACACATTTCGTTCCATTTGTACGCTCTCAGAGTTATGGGGTTCCTTGAAATGTAAACGTTTGAGAACCACTGCACACTAAATGGAACAGAGCCTTAATTAGTATCATCGGTAACACCTGTGAAGGGAGTAGGGAAGCGGCCCGGAAGTAGGAAGAGTTAGTACAAGTACAGTATGTGTGCATTGAGCCTATTGTGTTAGTATGGACACTCAACAAAGCCGCATGCACCACGGTGGATTCGAATCCCCAGCAGCCTCTGCTGTGTGATGCGTTGTGAGCTCGTAGATCGGCTATTTTCACTATTTTATTTTTTTGATGTTTTTTTTGTGGCTTTTGCCTTTTATTTTATATTTTTTATGGAGGGACAGACAGTAGGCTGACAGGAAATGGGGAGAGAGATGGGGGGGGGAAGACATGCAGTAAAGGCTGTCGGGAGTCGAACCCGCGGCACACTGCCAGACTGGATTACCAGCCAAGGTGCCTGGACCATTGAGCCATGGCCCAGGCCTATTTTCACTATTTTTAATAATAAGCATATTGCACACATTTTATAATTATTATTATTATAAAAAAAAGAAAGGAACGGTTTTACGACATACAAGGTGTCCACCCTGCTGAGTCAGACTCATAATAGTCACATAATTCTAATGTAAAGAGAACAATTTACCTTTTACAGGAACCTTGTGATTCCCAAGAGGCAGCTCACTGTGAGATACAACGCACACTGACTGACAGGCGCATGGGGCAGGGGTCAAATGCCACGGCCATTGGCCTGGGGAGATGTCATCATCTTCACTGAAGACAGACAGACAGACAGACAGACAGACAGACAGACAGACAGACAGACAGACAGACAGACAGACAGACAGACAGACAGACAGACAGACAGACAGACAGACAGACAGACAGACAGACAGACAGACAGACAGACAGACAGACAGACAGACAGGCCAATGACTGGCATGAGGGACGAAGTTGTCGTCATCTTCACTGAAGACAGACAGACAGACAGGCCAACGACGGGGCTAGGACAGTGGTTCTCAAAGTGGGGGTCCGGGGTCCCCCAGGGGACCTTGAGGGGGTTCCATGGGGTCCACAGTTAGTTAAATGATTGATAGCACACTTCATTACCTATACCTACAGTATACCGAAGCCTCTCGGTGCAGTCTACAGTAGGCTATACCATAGTGCTTTACGCTTCATTCACCGGTGAGAGCTTTTATACAGTTGGAGGCCATCGATATTGTCCTTTTCTTTTTGCTGAGGTTTGCGTGATCTGCGCAAAAGGACAGTTAACCCTTTTTGGGCGGGAACCCCTTTTGGTGTTTTAAACATTATGTTATAATTTGGCTATTGAAAAATAGCAGATCTACAAGCTCATAGCGCGCCACCGAGTGGCGCGCTACGAGCTTGTAGGTCTGCTATTTTTGAAAAATCGTGAAAATATTTATTTCAGAAAAACTGGAGGATTTAGAAGGATTTTTTAAAATTTTGAGGTCAGGCCTAAATGGGTCAAATGATAAGGGACAATATCGGTGGCACCCAACTGTATACTCATCATTGTGTTTTATATGATAAATTGGGTTGTCCTTCACTCAGCACTCGTAGTGAAGCGAGACTGTTGTTTTATTTATTTATGAGGCCCTGCTGTGTGGCAGAGCTCCCGCTGTATTTATCCTCGCTTTTAATTCCCCAAACCACGGGATGTCTAACGCGCTCACAGTCTTACATTACACTTCAAATTCCACGAATGAACAGTGAACAAGGAGGGACTGCTTTCATCTTTTATGCTCCGCACAAATGGAGGAAAATCCAGGACTGTGGACAATCTGGTCTCCATGGAGTCATTCCAAACACTACTCCAGGATGCAACACATAGCGACTGTACCTGTTTTTTGTAGCCACAAAGTAATATTAATATTGCTCATCTATATTTTATCTAATTGTGTTATTTGTTGTTTCTTTTTTTGTATATATTGTAATTGTACTCAGGGTGTCCTTGTAAAAAAAGAACATGCTCTCAAGGGTCTCCGCTGATTAAATAAAGGTCGAGAGGAACGATACAGACACGTATGCGTCTGGGGGACAGGGTGGCATTCCGACGCACCGCCATTCCGACTACGTGGCTTCCGTGTGCGGTTAGGGTTAGTGTTAGGGAGAGGGTTAGTAATGCTGACCCTGCGGTTAGGGTTAGGGACAGGGTTAGTAATGCGGCTAGTCGGAATGGCGGCTGTAACTCGGAGACTGTACAAAATGATGGACCATCATGATGGACACTTACGGGTCCATTTGGTTCCATTTGTACACTCTCAGATGTTGGATTTAACATTGATGATTTTACAGTGTAGATTAGGGTCCCAGAAATGAAAATGCCTAATTCATATCAAATTGGGTCCCTTGAAATTATAACGGTTGAGAATCACTGCTATAGCCTTAACAATGTCTCTTTTGTGGGTCCGTGGGCAGAGGCGGACTTACCGTTGGGCTAGGGTGGGCTGCAGCCCGGGGGCCCCCGACTAGGGGGCCCCCCCAAAAAAAATGTTTTAATTATAAAATTGTAAAGTATTGAAATCCAATTCAAGTGAAATGTGTGTATAGTTATTGTATTTAGTTGTATTATGGTTAAACCATTGAGAGCTTCTGCCTGCCTGCCTGCCTCTCTTTTTAGGGGCCTGGGTACCCCAAAATGAAAACAAAATAGCCCAAATTTTGGGCTCTGCCGCACGCCCCAAGGGGGGCCCTCAAATTTGCTCTAGCCCGGGGGCCCTCATCAAGGTAAATCCGGCTCTGCCCATAAGGGTCAATTTGGTTCCAAACTATCATTTAGTTGGGGACCCCCTGGAACTCCCTCAAGGACCCCTGGGAGTCCCCGGACCTCACTTTGCGAACCACTGTATGGTGTCGTCAAATCGCTCAAAAATGGACGGCCTGCACAAATCTGCATTTCCTGGCTTGCACGACAACAGTTTGTGCTGTGTGTGATGTCAGACCTTACCTCCTGGTCAGCCTATACATCAAGTGTGAATTGTCATTTACTTTCACTTCATCTCCGAGCTTAGTATTGAGGTTTACCCTGGAGGAGTTTCCTGAGAAGTAGCCCTGAGTGAGTGACTATTGTCCAACCCCAACAGAGGAACCTAAGAACTCTCGTTCTCCTCACAGTCCATTTAATAGCTGCATTTCATGATGGAAGGAAGGACACAGAGGAGTGAGCAGATCCCTTCAGCGGCCCGTCAGCAAATAATAAACTGCTCTGTAACCAGCCAGAAACATGGAGACACAGATGAACCTACATCTAACAGTCATCAACAGTTTACCACGAATGTAGCTCTGGCGGGAGGAGTAAAGACAAATCAGCCGAGTTACACAGGAAAGAAAGCCCACATCTGTAAACAGTGTGACAAGAGTTTCAGTTGTTTAGGTGATCTGAAGAAGCACCAGCGAATCCACACTGGAGAAAGACCTTACCACTGTGAACAGTGTGACAAGAGTTTCTATGTGTCAGGTCACCTGAAGTCACACCTGCGTATCCACACTGGAGAAAAGCCATACCACTGTAAACAGTGTGACAAGAGTTTCTCTATGTCAGGTAACCTGAAGTCACACCTGCGTGTCCACACTGGAGAAAAGCCATATCACTGTAAACAGTGTGACAAGAGTTTCAGTAATTTGAAGTCACACCTGCGTATCCACACTGGAGAAAAGCCATATCACTGTAAACAGTGTGACAAGAGTTTCAGTGGGTCAAGTGGTCTGAAGAAACACCAGCGAATCCACACTGGAGAAAAACCATACCACTGTAAACAGTGTGACAAGAATTTCAGTAGTTTAGGTGATCTGAAGAAGCACCAGCGAATCCACACTGGAGAAAGACCTTACCACTGTGAACAGTGTGACAAGAGTTTCTATGCGTCAGGTAACCTGAAGTCACACCTGCGTATCCACACTGGAGAAAAGCCATACCACTGTAAACAGTGTGACAAGAGTTTCAGTAAGTTAGAGAAGCTGCAGAGACACCAGCGTCGCCACACTGGAGAAAAGCCATACCACTGTAAACAGTGTGACAAGAGTTTCAGTCAGTTAGGTAATCTGAAGAGACACCAGCGTATTCACACTGGAGAAAAGCCATACCACTGTAAACAGTGTGACAAGAGTTTCTCTGTGTCAGGTAACCTGATGTTACACATGCGTATCCACACTGGAGAAAAGCCATACCACTGTGAACAGTGTGACAAGAGTTTCCGTCTGTCAAATCATCTGAAGAGACACCAGCGTATTCACACTGGAGAAAAGCCATACCACTGTAAACAGTGTGACAAGAGTTTCCGTGAGTCAAGTGATCTGAAGAAACACCAGCGTATCCACACTGGAGAAAGACCTTACCACTGTGAACAGTGTGACAAGAGTTTCTATGCGTCAGGTAACCTGAAGTCACACCTGCGTATCCACACTAGAGCTCTTCACGGGTCCAAACAAATGGTCCCGAAATCCGAAATTAATCTGTGACATTTTACCGATTCCGACCCGTTCCGAAAACATTTTCAAAGAGGAAACCCAACCCGAATGGATCCGTGACTATTTCATCCGATTCCGATATGTTCCGAGATTTCTTTCAAATGGCGGCACCGAGCCTGTCCAAGATCCGATTATTTCCGACATTCCAAGAGACCCGACCCAGCCAGGCAGAGATCAATGTGGACTTTATGAAATAATATAGCGGACGTAATGACCAATTACCATTTTATGATTAAAACGCAAGAGAGAGACACACACACACACACACACACACAGAGAAACAGAGAGAGAGAGAGAGGTTCCCTGCAGGCTGCAGCAGAGGGTAAGAGAGACCAAATTTGAGCCAGATTCTCATTCCAGGCAATGCATCGCTGCGGAGTGCCATCACTTTCTTAGCGCGATCAAAGTTTAGACTTTTATAAGGTCTCAAAGATGAGAGTTTTCCTCATTTTGAGGAAAATAAGGACTATTAAAAAAAACAAAAAAATACATTTTTAATTACCGGATTAAATGATATTAAAGAAAGACGAAATTTCACGTTCTGTCACAGGCAGGCGGTGGAGAAATTAACGTAACTCCGTGTTCCTGGCATTAATGCGGTTAAAAAAAGTTTTTGAAATTTTATTGCACCCAAAAAGTATAGATTTTCTGTGGTCTGTGGTTTGTGCTCTGAATTGCCTGTAGACTGTGAGGATAAGAGTCCACAAATCTCATATATGACCAGGGCTGGACTTACCGTTGGGCTAGCGTGGGCTGCAGCCGCTGCCTCTCTCTTTTGGGGGGGGGGGGGGGGGCTGGGTACCCCAAAATTACAGCGAAATTAAAACAAAATACCCTAATTCTCATCAGCGCTGGAAGGGGGGTGTGGCAGCACCCCCTGTTGGTGAAGAGGATAATTTTTTGACATGTCTATCAAAGCGTGCAGATTGCACAGTGAGTGAGTTGACAGATAGACACAACAACATGACGAGACGCTAAACGTATTGTAGTTTTACTTTCACCTGCACCAAGTGGTTTCAAGAAATCTAACCCAAACAACAACACAATAAGAGTCACATACTGTTATTATGATTAACTCGGTTACTCGGATGAGGAGGAGGAGGTGGAAATAACAACAACGACAACTAATATATAGTAAGTATAACAGGTGTGTGTGTGTTAGAGATGTTTGTCGAGTGTTTGTGTTGGAACGCTCAGTGCGGCTGCACAGTTCATATACAGCTCCTTCCAGAGAGAGATCATATATGGAGAGTGGAGACACTACACTGCTGTGTGCGCATGTGTATACGAGTCTCTCTCTCTCTCTCGTACATGATGCTGCGGTGCTAGGTCCTAAATAAGTCATTATTAGGCCAATTATACCCGAATAAGACCTGAAATTTCGCGCGGCCTCGCGTACCCTTCAACCCCCTCTGGTATAAATACCTTCCAGTGCCCCTGCTAATTCTTTTCCGGCCGTACGGCTTCGCCAAAATGCACCGTGCAGCCCAGGGGGGCCCTGAAATGTTGTATAGCCCGGGGGCCCTTGGGACGGTTAATCCGGCCCTGTCCGTGGGCTATATCAATCTGGAAAAACTTTGAGAACCACTGGGCCAGGAGACTGGTAAGAGGGGTAGAGTTTGCATCATGCTGGGTTGGAGGGGTCATATGATATGATGATATGATATGATATGATATAGTACTTTATTGTCAGTACACACTGCAATTTGTCTTGCGACCCAGCAGCCAAGTATGCACATTTACAAGAACACATTTGACATAACACAAATAACAAGACAATTTACATACATAAAGACATGAAGACAAGAGCAATGTCCACCGCCTAGATTACCCCGTGGCTACTACAACTCTCGATTAAGCCTCAAAGTCGACTGGTGGACAAAGGACCTCTTTAGTCTGACCTTATTGTATGCTGGGACACCATATCTCCTTCCTGAAGGTAGCAACCTATATTCTCCATACAACACATGGCTAGTATTAGAGGTGATATTCCTTGCTAACCTTAGGATGCTGTTATCATACGTGGATGTATAAAGTTTCTGAAGTGCTTGTCCAACAGTCTTTGAACAAATATTGTTGGACAACCACTTCAGAATTATACATCCATGGTGCGTTGTGCGTTGTTGTCATAAGACTTGGTCCTCCCTCCTGAACTCCAGTTGTACCATCTCCCATTAAAATGTTAGCTATGGCATCATGTTAGCAATGGCTAGACAATGACTGAGTGGACCTTTTATGTGGCCAAAAGAACCATACATATGACTCATCAATCATCAGTCAATTACATTCAATTCAAAGGGCCTTTACTGGCACGAGAACACATACCTTTACATTGCCACAAAGCAAATGTTGAAATAAAACTAATCAAAACTAAGACAAATGTGTACAAATAAAGGGGAATAAAGAAATGTGTAAACAGAGCTGTGTCAGAGCTTTTCTCTACCTATCAGTGTCTCAGACTAACACTCTCTCTCTCTCTCTTTCTCTCTCTCTCTCTGTCCTATTTACCCCTTTTCCTCGATCTTTCTCTCTCTCTCTCTGTGTCTCAGTTAAAGCAGTTTATCCTTGTCACCAATGTGCAACCAAACATAGAATGGTACATCCAACAAGCTGTTACAAGTGTTAATGCATGCCGTGTGTGTGTGTGTGTGCGTGGGCCAATCTTTGTACCGTCCATGGATTCTTGGAAGTATCTCTCAACTCTCCGCCTTCTGCTCTTCCTCCCACCATCTCTCCTTGTATCTTTCTCTCTCTCACCCCCTATTCTCCACCATCTCTCTCTCTCCCAGTCTGCAGGTATCCGCGAGGAGCGGGGTGACGAGGTGGAGGTGGAGCTGACGGACAGCCATACGAAGCTGACCCTGTCCAGGGAGGAGGTGCAGAGGATGAACCCGCCGCGCTTCAGCAAGGTGGAGGACATGGCCGACCTCACGTGCCTCAACGAAGCCTCGGTGCTCCACAACCTCCGCGAGAGATACTTCTCGGGACTCATCTACGTGAGTGTCGACCCCCGAACCGCCTTGACCACATGAACGTTCCTTATTCCTGGGGGGCAAACTCGCCACTCTACAGCAGGGGTTTTCAACGTTTTTGGCCGGGGACCCCCGGAAATGTTTTGGCAATGTCTCGGGACCCCCGCCCCGCCCCCTCCCGACCCCCAATATAAATTGACTGCTACAATAACCTTAACCCATTTTGGGTGGGAACCCCTTTTGGTGTTTTAAGCATTGTTATAATTTAGCTATTGAAAAATAGCAGATCTACAAGCTCATAGCGCGCCACCGAGTGGCGCGCTATGAGCTTGTAGGTCTGCTATTTTTGAAAAAAAGTGAAAATAAAATTTAAAAAAAAATCTTTTTTTTTTAAAGAATTTTTGAAAATAATTTGGGGACCCCCTAAAATAATTTGGCGACCCCCCGAGGGGTCGCGACCCACGGGTTGAGAACCCCTGCTCTACAGTACAAGCATAACATTCCCCCCTTACTACAGCCTGCAGAGGTTATTATTTTGTGCACAAGGCGGCACAAAATCACAGTAAAAGTCTCAAGGCACACATTTAAAAACGCACAAAAACGACAGACTTAATCACTTCAAACCTTTTTCAAAAATAGCCCAAATCGCTCGCTCTACTAGCTCGCAATGCGTCCCGAATGCAACGCTTCGCGAGCTTATAGTGTGACACTCTTGTACGACAAAGAAGGGCATTCATTTACCAAAAAAAAGAAAAAGTTGAAACATGGCGGCGGTACAAGATTTATGCCCGAGAGCGACAACATGCAACCTGCTCTACTGGAATCGGTTGCAAAACGCTGCCTGTCTGTCACGCTAGCGGTAGAACTTCAAAGATACCGTAATGAGTTTTATGATGAGATTTGTCAGCACCACTCACACATGTTTTGGCTGTTTCTTTTCCTTCCTGCCTCATTGTGCCTTGAAGACTAGGGTTTGCCTGCATGCAGGACTTGTGGGCATGGCGTCTAAGCTTGAAGCTACAAGACGCTCCGCAGATCATGTTATGTCATGAGTAGTTTTCTCCAGACAGACGTACAGTATTGAGCTATCAAATTGAACAGGACATATACTGTCTGTCACATACATTAAAGTGACAGTATGTCACTTTAATGTGTGCACACACGCACGCACGCACGCACGCACGCACACACACACACACACACACACACACACACACACACACACACACACACTCGTTTAGCCTTCACAGTCTCCTGCTAGAAACACAATCTGTCAAAGCCTGTCTACAACCTCTGTTCCGAAGGATCCAATGTAGTTTTATTTAGTCCCAAGCTCTTGTTAAAACCTAATTTGTATTGCTTAAATATGTATAAAAACCCATACTACAGATGTAACAACTCAGACTTCAATTTTCAAGATTCTTCGTAGTAGCAAAAATAACACATCTATAAGCTCACAGGGCACAGCATATTCTCACTGTCAAGTCGTATACTATAGTGATGAATTGAGGAAAAATCTGACCACGCTGCACTTATTTGATATGGCGGGACTCCCCTGCCGCGTCGTTGTTCAATGATCCTGGTAGTTGCATCCATTGGAATGTGGAAATGCCGTTCTTACTCACAACTCACGGCAGGCGTGCCGTCAGAAGCAGATTGAGCACTGTAGAGGCACCTCGCCCCAACCCAGGCACCCAGCCCCGCCCCGGCCCAGACAACCTGCCTCAAGCCAGGCACCCAGCCCCAAGTCAGGCATCCAGTCCCAAGTCAGGCATCCAGCCCCACCCTGGCCCAGACAACCTGCCCCAAGCCAGGCATCCAGTCCCAAGTCAGGCATCCAGTCCCAAGTCAGGCATCCAGCCCCACCCTGGCCCAGACAACCTGCCTCAAGCCAGGCACCCAGCCCCAAGTCAGGCATCCAGTCCCAAGTCAGGCATCCAGCCCCACCCTGGCCCAGACAACCTGCCCCAAGCCAGGCATCCAGTCCCAAGCCAGGCAACCTGCTCCAAACCAAACAACCTGCCCCACCCCAGGCAACCTGCCACAAGCCAGGCAACGTGCCCCAAGCCAGGCACCCAGCCCCAAGCCAGGCAACTCACCCCAAGCCAGGCAACCCACCCCAAGCCAGGCAACCCGCCCCAAGCCAGGCAACCCACCCCCAAGCCAGGCAACTCACCCCAAGCCAGGCAACCCACCCCAAGCCAGGCAACCCGCCCCAAGCCAGGCAACCCACCCCCAAGCCAGGCAACCCGCCTAGCTGAGTGAGGGGCCGTACAGAGTGGTGCAAGGTCCACTTCTGTTGACGTTCGGGTTGCACACTGATAGGCCTGGAATTGCAAAATATCAGTCTCCTTGTCAACATGTGACGTGCACAGAACTCGCCACCCGTTCGACACAACGGATCATGAGAATAAGTTGCACACCGTGTCTGTCGCGATCTTCCGCTTTGTGAGCTTGTAGATCAGCTATTGTGACTAATTTGTCAAGAAACCATTACAACAGGGGTTTGTAAGGTGTGTGTGTGTGTGTGTGTGTGTGTGTGTGTGCATTCCAGCACATACTGTAGTGCATGCTTGTGCATCACCTGTGTAACTGATAGTCAGTGTTGTTGACAGAAGCAGGGAGTCATTTTACATAGCTGCTCATGAGAGAGAGAGAGAGAGAGAGAGAGAGAGAGAGAGAGAGAGAGAGAGAGAGAGAGAGAGAGAGAGAGAGAGAGAGAGAGAGAGAGAGAGAGAGAGAGAGAGAGAGAGAGAGAGAGAGAAGGGGCCACAGCGTCTCCACTTACAAGTGTAGAGGGGGGGGGGGGGGGGTAGATGAGAAAGATACCGTAGATTAGAGATATCGATTAGTTTCTGAGAGATTATCTCACTGAATACGTTCTCCATTAGTCGAATGATCAAGAAGCACATTTTATACAAATCTGTTATTTATTATATATATATAATATCAACTATATACAAAATATGTTTATTTTTTATATTATACAGCTAAATCTAATCTAATCTAAAAGTCTGATTTTACTGTTGCAGCCCTGTTGAGCTTCATAGTCTATTAAATATCACAGACCATGTGTACAGTTTCTGTAACTTTCGACCGCAAAAAAGGAATCCCATCCATCTCCATATTCTTTTGCCAAAATCATTTTTTATTATAATCAGGGGTTCAGCATTTTATCAAATGAACCAGTTGAATCAATAAAAAACAGGTCTGTGATATTGAATGGACTATGGGGTGTAGTTTAGACCAGTCATTGGTTACACAGTCATTAGTAAGAGGGTGTACCCAGCTGTCAGAACAAAGATGAATGATGAGCACAGATGTGTGGGGTTCCCTACAGATACGTGGAATACCTCAGCTAGGTGTACTTCAATGGCATGCGTCTTAATCCTCCTGTGTCTCAATTGTTTTTTCTGTGAACGCCGATGCTTTGTTGTTCTGCACGACGGGAGATGGGAGTGGCTTCACACACCATGACACCCATGTGCAGTTTTTGTGCCCACTCAGTAGGGTAGCCATTTTGGAAAGAACTCTTCCTAGTACTTCCGCATGGCCCCTTCCCTACTTCCTTCACAGGTGTTACCGATGATACCAATTAAGGCTCTGTTAAATTTAAGTGTACAGTGGTTCTCAAACTTTTTAATTTCAAGGACTCTGAGAGTGTACACAATTTGAATACACTCTCAGAGTTACACACCCGTGAGTGGGGCCACTTGGAACTCACTCAAGTACACGTTGATGTAGCAGAGTGTTTCCATTGAGCCAACATGCACAATAGCAGCACCCTGACTCTGTTTGACCATAATGGAACAGAGCCTTCATTAGTATCATTAACACTGACTCTGTTTGACCAGAATGGAACAGAGCCTTCATTGGTATCATTAACACTGACTCTGTTTGACCAGAATGGAACAGAGCCTTCATTAATATCATTAACACTGACTCTGTTTGACCAGAATCATGGAACAGAGCCTTTATTAGTATCATTAACACTGACTCTGTTTGACCAGAATGGAACAGAGCCTTTATTAGTATCATTAACACTGACTCTGTTTGACCAGAATGGAACAGAGCCTTCATTAGTATCATTAACACTGACTCTGTTTGACCAGAATGGAACAGAGCCTTCATTAGTGTCATTAACACTGACTCTGTTTGACCAGAATGGAACAGAGCCTTCATTAGTGTCATTAACACTGACTCTGTTTGACCAGAATGGAACAGAGCCTTCATTAGTATCATTAACACTGACTCTGTTGGACCAGAATGGAACAGAGCCTTCATTAGTATCATTAACACTGACTCTGTTGGACCAGAATGGAACAGAGCCTTCATTAGTGTCATTAACACTGACTCTGTTTGACCAGAATGGAACAGAGCCTTTATTAGTATCATTAACACTGACTCTGTTTGACCAGAATGGAACAGAGCCTTTATTAGTGTCATCAACACTGACTCTGTTTGACCAGAATGGAACAGAGCCTTTATTAGTATCATTAACACTGACTCTGTTTGACCAGAATGGAACAGAGCCTTCATTAGTATCATTAACACTGACTCTGTTTGACCAGAATCATGGAACAGAGCCTTCATTAGTATCATTAACACTGACTCTGTTTGACCAGAATGGAACAGAGCCTTCATTAGTATCATTAACACTGACTCTGTTTGACCAGAATGGAACAGAGCCTTCATTAGTATCATTAACACTGACTCTGTTTGACCAGAATGGAACAGAGCCTTCATTAGTATCATTAACACTGACTCTGTTTGACCAGAATGGAACAGAGCCTTCATTAGTATCATTAACACTGACTCTGTTTGACCAGAATGGAACAGAGCCTTCATTAGTATCATTAACACTGACTCTGTTTGACCAGAATGGAACAGAGCCTTTATTATTATTATGTAGGGGTTCATGTGGTTAACCTATAACCCCAGCATCCGTATTCTATAGCAGATCGCCAAGCTCACAACCCGTACGTCGCAGATTGTAGATCAGCTATTTCACTGTTTCTCAAAAGAGTCAACAATCAACTAAAAAGGATTCAAAATATGGCTGTGAATGAAATATCATGGTATGACTGGCATACTTGCCGAAACCAGCATTTTAAGCAGTATCGGCAGCTTTTACGATACTGGTATCGGTACAACTCTGCTACTGCAATCAATTAAATGAAAGTGTGTGTGTGTGTGTGTGTGTGTGTGTGCGTGTGCGTGCGTGTGTGTGTGTGTTGAACTCACAGACATACTCGGGCCTGTTCTGCGTGGTGGTCAACCCCTACAAGAACCTGCCCATCTACACGGAGTCCATCGTGGAGATGTACCGCGGCAAGAAACGCCACGAGATGCCCCCGCACATCTACGCCATCTCCGAGGCGGCCTACCGCAGCATGCTGCAAGGTATACTGTCTTCTCTGCAACAGACACGTGTGATAGAAATTACACTCTCGAGCAGGGTTGTTTTCGTCGACTAAAACTATGACGAAAAATGTTCGCCGACTAACTAAATGAAAAACTAAGCGATGATGACTAAAACTAAGACTACATTTACGGACAATTTCGTCAACAGATAAAAACTAGACTAAAATGTTAGGAAGGGGACTAGTGGACAAGAGATCCAGTATGAGTCATTTGACACTTGGTTGCATGCTGAATCTACAAGCTCACAACGCGTCGCGCTGCGTTGTGAGCTTGTAGATCGGCTATTTTCAGCAAGTGTAAAATCAGTCATTACGACGGCATCAAGGCCCACCAAAATACATATAAACATACATATACATATAAACCCCTATTAAAAAATTGCTCAATGCTGACAGCAAGTGGATTCATGAATGTATGTATATAGACAATATTTATATATATTTTTTAATGTTTTCTTTTGTGGCTTTCGCCTTTTATTTTATATTTTTTATGGAGGGACAGACAGTAGGCTGACAGGAAATGGGGACATGCAGTAAAGGCCGTCAGGATCGGGAGTCGAACCCACGGCACACTGCCAGACTGGATTACCAGCCAAGGTGCCTGGACCGCTGAGCCACGGCCCAGGCCATATAGACAATATTTTATGCCAATAAAAAAGACTATATACCAAATTTCCCACTCCACAACCCCGACTGCCGGACTAAAACATACAATTGGTGACTCGCCCTCGAATGAATTAACCACTTAAGCCCCATTTGAAAGAATTGCCGAAGGTCTCAACATGGTCACACGCTGTGAGATCAGCTATTTCTACCATTTTTAGAAATTGTTTTGAAGTGTAGGAAAGATTAAAAAAAAAGAAAGCCCATGAAACCATGGTCCACGACCAACCCTACAGTATGTTGGGGAAACACTGGCCTATACAGTCTACATGATGCTTTTCTCCCAGAGCAATATGGAACTAGAAAAGACTTCAGCTCAAAAATGAGCAACCTTGCATGCTATCAATAGTAATGAGCTCAAGGGTCACAGTGGCCAGCCATAGTGGCCACTGGACCGCACGCACGCACATGTTACTAGTACTGTGAAATTAAAAGCAAGGACATATTTTGAGTCGGGTACTCGACTACTCATGGAACCGCAGCACACATTGAACTGTAATGATAATGCGAATGATTTTCTTTTTCCACTCACACCAAGTATGACATTTGCATTTGGAACGTTTCAGCACTGCAGTCTACTGCTGTATCCATCTACCAAGTCATTGTCTATGCTATGTCAAACAGCGCCACCTCTGGACTGAAACTAGTATGAAGGCTAGCTGATGATAATCTATTCGCTTAAACAAAATGTATTTTCCAGCGAATTTCATAGTTTACTCCAACTTTGTTCTCGTTGGTCGACTTAGCAAAAAATAAGCTTGACATATTTAACATTTATTTAAAAGATTCACATTTGCTCAAACGGTCACTTGTCTACATTTAGTCGTTGTGGAGAGTTTATTTATTTATGTAACACTTTATTTACGAATTGCAAACAGTGCAGCAATTTCAATTGCTCTCAAGCATTGCTAAAGTGATAACACAAAGAAATCCCTGAGGGCTTTGATTAATTGATTTATTGATTGATTGATTGATTGAAGGCTTTATTAGACAGACATGCAGTACGGGGGCAGTACTGCATTTGAACAGTGCGGCCGGGTACAGTCATACACTTGGGCTAAAAGGATAGCACAAAAAAAAGTTCCTCTGGACCTTTTTTTTGTAAACGTTTCCATTGTCGTCCTGGGTATTCAATTCACAATCAGGACACATACAATACAATACAAATCCTCCTCACTGACAGGAGCAGTAAAGGGGTGGGGGTGGGGGGGGGGGTGTACTCTCTGGTGGAAGGCTAGAAGATTTATCGGTCCTGTTGCGATTAGCGGACAGATGTTCTATCAGGGCAGCAGGAGGACAGGAGCTTGTCATCCAGGTTCTACCTGTATGGACGGGTTTAGCCACTCAATACCAACCATTTGCAGCTTTGTTCACCAACGAACGGCACACAGCTGTAACTCGTGATCCTATTATCTATGTCGACGGCTAAATATTGGACAGAAAGGCCATTCCGTTGTTTAGACAGACTGTTGTTCTGTATTCATTTTGTAGGTCAGAAAATCGAATCGCTTATTGCAAACTTTGAAGAAAATGTTGCTTACGTTGACACAATAGAGCAGTGGTTCGCAAACTTTTTAGCTCGAGAACGGAAACAGAAAAGAGACATTTGATGTATCCCGTTGTTGTGAGATGTGCTATTTTCACTGCTTACAATTTTTCCTTTCTTTTATTTTCTTTATATTTATATGCTTGAATTGGTTTTTAATACATTTTTGTTGGGGGGGGGGGGGGGGGGGGGAATGTTTGAAAATCTTTTTAAATAATACTAATTAAAAATAAAATAAAATAAACCTTTTTGGAAACTAATGATATATTATAGGCAGGGGAATCAATCAATGGCATTGGCAAACGTGCTTCTTTTTTTTAGATTATTTCCGTACAGTGACGGCAGTTGCCAAAATACGATTTACGATTATTCTCGTGTGTGTAGCTGACTTGAAGGTGAGGCGCGGGCCACCGCGCCCGCGGGGGGTGGGGGGGGGGGGCAACATGACACAATGACAAATGGCAACAGGGTGCATTTTAGTCGTGGCGAGGAAGGCAGCCACATATCTGATTATTTGTAACAATACAGAAGACACTCGTCAAACATTTGTTCAGAGACAATTTTATTGTCTCGGCTGTCACACGGAGTCGACGATGGAATTAGTCAAATATTTTAAAAAGTAATCGTTTTAACCCATTAAGATCTGGAACGCGTCCGTGTCACTTTACCTGTTAACCACTTTTAACCATTATTTTATACTTTAGCTGTTGAAAAATAGCAGATCTAGAAGCTCGTAGCGCGACACCGAGTGCCGCGATACGAGCTTGTAGATCGGCTATTTTTGAAAAATCTTGAAAATGTGTGCACATCTTTGAATATATATTCTTTCCCAGCGCACGTTTTGTTTCTGGGGCGTCCATGGAACAACACATTTTCAGATGGGGGGGGTCTGTGGCCAAACACAGATAATTCTGTGGGTCCTTGACATGAAAAGGTTTGAGCACCAATGCACCATTGATGTCAGGATTTAGAAGACATTTTTTAGTAGAATCTGGTCTGGAGTCTTTATGGGTTAAAAGCAGTCGGCCTTGGACGGTTGCAACACGTGTGTGTGTGTGCTTCAGGTGGTGTTGTGTTGTTTCGGCTCTGACAGGACTGGCTGGGTGAGCTCTGACATGTTCAACTGTCTCTTTCAACCCTCCTTCCTTTGTTCTCTCTCTCCGTCTTCACTTTTCTGTCTGCTCTGCTTTCCCTCTCTCGTCTGTCTTTATTACTGTCAGGGGGTTGACGCTAAGGTCTCGGAGGCACTTGCCCCGGTGTCGGGGCAAGTACAGGTCATGTTCTATACTTGCCCAAAGATCATGCCCCGCTTGCCCCCGAAAAATAAATATGTCCATCATAAAATAATGGGTAAAATTTGATATGTCAATAGGTCATACCTCAATCTTTATGCCAAATACCTACAACCTACATAGTTATGGGTTCACGCTTGTCATTTTAGATTTTTAAGTGTAGCAACAGTGAAAACGGCACATTATATGAAAACAGTGCTCTTATTTTACGTTCAGGTGTTTATAGACAGAAGTCTCGTGTTGTGTTTATAGACGGTTGCGTCTCAAACGAGCACTTACCGGTCAGGTAACCTGAAAGCAAACTCTACCAACGCCTAATTACTCACTTGTTCTTCTCTCTCTTCATATCTCTCTTCATCTCCCGCCCTCTCTCTCTCGCTCTCTCTCTCTCTCTCTCTCTCTCTCTCTCTCTCTCTCTCTCTCTCTCTCTCTCTCTCGCTCTCTCTCTCTCATCCCCTCTCTCTCATTCTGTAGGTGTGTGTGTGTAATAATTGAACCTGTAGGACTAGTCTGAATTCTTTGGGAGTTTGTCCGTGGGAACAATGTGAGCCATTATTATCTAGTCAGTGTAGTGTGGATACCTGGCCTAACAACTTCTGTTGTAATTGCAGACCGTATGAGGCAAAGACAAGTATCCTGTCGTGACTTTTGCGCACCTATTTATAGTTCAGTCAGACATTATATATCTGGTATTCATGTCAAAATATATAATTAAGAAATAATCTATATACGAGCATATGTAGGCTACAGTATAGGCTACCGTATTGTCCCAAATATACGACGACTCTGATTATAAGACGACCCCCATTTTTCAAGACTCATTTGTGGAAAAAGAACATTGAATGTCAAATAGTCTAGTCCCCGATTATAATACGACCCCATTTTTTAGGACGCTTCGCGTCCTAAAAAAAGTCTTTCTCAGTGGGAGTCGAGGTACTCTGACTCTGAACCAGAAACATCAGTCTTTCTCAGCGGGAGTAGTCTTGTTCTCCTCCTAATCTCTGTTCTCATGGAATGGGGCAGGGGGGCACCCTATTATTGCACACTTGATGTGTTGGTATTCAAGTGTGTCCCGGTTTTTGGGGACGTTGATAAGTTGGACGTTGAGTGCCAATGAACATTCTCTGACATCGCCTGCCGGTGTTGAAGTCACTGGCTTGGACAATTGTCAAAATTTGACAGGTTTGGCGTGAGACCATGAAGTTGTTGAACATGTTGTTATGGCCTGTTTACTTGTGCAATAAGACAGGCTTAACGCACGCACACGCGTGCGTGCGTGCGTGCGTGCGTGCGTGCGTGCGTGCGTGCGTGCGTGCGTGCGTGCGTGCGTGCGTGCGTGCGTAGTATGGTATGTGCATATGGTGTGTGTGTGTGTATTGTGCAACGGTTATGTGTGTACAGTATTTCTCGTGTGTGAGGTTTGAGTTCGGAGATGCTCCACTTGCACAGGCCAGGGAACTAGGGCAGGTGGCTCCTTAGATAACCTCCTCCATTCCTCACCTCAAACCTACAATTAAAGTCACACTGAGAGAGTCAAAGGACTGTGATTAAGGCTTGCTGACGAGGTTTTATCCGTGATCGTAAGATAAGATCTATAATAGCAACCGTTTAGAGCACATGAACATATCCACCACTTATGCTGCTAATCGGAAAACAAGGCAAACACAGAATAAGTCAGTTTAGTGCTGATACTGAATCTCTGGATAACAGCTTTAGTTTATACACATTTTTCTTCTACCATTCTGAACCCGGCGTCCGTAATAGC